>NC_135270.1:25066040-25368624 GCF_051311805.1 Agelaius phoeniceus | reverse complement strand
AGAGACATGCCTTTCAGCTTTGGGGTGTACTGCAAGAACTGGAGTGGAAATCTAATGTGGGGTGTGTGAAGCCAGGACAGTAGATCAAGCTTGACTCTGCAGCATTCAATCAAAGAATCCATCCTCAGGGAGACTTCATTTCCCTGGGTTCTCATCCAAGTTCATCTCACGAACCATAATCAGCAAACTAAATCTTAACCATTTTTCTATACCGAAAATAACTTAGAATATTCCCAAGTTCAAGAAATGAGCCACTATTCCTGAATAATTCTGCTTAGAAAATACAGCAACTGTTCTTAAAGAAATCCACTTATCCTGAAAGAGAGTGATTAGAGCTTATTCCATAACAGTATCTTATAGAATTTCATGTATAAATAAGGTCTTGATGAAAGATTATGTTCAAGAGAACAAGAGGGCTGTTTGAAAAGCACTGCCATTCTGTACTACCAAAACTGGTCCAATCTGATTTCCAACCAGACTTCACCAGAAGGCTGTGGTGAATTAGTCACTGTTACAATTGTATATATTTATTCTGATTTCAGCTAGTGATTCTAAACTGACAATATGACTCTCCTCAAGCACCACATGCCTGATGTCATGGCACAACAGATGGAGTCCACATGCATGTGGTATGATCACCAGCAGTGCTGTAAGTTCCTAGCTGCCAGCTTTTAAGTTCCAAGGAACTTCAACATGTGAAGCACAACCCAAAAGAATATTAAGGTAGTTTACTACCAGGAAATAACTGAAGCAGAGAAACTCCTTAAGTGTCCCCGCAGCATGAAAGAAATGTGGTCCCAAAAGAACGTTTGGACAACACAATGGAAAGAAGGGTTTCAACAAAGTAGGATGCAGACAGTCCCCAGGAACACTGAAAGCAATATGTGTCACTGTCATCATCTGTGTCAGACCACAACTAAACTAGCTTGTGCTGTATTGTAAGCTTACAAAAGGGGCAGTACACCTTTCACAGCTCTATACAAATGAAAGAGAACTGAAATGTACATGTCACATCACTGGACTTTAGGTGAGGATACCAAAATAATTCACAGGCTTGCTCATAATCATGACAAAAATCTTTGCAGTTCATAGAATCTCTTGCTTGAATACTGAAAAAAGTATTTGATAATTCTAGGTCAGCAACTTTCAACCTGGCTGGTGGTCTTCAAGAAGTCCTTGAAAGCTGAGGAAAGGTCAAATTTCCTGTCACTGTAAACCTTCAGAAATCTATAAATCCACAGAGGGTGAAAGACACTGCAATAGTCATATGAGAAATAAAGGATCCAGAAATCCTAGTAGGACACGGGAAATAACCTGAGCTAATGAGCTGCACTTCAAACACTCTCTGAAGTTCACCATCAGCAAAACAAATACTGATTGTAAGAGACTCAGGTAAACACTGTGGCAGTCCAAAGGAAGCATCAGGTATTGGGGTTTTAGGATGCCTCAAGCACAAGAAAAGCCATGTTATCCCCACTACCTGAGAACAGAATGGCTACAGCAGTTACAGCTCCATGTAGTGCCCCTGTAAAGCACTTACTCTGGTCGGCAAATCACCAGGTCCCCTTTGTTGGTGCCGTATGCCAATCCCAGGCCGGGCTCGGGCAGCCAGCGAGCAGAGTTTATGCTGACGTGTCTCCTCTGGTCGGCAGGCATCGGGTACAGAACGTTGAAAACTCTCTGGAACAACAACAGGAGATTACTTGGCAGGACAACACAAGGCAGGAGAGACAAGGAGGCTCAAACAAATTTCCCCACATAGGTGGGGAAATAGCAAAATAGGTGGCCATAGAGATATGTCACTTTACAGGATTGCAGGCAATCACTTAATCAGCAGTGAGAGTAAGCAGCTGCTAGAAATGCACATACATGTGCCCTTAAATCTTTAATAGGCTGACTGGCACACAGCTGTGAGGCATCCAGCAACCCAAACTGGGTATAGTGACAACAATCAATTTAGCCCAAAAATATGATACATGGAAATCATAAAAACAAAGCTATGGGAAATAGAAAAAGCAGTAATGAATCAGTTTGGCTACTTAGAATAGAGAGGGACAAGATGCTTCAGTATACTGGGCCATTCAAGTATCAGGACTTTGGAAGGGTAGGACTGAAAACTGCACTTACAAGACCAAATCATTAAGAGAATTTCTTCAAAAATTTAGCTAGTACACTGTCATTACTGTAACTAACAGACTTTGAATCTGGATTTTCAATGGGATAAATCTAAGTGAAAGACTAGATTTTCTAGTGGGCAAGCATCCAACCTTCACAAAACATTTCCTCCAGACTCCACAAAAAAGGGCATGGTGGTGAACCAGTGAGCAGGGAAGGGAATAATGTTATGCTGGAACAACAGGATGAATGTTGATGGGAATGCACATCAACCACTACTGCACTGCTGAGGTGACTTGAAGTAAATAATTAGTCATTAGGATGGTACTTATCAGCTATCTTAACAAACTGGGGCCATTTTACTCCATAGCTCTGTTGCCCACTGAATATCTTGTCTGTTTGACAATTTAACTTGAGAAACATGAGTCAGGGAGTACTTAACTATGTGCCCTCCAATAGCTAGTACCCAGAACCTTCATCCTGAGCATTCTCTATGGACACAAAGCAAGTCAGAGCAAAACAATATAGCTGCATTATTTCCCATCACCAGTAACAAATTTAACTGCTCCTCTGAGGAGGTCACATTAGATGAGAAAAAAGGATTTCTCTGTATGGCAGAAGCTGGCCACTCTTTGCCTTGGCTGTATCACTCAGCAGTTAGTGCATTCAGAGAAGCTCAGCATTTGGGCAGAAGGAACAGGTCTCTAGGGCTTTAGCTATGTCTTACCCATCTCTGTCATGTCAGTCCCATTCCCCTGCCCTGCCTTGCTTGCTTGAGGCAGCAGGGACGGAAGGGCAAGGGGAGAAATAGAAGGGGGGGAATCAGCTGTACAATGGTTAACACCTGTTACCATGGAGATTAGGGTGCACTCCCAGATGGGAAGATTGGATTTGGAGGAGGAAGGAGGGGAAAGGGAGGGGTCTGCCAGAACCAGGAGCATAAATTCATAAAATAAGCTTTCTGAATCTCTCAAGACTGCAAGGGTCTTTCATCATATCCTTTGGCAAGTCAGAAGCAGTCAGTTTCTCTTCTACTGAGAATGACTTTGTCACATCTCAGGAAGCCACCACCTTCCTGGGCTAGCAACAAGCTCTCCCAGCTGGCAGGTCAGCTTGCACAGCTGTTCTCCCACATGCTCCATAACCAGCCACACCAAGGCAAGAGACTTGCTGGCTACAGCTGAGCTTTACTGCTTTTACTGCTTTGCAGTAAACAGCACCCCATGGAAAATGCTCCTCCAAGGACATGAGTCTGGTTTTGACAACCTGCAAGTGCTGGCTGAGGGCTGAATCTCAGAGACAAGATAGCTTTAAAATTCTGCATCAGAATAGTTGCTTCATCATTCCACTCCATTCAAATCTAAACAGCTTGTCACGCTGAAGAGCTCCCCTCCCCTGCTGCTTCCCACTCCCACGCTAATGGGACAACTCCATGCAGTGTTAAGGGTGATGACATCCGTGCGTGTGGTAATTAGTACATAAAAAGAGAAAGCAGCTGTACTGGCATAATCACCACTCACAGCAGTAACCAGGACCCAGCTAATCAATCTGATGCAGTCATACAGACTGTCTGTTGCAATTGCATCCATTAACAAGACCCCCTACTCTATACACAGAGTGGAAAAAAAATTTAAGTTCTTTCAACATCAGCAGGTCCTTCTCTTCAAAGAAGGTCAGAACTCTGCCAGGAAGCACTATTTGCCATAGATCACAGCTAATTCTTTTGGATTTTTTTTTTGTCTTCTTGTTTTGATTGTTAAATCTTATAAAAGTTACTGAGATATTTCAACCAAAGTAGCCAGCCTGAAAACATACCACAGACTGACCACACCTTTTTGCTGTGGATTGTTCAGGCTTTGTAATTCTGAACTTCTAGGAAAAATGCTCAGGTTACAACAGGAATCCTACATAAACACAACTCTCCAGCTTCTAGGTCAAGTGATTGGTGCCAACCCTCAAAATCTTAAAATTAACAATACAGATGCATAAAGCTGATAATTCAAGAGTTTCTTTTTATTAGGGCTGGTCCACACATTAACTGCAGGCCATGTGTAACAGCCATGTTGATGGCCAAGGGTTCAGTTTGGAAATGCTGCTGTAAAAGTGCAGCGATTGATTTTTAAAGATGTCCATCATACTCCCAGAGTTTCCAGAGAGCTTATTTTTAATAGTGTGGCACTTTCAGTTACAAGATATCATATTGCACCACACCTTATCAGCCCATAATCACCATCAGCAGTCACAAAAAGCTTCCATGCTCTTCACCATAACCAATGTCAAACTTGCTCTTAGCATCACTATACTCCCAATTCAATAATACATGGCCACACCATTAGACACGGCAATTCAGCATTTTAGAAAGTTGACAGCTGCCTTTATGTCCAGATGCTCTTCTGAAATAGTTTTGAATGGTATGTTTCTCTAACAACAAACACTGAAGTCTGAGGTGTGTGAGCTTCAGAACATACCTATGGAAGCTTAAGCCCTAGGAGGTAACACAAGTATAGCAAGCTGCTCTCTTCTTGCAACAATAACGTATAAATATCATTTCAGTACACATGGCAGGTCCTACTCCTTCCCTTTAGGGCCCCATGATCCAGCCTGAATTACATAGAGCAGTTGCTTGACCTGTAGTCATGTTTGTACAAAAATCTGTCTCTGGTGATCTTTCCACACTCCACCAAGGATTCCAGCAGTCTCCTGTCATTTCAAAGAGTCCATCTCTCCTTGAGTTCAGGGCATGTCAGAAAGGTAAAAAGCCTTTGTGTAGAAAAACTAAAACTGTCTAGGTAGCTAGACTTCCACACAAAAGGCAATTTGTACCAAGGGAAAGCAATAGTCACTAAAGAAACAGGTTGGTTGCTTCCATTTTGCATCTCTGTAATCAATCATGAAGTGTGGGGAAAGATTTGGTTGATTTTCGTCTGCTTTTCTATTTCCAAAAACTGTACTAGAAGCAACAACTTATCTCTTTGGTGCATCTTTTCCATCCTCATTCAACAGGAGTGGGCATGTACATCATGCACTGAACTCTCTAAAGCTGCTTTCATTGCTTCATAGCCACAGGAAAAGACAGCTCAAAGAAAGCAGGGCTATAATGCATGAAGATAAGGAAAAAATAGGTCCTCAAATTATTCAAACAAGCTGCATTTGGAGTGCAAAGGCCACCTCAAGCCCACTGTTGCTGCTTCCTCTCCAACTTGTCATTGCTGTCACATCAGTACTGTCACAGCCACTAACTTAGGTATTTACTTATGGCAGAGTGCCAGGAGAGGCTGCATGACAATCAACAGCCTCAAGGAATCTTTCTCAATGATCTCTTCCTCAATGTCAAGCTGACAGGCCCAGGGCACAATACATAAGCACAGAGCTAGACAGTTAATTTATACCTGCCCTGGAGAGGTAAGAAAACTTTTTGCTGGAAGTCTCTCCTACATCCTCATTATTGAGCTAGTCCTTCTGTCTTCCCCTCCCATTCTGTACTAGGGAAGCTGCTGCTTTTTAATAACAAATTAAATTCCACCTTCCCCCCCCATTTCTGGGATGTGCCAACACTAGAAAACTGGACAGAGCAATTGCCAGGATGCTGTCAGTCATCAAAGCAGCAGCAGGCTGCCCCAGGTCTGTGCTCCTGCTGCCAGCTGGCCACGGTGCTGCACTCGCCCGATCCAGGCGGCGCCGTGCCTGGCCAAAGCAGAGGCAGGGCATCATCTGCACAGCCACCGCTTTGCTCAAGGCCTTCCCACCTCTAAGGAGAGCAGTGAAAAGCAGGGGAGTGCTGAACACCTCTTGTTTGGCAGAGTGAGACCTTTCTTCTCTCTGGCACTCAAGAAAGAACAAACATGTTTTGAAGCTGGAGAAGAGAAAGTTTTGGCACAAGCAGTAGGAAAACTCAGCAGGAACTCTTGCTTTTTATCTTTTTTTAACTCAATAGAGACACTTCTGCTCTCGACTAGATGCATCTGCCTACGAGATGCCAATAAATTTCAAGCCATTACCTTTGCTTAGGCCAAGCAGTAAGCTGGCTATTAGATCAGCCTTGATAAGGACTCCTGGGGGAGGTGGGAGTGCAGCTGTTGTCTCCTTTACATGGGGAGATCCTGCCATCCCTGAAGCAGATAAGGTGGGTTTTTAAATCCCAAAAAAGCCTAAAACATAATTATGAATTTTCAACTGAATTATATTTCAACCAAAGGTTGAGAGACAATGAAAACACACAGGGAAAGAAATATCTTTAGTTAAACACTAAAGAAACCTCTTGGAGGACTGGTAAAATACACAGTTTTGCAGCTACTCTGACCTGGGTTGCCAAGGAAGAGCTTCAGACCATTTAT
Organism: Agelaius phoeniceus; assembly: GCF_051311805.1. Classification (NCBI taxonomy): domain Eukaryota; kingdom Metazoa; phylum Chordata; class Aves; order Passeriformes; family Icteridae; genus Agelaius; species Agelaius phoeniceus. Next base: position 25,362,175 of record NC_135270.1, on the reverse strand, counting down.
CTATGCTAGATGAGTATAACTGTAAGGGCAGCCAATGAATGTACTTCTCACCTCCACAGATGCAAAGTTTGTTTTGGTAAACAAAGTGCTCTTCATGTGAGTACAGGTTATACTACCAATGCAGCCCTAAAATCACAGCCACTCCACAACACTGTATTAAGTTCACTTAAAGTACATCTCCAAGCAAGTCCTACATATAGTCTGAAACTACTCAAAGAGCATTAAAACAAATGCAGAAAATTATGAACTCCAATTGTATTTGCCAGAGCAGCAGATAAGATGCAGTGAGAGCATGAAGGCATAAGCAGAGCAAGTTTGACTTAATTTTTTTTTGATTGCAAGAACCTTGTTAAGAGATAATTTAATTTAAATTAATTATCTTTTTTTTTTGCCTCCTCCTAATACTGTGTTACCACTGAAAGACCTTACCTGACATTTGTATAATGCCAATGTGTTGACTAGCTTACCTCTGACACCAAGGTATCAGGTAAGTTTCTATAAAGCATCTACCACTCCACTGAATACACCACATGTCCTTAGCCAGTAATCCTGAATCACTGACTTCTATTATGCATTCAATTAGTTGGTGTTTTTTGAAGGCCCAGAAGCACCATAAGAAAAAGACATTCTAACCTGATCTCCTTAATAAACAGCACAATATTTTGGCTAACATTACATTTTTTGCTTTGCTGTCTATTAATGAATTTCACAAAATATGATGAAATTCAGGTTTAAGACTTGCACTGTTACAAACTCCAGAACCCTCTGCAGCAAAATTCAAGCCTAGCTTGTCTAAAGCAGAGCAAAGCAAAGTAAAACAAACACTCTTTGGGATAACTAACTGATTGCTCAATACATTTATTAATAAGACAATGTATACCACCAGCATTTTGAAACATAGAAAGTCTCCCCTTTGTTTGGAAGGAGTCTCTGTGCCCATATGCAGATGCAGAGAAAAAGGCATCTCTTTTCCATGATGAGATGGGGGAAAAGATTTGCTTTCTTGCTCCCAGTCTCTCCCTATTAGGCAGGTTGGTCTATGCTGCTCAACCCCTCCCCCACAGCTGATTCCTGCTAACAATATACACATCTTTCCAATAGACCTTCCCTGTTAAAATGGAAGAAGTGAAAAATAATGCACTTATCTTTTCGGATTTGTCAGACCTATCCTCAAATGGATTTTATCGTCCAGTGCTCAGCACAAATAAAATTTCTTTCAACTCCATTTATCTTCCTCAGATGCAATAGGATTATATAAAAAATTTTTCTTCAGTCTTTACCAATATAACAAACCTCTTTCTGTCTTTTTCTGCACCTGTTTTCCATGCAGAAAATCCTAGCTTTGCTTTCTGAGCCACAGCAATTTAAATGAAAACTCTTAATTTTCAACAACTGAAACCTTTCTGTGGATAGTTGATCCAATTCCTAAAACAGGCTAGCACCAGAAAATCTTGTTGGATGGATTGCAAAATTTTCTGCAAACATAAAAGATTCTTGGTTCTTCCTGATCCTGGTTGATTACATAATTTATTGCTGATATTTCAAATTCAGAGAAGTCTCATTAAAGCTCACCTAATCCTTTCTTTCTTTAGGTGAGTTCTTCACATTATCAGCTGGTACTTTATTTCACAAGTCTGCCATGCAACTACTACATTTAAAATTAACTAATGGGAACAAAGTCTTACGAAGAAATGGATCATCTCAGGTAACAAAGCTCTCACTCAGGAAAATAACACACTTGCAGTGAAGTGGCTTGTTATTTTACTACCTGTCTTTCAAACGCTGTAAAACCAGGGTAATAGCTCCAAAAACCTCCTTAGGGGACTGGTCCAAACTGGGATCTGAAACTGAGGGTTGAGTAAGCAAGAGAGCAAAACAATTATCTTTTCATTTGCACATGCAGATGGTTGGAAAAGATGAAAGGAGAGAAACAGGAATGCCAAAGGGATTGGAGTGGCAGAAGACAGATACACGTGTATGTATATTCAGCAGAGATGCACAAAAAAACTGAACTGTGCAAACAGGACTGTATCCCACTGCTGCTCTCTCTTCCAAAAATCACCAACAGCTCTCAATGCTGCGTCCATCTAATAGACATACCGCCATTTCTCTGGCAAAAGGAACGGCAACATTTTTTTTATTTTTGCCCTTAACTCAGACTGCAAACCAAAACCAGTATCTGTGAATTCCTCATTAAATGTCATGCTGAGACTGTAACAGCAACAGCTACAATATGTTAAAAATCCAATGACAAGAGCAAAGGATTTGTGCACAGCTGCCATTCCACTCTGTTCTCTGTCTGCTGAGTCTCAGTGGAATGGTATACAAGATCAAATGTCAACAATATGTTGATGACAGAGCTACATGCATCCTCATCTAGGTGAAAAGAGGCTGACATCCAGCTGCCTACATGTCTGGAAGGAATAAATACAAGAGGAAAGAGTTGGTTCAAATTTAATTAAATGAAGATAGTAGGAAGACGTACTGGAAAAAGTTTTTGCGAAATAGCAAACAGTAATTTCTTCTCAGCCCATGCACAGTTCAATACAAATTGGTAAGAATTCACTTTGGCTCCCTTCCAGCTAAATGACTTGGGCAAGATGATTGCACATAAATAATCTCATATGTAGAATCATGTTTGCTATAATTTCTTAAATCTGGTTAAAACTACGTACCAAACTGCACCAAAGCTAATAGTAGCTACTGTGGGGCAAATAGGCTCAAGGCCTTATCTGAACTGCAAGAGCTCTGCTCTCCAAATACTGGACCACATATCAAACAAAATGTCTTGGCTCTCAGTTTCACATCCCATTAAGTAAAAACATCCTGAAGAGATGTCATTTGCTTTTTCTTCACACCAGTTTGCTAAAAGGGATGGTTAAACATTGCTCCCATGTTTAACCATCATGTGAGATATTAACACAGTATCTTATGAAGGATTCTAATTAGTTTTTAGTTTCCTCTAAGCTGTGTCTTAGCAGACTTCAAGCAGACACAGCTGAATTGGTCAACACAGAAATATATCTAAGTCTTACAACAAACTATTCCTGTGCACATCTCTGCAAATCTTCATGCCATCTGCACCCCCAAGGTTGTGCTGCATTTACCAGTGATGTTGGATACAGCTCTCTTTACAGTACCCAACATAAGAAGTGTTTACCAACACGGGTTTTGGATATTATCTGTTTCCTAAAAACATCTGACAGAATCTGCCAATACACAGAATATATAAACTACTAGGTCTCAATGAGACAATAATGCTCCACTCTATTAAAAGGAGCAATTTCCCATTTCAGTCAAACAAGCATTCTGTTTCCATGTCCTTTTCCTAGTATCAACAAGTGCCTGCAGTCTGTGACTTTGCATGGCCTTTCAAAAGGCCAAAAAACATTTATGTGGCTTGACTTCTGCCAAGAGTGAAAAATTTCTGTGGGCAGTAATTGGACATATTATTTGCAGTTCTACTTGGAGTCATCAGAAGATCACCCTGTTGACCTGAAGATGTCGAATCTTTCTTAAAAGAAGACCCAAGGGACCATACCAACACATTCTTCAACAACACAGCAAGAGGCCGGTACTTTCTTGTATGCTACTCTCGTTCTCAGAAATATGTTAGTTCATATGAACTCTTTCACTGGAGGTAATGTGTTGCAGTAAGCCATCTCCTCATATTCTCCTAACCCATTTATTTTCACATTACCAAGGTTTCTGATAAAACTAACTTGTGCCCCAGTGAAAGAGACGTGCAGGGTATTTGCTTTCAGGATTAAAGCTTGGTTGCTTATGGCTGCAGGAGCTTGCACAGCTCACCCAGAGAGTCAGTGAGTGACCTTTGCAGACAATGCTGGATACATTTTACTGACACTTGTATGAAGCTCAGAATGCAACAGCACTCAGGAAAACTGTGCATCTTTTTACTGTGCATTGTACTCATTAAGAGTTAATATGCTAGAACAAAAAAAAACTTGGCTTTGTGCTAAAACTCCGCAAGTCTTTCTGTTTCAGGCCCTTCTTCCTGTGGTATTTGGAATGCTCCATCTGTTTACGATGGAAATGTACAAATACTCTGTTCTGTCCAGGCTATTGACCGACCACTTAATCAGAATGTTTCCCAAATAGCAGCAGTCTTGTCAAGAACCAATTCTGCATCTCCACAGCCTGAATTTTTCCACATTCAAAGCAAGTGCAGCACTTGAGATGGGGATTGGTTAAGTCACCTTATCCCCACAAATGGTATGATTTGCTCTTCAGCTTCATGTCAATCAAATTTTTCCATCACCTACCTCACTTTTTGTATCCTCAGCTCAAAAGCTACTTTCAAGGTTTCACTTTAATTTGGATTCCAGTAATCATGTTTGGCTGATATTTCCAAGTTATCTTCCTCTGGGTAGAATGAAAAACACTAAACATTGCAAGGGCATCAGCATTTGTGAATGCTAGAAATAAAACTACCTTCTGGCTGCCTTTCTCACTAGTACCCACTGCTATCAGATCCAGGGCAATATGATCCTTACTCTTTACATGTTTCTAAGGACCTTCAGCTCCATACAAGAATCTAATTTCATGTTCTTTTAAGTCCTTTAATGTCTGTATATGCTGGGAAGCACGTGGAATTCAAAAATCACCCTAAACCAAATGGCTTGAAAACAGGCATGCTTTATTTAGAAACAAATTCCACCTATGTTTTCAAAACAGGCTACAAAACCTATCCTTACTCCACATTTGGAGTCCTGTCTCCAAGCTTTCTATCTCTGAAACTCAAATTGCAGACAATTGCCAGCATCACTGCTATCTGTACCACCCCCAAACTAGATATCTGCTAAAAGCAATTCCTTCCCTGTTCTCTCCAGCTACAGATACATTTCAGAGATTTGCAAAAAAAATCCCCCAAGAACACAAGCAACAAACACTTGATGTTCATGCATACCCCTCCTGTTAAAAGTCAACACTACTAGAAAGATTTTGTTTTTCAGACTGAAGTTTAAAAATTGTTCTTTAGCAGAGCGAGGTTTCCATGTGAAATGCTAATCAGACCAATCTGCAGGGAGTGAGCAGAAAAAGCATTAACTTCTACCTCACAACTACCACATTTGATGATAATTCATGACTTTATTTCTGAACAAAATTCGTAACTGTCAAATCACAACAGCCCTGACCTGTTGTGAACTCTACCCAATCTCTCTGAAATACTGGCAGCAAGATGCAAACAGACAATGTACTCTTGTACAACCAAGGTGCTCCTTAGTACAATCCAAAATAGCTGAAGTTCTCAGAAAATTGCATCAACAGCCAGTGAATTTCTAGTACAATTAAATGTATTAAAGTTTCATGTAATAAAATTAATTAACTGCATCTTCAAACCTCTCTTTTAACAGCAAGATGGAAGAAACTCTCCAAGCAATAGAAATCTGCATTCCATTGACTGCTAGTTAAGGATGTGGAAGAAGGTTAATCTGAATCAGAAATAATCAGAAATAATCATTGCACTGGTCAGCAGTGGCTTGGAGGCCATGTTGCCAAGCCTTGCTCTTACAGTTCATTGACTGCAAATCCAAAGCCAAGAGGGAGGCAGGGAGGAAGGCAGGCAGGCAGGAAGGCAGAAGAACTGTCAAACAACTTATGAGAATTCTCAAAGAATGTAATGTAGCATTTCTTTTGGGAGTTTTGGAGTAGGGTATAATTAAAATATCCACAAAATATTGCTTCAAACATGGCTCTGACTCATTTTTAATTAAGAGTTTGAGTAACAAGTGCTTTGTATTACAAGCTGTTGGCAGAGAGGCAACAAAAATGCTTTCTGATTCTCTCTAAGGTGCATATTAAATTAGATATTAAAGAATACTGTTTCACCAGGTTTCCTAAACCTTTTTGTTCTGCATGCTGGCAAAGCTATAAACAGATTTTTACTCAACTGAATATGAATATATTAGCTGTGGTAAGGACAGTGTGCTAGGAATATGATGAAGTTTCCTACTTAAAACTCTATTTTCATTTTGCATGCCTTGAAAAGTATTACAAACTTATGAAGGAGTCTTACTGCAAAACTCAAGGCAGAAGAAATACCTGTGGTGGATGCCCTAATTTTTACAACTAGACAGAGGAGCAGTATTAACCAAATGGACAGCTGTACGCTTTCTAAGCTTGGTTTTGTGGACTGCACAAAGACAACCAGCAGCACACCAAAATGTTGAAATAGTATTCAACATCACTCAAGAGGAAACTTCTTTAACCAAATTAATTCAAACTGATCTAGCTGTGACCCTGTCACACATGCATAAAGCTCCAAGTCCAAAGCTGTCAGAAATAAGATATTTTTAACATCTTTAAACATTATTTGGAATAGGGGAAAACAGCAAAATAGTTAGCAAATCCTGCTAGACTGGATGGATTTCAAAACGTGGGGGAAAGGTTTTGGAAGCTATAAATACATGTGCAAGAAAGATGAAAAAAGCAACCTTTAGAATACATGCAATCCATCTGGAGAAAAAAAATCCAGAACTACAGCAGATGAGAAAGACAGAAGTGCAATGATGTGGAGCAAGTCTGAGAAGCAAGAGTGGGAAAAAATGGTACAAAATTTTCAGTGCACCAAAACAGCACCGCCCCCCCTCCCCAAAAACTAATCCACCCCTCAATGGTTTCTGACTGCATAAATAAAGGCTGCTATCCAAATAACTACCCTCTGTGGGCTTCTGGTAAAACTGTGCTTATCACATTAAGTACATTTAAACACATCCCAGAACAAGGGAAAAAAAAGAAAGAAAAAAAAGAAAATAAAGGTTTTTTGGAGAGAGTTCAAAAGAAAAAAAAAGAAAGTTGGAAGATTAAATTACAAGAGAAGATTAAAGAATACAAAGCATTACTTCACTAAATGGTGACTAAGAGTAGGGGTATAAGCATTTGAAGACATGGAGATGAAGAAATATAAATGAAACATTTAGACAGTGAGCTTGCTGATTTAGCTGGCTACAGAAAAATGTCTCCAAAAGACAAGGGCTAGAAGCCATAGCAACTGGAGCTTAGAGCACATGTAAAGGAGAGATGAGAGGAAGATGCGATTTTTTGCTAATCGGACTTCTCTGTCTTATGATATGGTAAAAAGACTGTAGGAAGGGCTACTCTAGTTTCTGGCAGAAAAAAATAGGCATTTCACTAGGATATTAAAATAGATGAAAAAGAAACAGTACTAGGGCAAACTAGAATTTTCAAATGATCTTACAGGATAGTGTTTCCATGTACTTTGTGATCTTCTATCCACACAGCTTTTACCAACTTTATCTGTAAACCAAATTGTACTTTTTTTCTTAAATACATTTTAATTTCTGTCTCTTACTTTGAGAGGCTTGTACCAGAATGGTAGCTCAGAACCACGTCTGAAAAAGTGCTGAGTGGTGCACCAAAGGATACCTTCATCATTTATCTTCCCTTGCCTTATAATATGGAGCAGATGATGACAACAAACAAGAGTTTCAGATCAGGTGAATCAAGGAATTTCACCCAGCAACAAGTCTGCCCCCAGTGTCAGGTCACTAGACAAATGCCTCACTGCAACCCTTGTACACTGAGAAAACATTGTATGGCCAAAAGTAATAATAATTAGAGAGGCCTTTAAGAAAAAAAGAAAAATATTTTAGAAAAGAAAACAAGAGGAAAAAAAGATTTCTCACGGAACGAGTTCCACAATGGTAGTTATCGCTCAAAATGAAAATTGTGAAGATTTGTTTTTCATCTCCTAAAACAAGTCACCTGAATACATGGTCTAGAACTTGAATCCAACCCAAATTTCAGCTTTAGAAATTACTTAGTTCTGACTCCTTAACTCTGTTTGTGCATTATGAACTAAACACAGCTTTTATTACCTAGAACTATCACTGAACAGCTGTTGTGCTTCACTCATTAAGAAAGTAAGACACACATGTTCTCAACTCTGGCATTTAGTGAAAAGATGAAGGTTTTCCCTCAGGTACTAAATGAATCAAAGTGGATCACAGTTCAGCTGCCACACAAAGCAGAACATAAAGATAATTCCATTGCCAAATATCCTTATCATATGCATTAAGAACTAACTTATAAATAGCCAGCACAGCCTGTTTAGGAAAAGCATGGTCAACTTCAGTTTGCAGGTAGGATATTAAGCTTGGCCCCTACCCTTCCTGAAACTGTTGATGGCTGCTGTCCTAGAGGTCACTTGCTTTTAGGAATGATAGAAAATGATCCTGAAGCCTCAGCTGATATGCTGCCTCAGCAAAATCAACTGTAGTACCACAAGCAAGATGCATATCACCTGAAAAGGTACAAAATACCTACTAGGTACTCTGAATGATGTCTAGCCCTAGGAATGTATTACAACACAGAATGTATTTGATCATCATCATATTTGAAACGAGAGAAAAGTTTCACAGTTCTGTTGTATTTACATTCTCCTGCCATGTTTGCATACATCTGCAATAAATTCCTTTGTGTGTTTATTATTCAGTGGTTCTGGAGCGTTCTCTGTAGTCAGAACCCAACAACTAACTACTAGGCTGGAGCCAAACACACACAAGCAGGATACACATATACTCACCCTCATAGAGGTTTCTCCACCATGGGGCTGTTGCAGCCTGAAAACTTGAGCAACCATGTGTTCTGTAGTGGGATGCAACAGGATACGTCGGGAAGCCAGTCCCACCATAACATATCTGCCCATTGGAGACAGGCTCACAGAAATGGCATTAGGTCCTGTGAAGAGAAGAGGGGTTATTTCTCTCATGGGTTGACATCCTGCCCCTTGTTTTATCCTCACAGCTTTTTCAGTCACATAATGTATGCCATATTAATCTCATTCTTACAAGGCGTAGAGAATAGGGAGACCGGCACAAGTTACAGATTTTATAAGACATTTCCTTGTTGTAGGTGTTCTGTCACTAAGACAATGAAGTCCTTTAAGGAATTAAAAACTATTCTTCAGCAGCTCCCCCATACCAGCACTGTACTTGTCCAGACCATACCACAAGCCTCTCTCCAGCAGTACTGTCTGTGGCAGGCTAGATGGCCAATCAAATGTTTCCTGCTGCTACAATTACTGATGCTCAGGCTATTGTATCTTACTGATGGCTGAAGTTCTGAGGTTGTCACACCCTCACCCACCCTGACTTCTTGCTGTATGCTTACCAAATCGCTTTGTGTATAGCATCTCGCCCAAGTTGTGGGGTGCCAGAGAATATACAGCCAGTATTCCTTCATCAGGGAAGCCTCTCTGACTGCTGGGAATGAAGGCTGCCAGCAGCTGCCCATCAGCAGAGATATCACAGCTAGCATCATTGTAAATCTTGCAGTTTTGGACAAGCACATTCACAGAGGCTGCAAAGAAAGAAATGAATAGTGATTATAGTACTAAAGTTGAACAGAATACAGTAAGATGTAAACTTAATGTTGGACAATGGACAGTACACGCAAAAGGCACTCAAGACATTTAGCTTCCTCCAGAAGTTTATGAAATGTTAATACCCTGATTAATGTATAACTTGCTCCAAAACGGAGATAAGACACTGCAACGAGCCCAGGAAATTAAATTTATTCACCTCCTGAAGCCTTCAGCCAAGAAATAATAGCAATTGCACTTTATCAAACACTGCCCTTTGTTAAGCATAACAGCATCCTTTGCAAAGGACAGCACAGTTTAAACAAGTCTCAAATCATGACACTGACAAACTCCAGCAGCACTCTCATTAGAAACAGTATGTCTTAATTCATTTCCCCTTCTCTCGTGGAGCGCCTAGTTCCCGCTCTTCTCATCTCCAATAAACAGGAGATGAGTGAAAAACTCCTCCCTGCAGATACAGACATTCATTTCTTACAGCTGATTTCCATACTCATCTTGGATAAAGTCAGTGAGAAAGGGCAGAGACTTCTCCAGCCAGTCCTCCATTTAATTATTCCAGTATCTGAGACACTCATGCATATCAGTGAAGTAACTGTACAGCAGACTAGTGAGCAGCAATCCACAAAACAATATTTTATTTTAATCCCTGCTGGTAAGTTGCTGGGTGACCTCATCCAAGTGTTTTCCCCTTCATACCTTGCATATGAAAACTACAAGCTCTAGTACAATGAGGTTCCAAGGCCTCTAGGTACCATCTACACCAACAGTTCAGTGGCACCTTGTTAAGACATGGCTGGAGTGATGTCTACTCGACCAGCCTAACCTAACTGCAGTTCAGTTTTTCAGGAGGTTTGAAGCTGAACCTGCATATACTATCTTTGTGATAGGGAAATTTCAGGTTCTAGTATTTTCAAACTGAAGAGTATAGAGATATTAAAAAATACTAGAAATAAGGCCCACGTTTGCAATATAGAAAGTTTGCATGGTAGAAGATGGAACATCCTGTCTCACATGTTTGAAGCTACAGCACCATGTAGAACACTGTTGATTTCTACAGTCCAGAAATGATCTTCAGATGAAAAAAAACATCAGACAGACTATTCTTAACCCAGAAGAGGCCTTAATATGTTCAGCTACAATTGTAAGCAAGTTTATGAAGGTATTTCTTAGTCTAGATTCCTTACTAGTTTAGCAAGGAATAGTACCAAAGGCACCAACAGTACCATTCTTGTACTAACAGTACAAGAATGCTTTGTGCATATTTCTGAAAGCCCAAACTTGTAAATAAAATTAAGGCTGTAACTCAATACTTCAACAAATCCTACCCCTTGTTCCCAGCACCTGTGTAGAAGAAAGCTGCATCAGGGAACTGCTATGAGAAATTACTGATTGTTGTCTAGCCCATTTTTTTAACCAGAACAGTTTCCCAACCCAGTACACCCCATGGCTGCATAGTTGCTTGCAGCAGCAGAAAAAATACTCATGAGAGGGAAGCAGACAGGACTGCCCTTCATACAGCATTGCTGATTTAAAGCATTCACTGAACCTCATCTTTAATTCTTCTGGTCTCAAAGACCTTTCTCCTGGGAACTTCTTTCCCCTGTGGCTGAGTATCAACTTCTATCTACTGTTCCATTTAGGAAACTCTGATGAAAAAGAAGATGAGGATTAAAAGTGGACTATGTAATTACATTCTGTACTAAACCACCTACACCTGTACCCTAAATTTATTCCACCAATTTTTCAGTCTTGAAGCTGCTAAAAACAGTAATTTTCAGCCTAGTATAAACAGAAAGGTGCTGAACAGAAAAAGGTAAATAATTCTAATCACTATCAAGGCTGCAATACCAGTACATGAAATATACATGGCCCTTAAAGAACAGGTGGTTCAAAAGATGACAAAATTCCTGAGTGCTTAGTCTGAAGATAGTTGAACAGAAAGACAAGAGAATTAAGATTAAAGACTACACTGCTTAATTTTAAACACAGGATAGAATTAAAATGCATCATTTTATAAAGAATCTAGGCTTTATTTAAATACTCATTATGTCACCACGAGAGAAGATGGGCATCAACACAAGAACTGCAGTATGTGCTGTGAACCAGCTAAAGGATACATGACAACAGCTTGTACCATTGCAATCCCAGTCAGACTGGGAGGATTCCTGCTGAGTGACTCATTCCAAAACCAGTCCTATTTGTACTCTAGGAGCTCTAGGTTTTGTTGACATTTATATACTTCTGCTTCACCCAGGAACTTGAAAACATGAGAGAATTAACTTTAGTTATTGTAGCAAAAACGGAGCCATTACCCAGTGCAACAGTGAAAGTGACAGCATCCTAAACTGCACTAGGGAGCACAATTCCAGAAGAAATATCAGTGCTGGTACACAGCCTTGTGCTGAGACCACACACAGGACCCCTGGGCACAGTTTGGGCCAGCCACGTTCCAGAGCAATTAAACCCTAACTGATAACATGCCCAGCAAAGAAGATGACTGGGGAAAATGAAACATTCATTTTATGTTCAAACAAACACAAAACACCAACACCACCCCTCCCAAATAAAGGGAGGGGAGGAAATAGAATTGTGTACTGTATTTTCAAAAACTACAGAAAGTAAGTGCCAGAAAAACATCAGTTTTCTATAAATAATGTTGAAAACTGATCACTACTCAGGTAAGTGGGTAAAAAAAAAGCATTGAGTTTGGAGATCAAAAGGTTTCAACAAAAATAGCAAGATTCCAGAACAGTCTTTTCAATAGACATTAAAGGACCAAAGAATTTAACCAATAAGAAGACAGAATTTTAGGAACTACAGTATGTGATTCTCTAAGGCAACAGTGAGCTACTCTCCTTGGATAAGGGGTCCTTTCTCATCAATTCCTTTGTAGTGGTACTCTAATCAGCAGTGTTGTAAAAAATTGGGAGGAAAAAATGGGGGAATGGGAACCAACTAAAAAGTAAGTATTGGGACTCTCACAGCCACAAGACTTTACTTAAAAGAGAGCCAAGCAAAAAGACAACAAACAGAGCAAAAAAACCATAGCACACATGCACAGCATTTGCTAAAAATACATCTATGAAACATTCCCACCACCAACCCCGCAAAAAACTTTGATTATTGGGAAAAAAAACCCAACATAGTCCAGTCCATTTTTGGGGGTCTAAGAACTGTTCTTATTCCTATTCTGCAAGATACAAAAGTTTGTCCTGCACCTCTGGGGTCTGGCTGCATTTTCCATGAGATAGCCAAGGCTTCTCAATATTCTTAATTACTGTCATTTGATGGTCAATATTAGAAGTCACAAGGACATAGACTTGCTTCCTCAGAGCACAGGTATGGGTGTAATTTATCATAGGATAGTTTGAGTTGGAAAGGACCTTTAAAATTACATCATTTCAACCCTCCTGCCGTGGGCAGGGACATCTTTGATGACATCAAGCCACTCAGGGTCCCATCACACATTGCCTTGAACATTTCCAGGGATGGGGCATCCACCACTTCTCTGGGCAACTTCTTTCAGTGTCTCACCACCCTCCAAGCAAAGAATTTTCTCCTAATACCCAACCTAACTCTTCCCTCTTTTAGTTAAAATCATTCTCCCTTGTCCCGTCATTATCTGCTCAAACAAAAAGTCTCTCTCCACTTTTTTTTTCCTAATATCCATTGAAGTACCAAAAAGCTGCCTTCTCTTCTCCAGGTTAAACAAAACCAGCTCTCTCAGCCTGTCTTCATAGTAGAGGTTCTGCAGCCCTCTGATCATCTTCGTGGCCCTCCTGTGGATTTGCTCCAGCATGTCCAGGGACAGATCCTAAACAGGACCTATTTAGCCCAGGGACCATTCTGTACTAATGAACTCCTGCTTTTCAGAGGTACAGGAAGTTCTAGAGAGGAAAGATACTGATTTCTCTGTAACTACTGAAAAATCACAGTCTAGAGAATCCAGCTCTTCTCAGCTGCTCTTCTCAGCTTTTGAAGCTGCTTTTGTTTTTTAATCCAATGCAAACTTGGACATTCCTAAAATAAAATTCCACACTTTTATTTTTGCAAGTTATGTTTATATTCTGTACCATTTACTGATTTGGAGATATTGCCACGTTTTGCATATATCCTCACAGTTCCATGGCCATTCCTTTCATTTCCACGTCTCTAATTCTCTTCCTCATCTAGCATTTACTGTATGTCTTTTTACAACAATGCTGGGTTTGGATCAGCAGTCACCCAGAGTCGATAACATAGCACATGTTCACTCATTTTCTATCAAAAGGATTTTCCCCACACACCTGCTCCTTTTCCAGCACAGCAAAGAGGTTTTTGGTGAGCAGTCCACAATGAAGACCAACATGAATGGATATCATCCTGTTTTTAAATTTTGTTGCATATGTTGAATGTCTCTTAGCAAAACATAATACGTGAGCCCTCCTGCCAAAAGAGAACTATCTTTCCACCTTGATGTGTGCTGGGAACATACAACATTACAGATGCAAGTTGTGCTTAGCAGAAAAGAGTGCTATTTATTTCAGTCTTTCATCACCTGATTCACACTGGCATTATTGTTCTCTGCTTTGCCCTCATTTGTGAAGGATGAGGATTCAGGTAGCACCTACATCTGGAACCAAGAGAGCCTACTGCGCAAGCAGAAAAAGTCTAAATGTGACAGGTGGAAATCTCAGCAAGGTTTCATTTTAAGGACAGCTTTTACAAGGTTCTCAAGAGATGAGAAAGACAAACATACCCATGCATTCGACACAGCCAGAGGCTATTTGATTTCTTTGAGCTTGCAGCCTGATCTATGAAGATGAAACCAAATAGGAAGATTTTAGGGGGAAAATTATTGCTATTTTTGGAAAACTACTGCAAGAAGACTGCCCTTTCATCTCCTGTTTTCTTTTGTTGTTAATGCAACCACAGAACTGACAAAACAGATCAAAAGAAACATCAGAGAACAAATTAATCAAGCTGTTGTGCCAACTTGGACATTAATTATGCTTGAAGCTGGGGAAGGCCTGGAATGCCAGCAGCAGTAGCACTGTTTGCCAAAGGAAAACTGTGCTGGACACACCATCCACTCCTAGCCACTCTTAGAGATAGCTCCCAACTCTCCTAACAGCTGCTCCTATTTCAAATTTTGTTTAATATTTCTTTTTTCTTCTACTAAGCTACCCTGCATTCCACTGTGGATCAGTAACTATTGATCAAATCACCTTCTTCAAGACCCAAGCAGTGTTAGAACAGGATGAACTCCAGATTCCTAAACGAGACCAGTTCAACACCAGAAACTGGCAAGAAACTGAAATTATGAGCAGTGAGTAGCATGGGAGAAACTACATTAAAAAATATAAACAAGAGAGAAAGCCTTCAAATATTTTATTATGAAAAGCCTATATTCTACACTGTTTTCAATACTTAGTTGCAGGAATTTTAAGGATATGCAACACTCACTAGAAGAATATTAAATAAATGCAGAAATAGCAGTGTCTCTGCTGTCAAATAAATTCTCCACCCCAATGCTGATATGACTGACAATTTCAATATAAGACCGGGTCATGTTTATTTCAGAGCTATTAAAAGCAAAACTGGCAAAAGGAGAGAAGAAATCTGAAGCAATCTTTGTGCATTTTGCAATTAACAGAGAAAGACAGGGCTGATACTAAAATCCCACAGGTCCCTGCACAGCCATTTTTCCAGGACTGCCAGGATCTGCTTTTGTGTGCTCTTGCTGGACTGAGCCTCAGGGAGGTTGCTGCTGCAGAGGCACATCCTGAGCCCAAGGCTTCCAAGGGTGCTGGGGCCCAGACAGTGAGATCACAGGACTGCACTAATCTCACTGCTGTCACCTACTCAGATGCATCCGCTTCAGTGGAAAACATCCTACTTCCAAGCTATCTTTTCTTTGTTTAATTGTTACAGGAAGAAGAGCTGCACAGAGATGGAGGCTGGCCACAGAGTCATTGCTTTGATGGAGAGAGGAGCTGGCAGGCAGTCCCAAACTTCAGCTGCATCATTTCATCTGCCTGAACTCCAAACCAGTTGTGGCTTAAGCCAGTCCCAGAAGGTACAATAGACCTCTCTGTGTAAGCAGATTATCTCACAGGACCACCTCTGAATTATAGGAAACAATGGGAGGAAAAAGAGGAGCTACTGAAGTCACATACCTTACTGAGAAAATAGTTTATTTCCAATATCATGAAGAATCACAAAAAACTCATCCAATTCACTGCTCCTCATTTGAGAATATGAGAATCCCAAACATTCTGAGTTGGAAGGGACCCACAAGGATCAACAAGCCCAACTATGAAGTGAATGGCCCATATGGGGATTGAACCCACAACACTAATGTTCTCAGCACCATGCTCTCCTATCTCTAAGTCGTGCACCTTGGCAAACTTGCAGCTTGCCTTTGTTCTGTGCCTAGGAAAGCTTGGCAAATACCTGGCTTAGTGTAAACACAGCTGCTACATCTTCATACATCCCTACTACACCCTGGCAGAAGGAGATAAGGTTAACAGACTAGAAATGCCAGGATTGCACTCGGCATATAAAAGAAGAGTAAAAATGAACATTTCCAAATGGTCATAAGACAAAATGGACAAGCCAAAAACAATGAAGCACAGCATGGGGAGTCGGAAGGGCTGGGGATGGACTTGTAGCTGGAATGTAGCCCACAAGAAGGACACAATGACAATAGAAACCATACCCACTTTCCAGCTAATTGGAAGCTTTTTCAGAATAAAAGCATCCTGGTAGGTGAAAGGGAGAAGATTGAAACACTGATGTATTGAGCAGCAGATGGTTCCTAATTTCTGTGGAATGTTATAAATTATAAACAAACATCTTATGTTGGTTTTTTTTTTGGTTTTCTGTTGGTTTTTGTTGTTGTTGTTTCTTTTTAATTAACAGCCTTCTCCTCAGCAGCCAGATGAGGCAAAAAAATAAGCTATGAGCAGCTGAAGCACTTTTCAATCACTCTACACCTCACAGAGAAGTCCCAAAGAATTTAAGTTGCTTCCCCCTCTGACTTCATCTTTATTGTCTTCCAGAGTCTGGCAGGACCTCCAAAAATATTGCCACCATGTGCCAAAATTTGCCTTGAGCACCAAGCCTTACAAGAAACCGGGAGGGAATATGGTCCAGATGGGTGATCCACACTGTTCAAAGGGATCTTCCACGCCACAGAACATCACACCCAGCATATAAATTGGGGAAGTCTGCCACAAGGGGCCAATCGCTCTTTGGGAATGGGATGGGCACTGGTCAGTGGGTGGTGAGTTGTGCACCACCCCCTCTTTTCATTACTACTATTGTTATTGTTATTATTAACTTTATTTCAATTATAAACTGGTTTTATTTCAACCCTCGAGTTTTACCTTTTTCTGCTTGCCCTTCCTATCCTGAGGAGGCAGGAAGGAAGTGAGGAAGTGGCTGCATGGGGCTAAACCATGACAGCCAGACTGGGTGAAGCTTTCAACAACCTGATCTATTGAAAGATGTTTCTGTTCACAGAAGGGGAGGTGAATGAGACAATGTTTAAAATTCCATTCCAGACAAAACTGTTCTTTGATTCTGTGATTTTGATTCTCTGCATCTCTCCTACTGCAGTGCCACCATACATTCTCCTTTTGTAGGTTCTTTAAGCAGCAGGACACTACCCCACAGAGATATCTATTGTCAAATATGCAATTTCTGGAAATGCAGAACACACAGATCTGGGACTGAGAGTTCTTCTCAATTAATTTTAGTGACTACCTGTGAAAGCAGAAGTCTTTCTGAAAACAAAATCAATTCCTGTTCTCCCTAAAAACGTCAATCCCTTAAAGTAGAACCCAGTCTACTTTTGCTGAGAAATCAAGCAGTGAGTTGAATATATGCACAGAGATGGCCTAATCTAAAAATCACTTGCACAAAGGAACATTCATGAATATCTACCTCTTATCTTCATCCCAGGCTGCCACAAACATTTCTGCAGCTGAGCAACAAGCTATATCAGGATCGCATTCTGGGTTAAAAATAGCCTTTCTAGTCAAGTTAGTTTTAGCCCTGAAAATGTCATTCTTTGATCAGCTGACCACAAGTATCAAACATGCTTGTGTCTGCATAAGGAAGTCTTTTCCAATGTGAGAGCTAGCTTATGCCATAGAACACATATGAAACTGTGGTCTAATTTTCACGAAATGAATGAGAAAATAAATGAAATCAGCAATATTGCTCAGATATTGCTCAAATATTGCTGATTCAAAAATAGCTTTTACCTGAGAAACAGGACTAATCACTGCTTTTGCAAATGACTAGAAGGTACATCTAGTTCCCTGGGCTTGTAACACTCTGGTAAGCAACAGACTAGGGTCCCGATTCCCAAAATGTATTGCAGCACTTTAACACACACTGATTTGAGTAACTTAGAGTAATCACACACAGTTCATGCACAGGTTCTAATTTAAAGTTATAAAGACAATATTTCTCTAGGAACTTCTTAGTAAGAGAATGAAGACATTGAATACAGAATTCTAAGAGAATGGTACATACCCGTGAAAAGGCTCACAAAAAACAAGCCCTGTTTGCACATGGATTTGCTGGTTGCAGGAATACACAAGGTAGATAGAGTGGAACAGCTCTACAAGCTTTTAGTCAACTTCCTAAAAGGACTAAGCATTTTATAGTTCCCAATGCAACCCGACAAACAAGACCTGCAACATACAGCTGCCTTTGAAAGATCCTAGAGCTTACCCTAGCTCTGGTTAGCACAGACTTAAAATAAGGCACTGGTGTCTTTTCCAACTTACCATTGCTGATTTCAGGCAGATCAAACTTAGTGAAGTCCCACCACTGCAGCCGGTAGGTGGTGTTGGCAATGTTGCTGGCCACAGCTGACTGTCCATCCCCAATTACAGCACCTACAGAAAAGGGGGAAATAATTAGCAATTTAACCTCTACAAGAATAACCTGAAAAAAAAAAAGCTGGGGAGACAAAACCATAGAAAACCTTTCAAAATCCAGTACTCAAAAATCTAGATTCTTAAAGTAACTTTATTTACAGAAATGGCAGCACGTCTTAAATAAGCCACAGAGAACAGGAAATTAACAGGAAAGCATCTCCCTGCAATACATTTCTGAAAGAAAATAAAGTTGATAAGAGATAAGAGTTGCCCAGAAACACAAGGCAAAATCCTAATCAATTCATTTGGTGCAAAGGCATTCTACTTATCAACAATGAAGCTGTATTTTCACAGACCCAAAACTGTCTAGTACAGCTATGAAGGCATATCAGAATACAAACAGAGGAAAAGCACTGCCCTGGGAAATTACACAGATTTGTGGACATAATTACTGCTCCTACTGTAAACTTCACTCAGAAGATAGAGGTTGCTTACAGTATTTGTCACATAGTAAGGGTTGTAACAAAATATGGGCCTGGAAAACGTAGGAGCTGGCCCTTTGCTGCTTTGTGTGGCCCAGCCTACAGCAGGCAAGGGCTGCTCTGACACCATGACCCTCCCTAACTGCCTAAGGATTTGGGCAGCAGCCTAAAATCAGAAGGCTAAGCATAATTCTTCAGAAACTATCATAAAGAACCTATATTTCCCGGCACAAAGGAACAGCCATTACTCAAGTCAGCACACACTTGAGAAAGCTGAGACACATCAAATGGGATTCCCAGGGAGACAAACGGAGACAAGAGACAGCTCATCCATGGTAGTACTACAGTCAAAAATGTCATGCTATTTGCAGTCTCTAAGGCCTTCATGGACAGGCAGCCCATGTCCTGCACGCACATCCTGGCAACCAGAGAAATTCAGCGTCATAGAATTTGGTAAGGGAGAGCAAAGCGAGATCACTCCCAAGCACAAATGACTAAAAGCAAAGCCTCCAGTGTCTACACAGTCTGGATTTCAGCATCTCCTCACTCCAGTGGGAAGAATACAGCAAAGTCAGTGCTTTCACTCTGCTAGAAGGGTTGGCTCAGGACATTGCTGCCACAGCAGCAGTAATAGAAGAGACATCACTTAGACAACTCTGTCATACATCTATGCAGAGTTAAGAGCTTGCTAACTGCTACTAAGTTAAACTGGTGTGGAGGAAGTTGGAGAGAGTAGGATGGCTGGATAGTTACTTTTCTTATAAAATACCAAAAGACCACTCAGGCATGAGAGGAAGGGAAGGGAAGGTTCGGAAAAGGAAAAGGAAAAAAAAGAAACCCAAAATGCCTGAACACACAAACACACCAAGACGTTTTTTGCTTTCTCAGCAAAGCAAAGAACAAGGTGGGTAGGGCAAAGTAAGTAAGCAAATTCTAAACTGGTGCTGATAAACAAATACACCAAGAAAGCTGCTTGAGTCCTGATTTTTGCTTCTAGGGAAAGCTCAGAAATATACCAAGAAGAAGACTTCTAAGCAGACAGCTTTACCCTGTGCTCTCAACTCTGTCAGGCCTCCAGCAATCAACCAATTTACATTGTACATTTGCTTCATCTCTGTACCTGCCTCTGTCAGACATGCATGGATCACTTGGAGAGCAGAATTAAAAACATTTCCATTGCTGTAATGTATGCCCAAGGCCTTGTTTTCTATATCCCTCAAAACAAAGGGCTCCTCTGAAGAGAAGGTATGCACTGAAGAAAGCAGATTCAATGAATTAATGAAATTACACTTGGCAACCAGAAGTAGGACAATTAAGTTTTATGTTGCTTCATCTTTAAAAGTCTCCTCATTGCAAGCCTGGATTTGGTACACAAAGGCAGCTCTTCTGCTGTCTTGCCTTCAGCCCTCAGGAAGGGAAGATTAAAACAGGTGCTCTACAAATGTGAAGCAGTGGGACTTCCTGCAGGGAAACAGTAACTCACATCACAAGCAAGGTAGTAGCTGCCTTATAGGACTGAGTCAGGCAGGGAAAACACGCTGCGAAGACAGGCAACAGAAGTTCTACAGAGGGCACATAATTCCAGAATATTGATCTTATCACGGATGATTGCTACAAAGTTACATCATCTGTTTTGCAATGAGAACAACCTTCATAGGTGTAACAAGCAATATATAAAATGGAGAAGAACTTACCTTAGGAGAACAATCATGCTCTCCCCTCTACATCAGAGAAGCTTAGCAAAGTCACTAACTGCTCTACCAACAGTAAATTCATGTGGCTCATACAATTGCTGCACCTTCTGCTAAAAGTACCATAAAAAGCAGCTGGCAAGCAGATTTGATCTTTTTTCTGTAAAATTTCTCATCTTTTCATCCCTTTCCCTGTAAGGTGAAGAGGATGCAAGGTTTAAATGAACACCATAACCAGCCTTCAAGTTATGGTGTTCATTTGAACCTTGCACCCTCTTCACTTCCAAAGACAGTCATATCATACGCAGAGAAATTAAAAAAAAGCAGTGGAAATGGAAAAAAGCAATACTGCCCCATCTACAGGACAGCCCCACATAAATTTCAGAGCCAGCACAAGCTATTGAGTAATGCTAATGCTTCAGGTAATAGATACCTTTATCAAAAAGATTAGGACACAGGCAAACACAGTTCTTAGTGTGAAAGGTCATGTTCAGAAAAACGTGGTCCATTTCTTGAAGGCTTCAAACCCGTGTAACTAACACTAATCAGAAATCCATGATCTACGTCTTTTATTAAGTAATTATCTCCACTTATACTAATTATGTAATTGAGGAGTGCAATTATTAAATTATATCTATATACATATAACGAAGTGTAATAACAAAGTCCTGCCAGATGCCTCCCAAGTGCACGCATGCACTGTGCTACAGTAAAAATGATTAAAAGCGTGTAAACATTTCAGACAACGAATTAAGGGAGGAAAATACCCTGTAGCACAGAAATATGCCATCCTAACCTGTGTTGTCCTCTTTGGCTTATGGGAAACATTTTAGACCACACCTGAAAGACTCAGAAAAGTTAAAATCTTCACTAGAGAGCTTTTGTTCACCGTGCAGCATGAGAACTCATTCTCAGCTGGCTTTGCCCAGTCAGGGTTTCAGTCTGGATGAGAGGAGAAGGTGCTGTTGCTCATCAAGTATATGTAACCTAGAGGCAAACAACACAGTGTATCTTCTTAAATTTGGGCAGCAACAGATCAGCTCTTACAAGGATCTGTTCTCACCAAGCACCCGACAGTCCTGATTCCTGGGTCTTCCCCTGTTTGATGGGATCACAAATGACTGCAGTGGGTACCCAAGGGTCTTGGGCTTGTCATCCTCACGAACAGAACGACCTTTTTCTGCAGAGATGATGTAGATTTCAAAATGCTGAAATCCAAAGCAAGGGCCAATTGAAATGCAGTGAATGTAGGTTTGATTGGCAGCTTTCCTGCGTCTGTCTATCACTGCGTAATAAACACTGGATGATGGCAGAAATGAAGATAAATGCTTTCAGCAGCCCCCCGTTTTCCCTCCACCACCCTGAACTCCATCCACCCCCACTGAGCACATGACAAAAGAGTTTAAAGAGCTGGGGGGGAAGAAAGTCTTAACAAAGACTTAAATAAAAAAATCCTCAAATCTTTTCTTATAGGCCACCTACACGTGACAGATATTTATCCATCAGTCTCAACCTCCTCAGAGGATCCAACATATCTTGGCATATGGAGAAATGAACCTTTGCCAGTCAACTATTGCTCATTTATGAATCAAGCCATGCAAGCCAATGTCTGAGTTCAGACTGAAAGGGAAAAAAGGGGTGCAAAACCAGTTCCCTTGGCACTCCAGCACTCCCTCAGTGAAAAGCAGGCCAACTTCAGACTACTACTATCAAACTTTCAGAAGAACAACTAATACTCTAGAGCTACACAGGCTTTGGGGTACATGTTTTCAAACATGAAACATCTACATAGTATGGGAATTTTTTTTGCATGTATTTAACAGAAACCAGAATTCAAATTTCTTTCTAGGCTAGATCCTTCAGCCTTAATTTGTTAGTGTCTGGCAGGTCCCCTTGTAATAAGAGAAAAATTTATTATAATGCTTACAGATAAGCTTGAGGAAGCTGGAGAAACCCCTTAGCTAATTTGTGACTCAGTTTGAGGGAGTGATTAGTCCCTGGTATAAAATTCCCCCTAGATTAGTACTCGAATCTCAAAGCATGAGTACCTTTGAAAAGTAATTTCTCTTTAGGAAACCATTTGCAACTGTAGCTGATACTGGGTTAATCTATACTTGTAGAAAGGATCTGTCAGAATTGATGGGTTTTACATTTACTTATTCTAGATTTGCTACAATCCAGGCTCCAGGAAGTCCAAAACACAGAACAAATCTATTTGACAAACCAAGGATAAGACTCTCTGCTGCAAGAATACACCAGATTTTCTCAACCAGTTCTGAAACAATTTGAATTCTGGCAAAATGATTACTAAAGTCTAGTGGAGATGCAACAGGTTCTTACACATTTCCAACCCTCAAGTATTTTATGGGACAGCCTAGTTTGGGGGACCACCTTTGAAGACAGTAAATATATTAAATTCTGAATGTGAATTTGACAAGTCCCAGTAAATCTCTGTTCTTCAAAGGCTACCTCAAAGGCTGTGCCTTTGAAGTGGATGAGCTATCTATCTCAAACTGGGCTAATGCTGTAGAAACAGTATGCAGAGCAACCTGGTATTTTCAACCATTTCTTTTGCTTGTTCTTCAATGTACAAGCAAGCTGTAAATAGGAAATGGACAAAACGATTTTCATGAATGGATGCACAATATGCTACTAAGAGTAGTTCAGCATACGCTAAGCACTGAAAGGATCTTAGATTCAACATTAACTGAGAAAGCCTCTAAAAGGTCTATGCTCTCTGAAGGATGAACCTTCAAAAGGCTATTATTTTTTCTTTATTCCAGATGTATAAAATAAGAAGAAATGTAATTTCCCATTCATGTTCATTCCCACTGCAAAATTTTCTTTCAAAAGGGGCAAGGCTTAGCATGCCAAGTTCCATAGACCTATCAGCTATGGGAATTGGAGCAGGGCTCAGCTGTAGGTAAGTGAAGATGACCATCTTAATAGGAGCCAGTCAATTACCCAAGGGGTCTGCTTACATTGAGAACAATGCAAACATCATATAGGAGAGGAAATTTTTCAGCCACAAGTTTTAGACTTCAAAAGGAAATCAGTTAATTTGCAACAAGCACAAACAATAAAAGAACAGATGCCTGGCCAAAAGCCTCCACCTCCAAACGAGTCATGATGGCTTCTTGACGTCTTACCTTCCTGTATTTTATTTCTTTGTCTGATCATCTAACAATTAATAGAGAAATGTGTCTAGCAAGCATTTGTCTTTGATGGTAGAGTCCAGTTTTCCCTCAGGGAAACTAGAAGACATTAAGATCCTTTTCAAATGCATCCCCTCTTATCTGTATTGCTTGCATCTCATCAAGCAAGCTGGAAATTCTTCTCCTTAAGAGAATTCACACTCTGTTGCTGTTCACTACAGAGATTCCCCACCTCATGTCACCCTGCTACACATGAAAATTGGAAAATCTGACATGTAACAGCATGGACAGTTTCCTGAAAGAGCAAAAGTTGAGCCAATAATATTTGCACAGAATTGAGGATGAGGAAAATTCTATACTCTGTGAAAAATAAATTTTCTTATTACAGCCTTTGTGTATACATATTGGAGTAGGGAAATGTCTCTGATTAGGACGGTCTCATCCTACTCAGGGTGACCAATAAAGAACAAGCAGTTTCATTTCCTTGCTGTAGCTACATCAAACCTCTCAGCTTCTGGTAGCAACAGATGGACTTAAGTCTCCCAGCTGACAAGAACTTTCTCCAACCATCCAATAACAGGTATGCACTGCTGAACAGAAAAAACCCCAAACAAACTGTGAGGAATACATGGAATTCCTTCCTTCTATGACCCACATCTCTACCAATCAGCACCCCAATACAGCACTACCACAATAAAAGACTGACAGGATTTAAACAGTATCTGCACACTATCTTTTATCTGCAAGATTCATAATCTCTTATGCCATAGAAGAAAAAAAAAAGGCAAAAAAACCCAACCCCAAAACACAACAAAACAGAGAGAAATACCACCTGAATCATGGGCAGGCCACAGTACACATCACCTTAGTGCTAGAAAGGAGAAGGGATGAATGAGACAAGTGAGATCTTGATTTTGGCAAGAAACAAAGTAAGAGAACAGAAAGTAACAGTTGTATATTGTTAGTGATACATAATTATTTAGCTTATGCACAGTTTGCAAGTTCATTCTTGCAGGGTAGTAAGTACAATTCACAGGAGAACCGAAAATCCTACTTGCAAAATAAGAGAGCTCTAAGTCTTAGTGATGCTCTTACATCTGTACAACTCAAACTAAGGTTTTAAATGCTACTTTCTTCTTTATAAGAAAATCCTCTTTAGGTTCAGCTATTTGTGTTCTCATTAGTCATTTATGATGCTTTTACCTGCAGTGGATGGGAAGTTCTTTGGGAAGGCTCCACTACACTATTGCTTTACACCATGTAAGGGCAGGCATGCATACACATTTAAAGGAGCAAAGCACCAGTTGTTTAGGGACCATCATGAAACTCCTAGAACTCTGATGCTGGATACAGTACTGGAATGGCATGTAGAGATACAGGTGCTCCATGAAGCCCTCAAGTTAAAATAAATGTCAAGGATCTAGACAAGTGAAAAGAAATCTTTCTGCAAATTGAGATGCTGTGACATTGAAAGAGTTTAGCAGGAAAACGTTATGGATATAAAAGAAATACCTATTCCACTTGGCTGAAACAATTTGCAAGCTGTTTGAGAAGTGGGTGGTCAAACAAGCTCTCTTTTTTTTTCATTTAGGCCCCTTGCTGGGAAGGACAGTCAAAGCTGGAGTCTTTCTATCAGCAAACTGCTGGAGCTGCTAAACTTGTTTTGAGATCCGTTCTTTATTTCCATGCGGTAGCGGCATGTGTTAAAAGCATGCCTCACACTACCATATGATTCAGGCAGTAAAACATGTTTCCTTCAGTACAGCCTTTTAGGGAAAAGATTCAAGCACTAAAAATATATTCCAATCTGCATTTCATTTAACTAATGTTTTGGTTTGACCTTTTCTGCATACTTGCAGCCTTTTATGTGTTTTGTCTGTATGCATTTAAGAACCCCTAACATAAAACAATGAGTAAATGGTTGAAGAAAGGGATTTACACTTTCTTCATAATTTCTATTACAAAATTCTCTGAAGTCTTAAGAAATCAGCTGTAGAGTCATCAAGCTACTGCCCAGGAATGAAATCTACTAACTGGAAAATACTGGGAAAATGAAGACAGTCTTTATCTTGTCAGTGTGAGAATAAACAATAATTTGGGTTGCAGGCATTTCTGCATCTAGAGGTCCACATCAATCTACTAAAAAACCAATAAGATAATACATTTGAAATCTGCTCCAAAGCAACTGATTCTGCAAAGGACAAAGGGTTTTGCAAATTAATGAAGGGCAGGGTGGGGAGAGCAGTGAATGAGTCCAAGACATGCTGATAGATGAAAAGGCAGAAGAGAGCTGAACTCTGCAGTCTCTAAAGAAATGTGTATTCACTTCCTTCACCTCTGAACCCATACATGCAGGCATGTTCACACCCCTGCTTCCTTGTCAATTTCCAGAAATAGAAGGCGACTCTCCAAATCAAAATGCCACCTGCCAGAATTCAATGAAATGCCTGGCAATGTGAACTAGGAAGGTCTCAATAGCTAATGTGTGGTCTGTGTGTCTGGGGTTCCTTCCTCTGCAACTCGCGGTGCCTCTGCTCTCTCCCATCACTAAGTCCCTTGCACCATTACCGAGCCTGTCATTAAATGCTTTTGGAAGTCCGCTTTTTAACCTTCACATCTGTGTTTATTCTCTGCATAAAACCAGAGTGGAATCTGTGCCTGGCAGGCATTTCCTTTTGTAAAACTCCTTCTTCTTTCCTTTTCTGACTTTTCAGAGCATGAAATGTGCCTGCTAATCCTAATTGCTGCAGATGGAGAGTCTCACAGAGACCAGACAAAGGGGGCATCCTTCCACCAAGCAGCTGTGAGCAGGCATCAGACTCTTAAGTTCTCCGGTTTCCAGAGCTTCCATCTCACTTTGTCACATTTCTGAAGAACACAAGGACAAACTTCCACAAGTAGCTATACCAGAAAGGGGGACTTGCCTTCCAAGACTTACCTTCTCCTGCCTAAATGGTCCTCTCAGCCCAAGAGCATACCTGAGCTTATTGTGTGACCTGACTCAGGGTGGGCAGTCCTCAAATACTGCTGCTATATATCAAAGAAAAAAGCAAAATCTCTGTCTTTTAAGGGTCATTTGCCTGTCTATATCCCAACATCAGCTCTCTTACCAAAGAAAAACTTTTTAAGGTCCCACTGGCACATCCACACAGTTGCCCCTTCCATTAGCAGTGTCTTGGCCAGTAACAGAGGCACTGAGAAACTGAATCAGTATGCTATTAAGACATTTTTGCTGCCAACAGCCATTGAACAAGTTGGCCTTTCTAGCTTAGCAGTGTTTGGATTCCAGTGTAGCAACAAAAAACTGCTTCAGAGGGTTGCTGCCACCTAACCAGAATATCCTTACCACCCAAGGCTAGCTAATGCTTGGCCCCTCCACAGTTGCCACATCACACTGTCTATGAGGTCTGCTGCAGTTCACTCATCTAACATAGATGCTAACATGTATCAGATTGATCCAGTGTTGCCAAAACTGTTGTATATAATTTAAGATAATTGAGAGGTTTTGCAATTTCTTGTCATTGAGACTGTGTGCCAAGAGCGTAGCCACCTCTAGCCCATATATTCCACTCAGGTTATACTTTATCTATCAATTCCATAGTTTGTTAGTGTGGCCACAGTTTTAGTTCACACTAAGTAATTCCCCTTCTTCCTAAGAGGCTCAAATAATGTTGTAACAGCACTCCCATCTAACCAATATAGCTACACCAACAGACAGATGTAGAATAGACACAAAAATAACAAGTCAAACTGCTTTCTACAGAAAAGCCTTTTCCATTGTGAGTGTGCATTTTAACTACATGAAAACCTATTAATCCAAACAAATCAGCAAGCCAAATTCCTGCTACCGCCTCTGCAGCTCTTACTGCAAGAATGTGTGCTTAGCACAACTTGAAATGTGCATGTCTTATACCAAAACACCCATCTGCAGTTGGGAGAAAACCTCAGCAATGTCTTTGTAGAGCACCTGCATGCCTTATCAACCATCACATTGCAAAAATACAAAGTTTTACTAATTCAAGAAGCAGTAGGTTCCCTACTGGGAAGGGATTTGAATTCTGCAGGTTTGACTGTGTATCAGTACAACAACAAGCTTCCACACTGGAGCCACTTTTCATTGTGGAAATAGCAGTACATAGTATTAATAGAAGTGCCAAGCACAAAAATGTATTCAAAGGCTTGTACTTGCCAGTGAATGGAAGACTTGCAAAAGTTATTACTATCCTTAAACATATTTCAGGAGTGCTGTGTTACAGCACCAGCCCTGTGCACCCCTACTTGTAATGAAAACGCTGTGTCAGTTTAGTGACACAGACTGAATCTGCACAATACAGAGCACTAGCTAAACATGCTCAGTGGTGGATTTTCACAGGAATAATATCCTCTGAGCAGGACACATCGTAAAGTATCGCCAATCTAAAGAGCAAGAAGAAAAGGCAGGAAGGAACAAAGTAAGCATACAGACTTGCTGTTAGCTGGGTAAAGCAGTGAACAGACACACAACCTAAAGAAAGCAGAAAATTAGCAAGCTGAGAAAACACAAAATCTAATAGGAGTTTAACTCATGTGAAGGCAGATTAAAATAGATTAAATTTAAAGCATGATGAGATGGAAAGGAGGAAGCCCAGGCTGGAAGAATGTAATAAGAAGACCACAGTATTCCAACTGAAACGGAACAAAGTAAAAGAAACCTACAGCAAATAAAGTACTTCGCTATCACAATGTTCTGAACACTTTCTCATGGAACACCCACTTTGAGGGTGGTTTGGCATGATGTAGATGACAGCAATGGAAACAAGACTCATTCCTTATTGCCACTAGCTTTACTGCATAAAGCAGGTTGCTGCACCCCAGAAAGTGCGCAGGATCTCTGTTTGAAGCCAGTGCAGATACTCAGGCTCAAGGGGTGACCCAGATCCCAGAGTACGCAGAGCAGGACTGACACAGCATGATAGTTCCCAACTCGACAGACCAAGTGTAACAATATGGAAGTAACCATGCAACATTTGGAACAATGATATAGCATAAGGGCTCCCAGAAGTCAGGACTCCACCAAGAAGTTTGGCCAAACTCATAACCTTGCAGTGACTTCTGTAAAATCGGTGCCCCAGCTCAGCTCATCACAGACAGGTCCA
Organism: Agelaius phoeniceus; assembly: GCF_051311805.1. Lineage (NCBI taxonomy): Eukaryota > Metazoa > Chordata > Aves > Passeriformes > Icteridae > Agelaius > Agelaius phoeniceus. The sequence continues at coordinate 25,333,472 of NC_135270.1, read as the reverse complement.
ACCCACTGCAATTACAAAACTGACTCCAAGATTAAAGGAGACTACCACTGTATTCTATTGTTTTTAAGAAGTGTTAAAAGGCAAACTCAAAGACACATCCAGAAAAACTAAGGCAGCAGAAGTAGACACTCAGCATGCAGGTCTTGCACTGCACAGTGAATGAATATTTAAATGGGTTTTATTTCTTTTTTAGGGCAGACTTGACTTTAATCCATCTTGAATTAGCTCATAATGCTTCCAGAAGGTCCTAAGCAGACCTCCCCAAGATGCTGCTGTACAAAATAACCACCACAGCTACTCCATACAGCATTTACAAGCAAAAGTGGAGGGAAATCTCATATGATGAAAATACAGCAATGACAACTGGTTTACAGTAAAATTTTCAATTATACACAATCAAGATTTGGAGTAAGCCTTGCTTTACTGCAGGATAGGGGTCACAAACTAAAAAGGAACTGTGGTGAAATGTTCCAGGATCTCAACCTCACAGCAGCAGTCAGAGGTCCAGCTCCTATCAGATCAAAGAACCAGCAGTGGTACATTCTAGAAGATGATGAACATCCAAGCCAGCCTCTCAGTCCTAGGATTCAGTGTAAAATTACAGTTCCAAATGACAGTTTTATTAGGCCTCACAAGTCATAGGACAGCAGAAGTTAAGCAGTAACTCACTAAAATCACAGGAGTGATTAGGGAGACCGACATCCACCTACAGCTAGTTTATTTGCAAGCAGAGAAGTTATGACAGGGCTTTGCCTTCAGCTTTCCTTGTTTTTTTTGTGTTAACAGACAGACATGTACCCATGAATAAGGTTTTTCTATGGAACCTCATCAGCCAAGCTAGGATAATATAGAAACTCACTCCCCTTGCATACCTTACATACCTTCCACATACAGAATCCAAGAAAGACATCAGCAAAATGCTTTCTCACCTTACTTTTCAAAATCTTTGTAAATCTGTTCACTCCATTTGGCCTATGAGATTTTCCTCCAAACTTTATTATTGAGTCCCTCTCCATCACAACTTAATATCTTCCAACCCTTCTCTTCTATTTCATCTTGTTATGATTTCCAGTCCATAAGCATTGTCAGTTATTTGTCTCCCCTCAGCCTTGTTTCTCCTGTGCCTTCTTTTCCTTCCACTCTGGCAAAGTACTTTTGGATTTCCTTTACACTTTTCAGTGTCCTCATAATGGGGTTGTGGGGATGTATATGTACACATGCTGGGTATTTGCCTCCTTCTCTCCCTACCAGATTTTGAACCTGACCCACCTGTGATACCAGTACCCATTCCTCCATCTATTGCAAGACATCACTAATGAAAACTGCCACCAGACCAATTCCCTCCACTACACTTTTCTACTGTGACACATCGAAGAAGCCTTGAGATCTGACTTGGTTGGTCTGCGGTGAACCAAAAGACAGATCCTCAAACAGCTTCTGTGCGCAGCAACCAGGAGACAGCACATGGATGGGTGCATGCATGCCCACACCATGAATGCTAATACGAACAATTGTTTGAAAGAAGACAAAGTGTTTCTCCAGCTTAACTGAAGCCCACGCCTGCAATCCCAGCTACCTTTGACTCATTCCTCAAACCCTCCCCTCCTCCAGCTTCCATTTGTCTCTGCGCAGAATCTCAGCTGCTTGTAATAAAATTACCAAGTGACATTACTTCCTCTACCTTTTCAACCTTCCCTTCCCCTCCTGCAATTCTTCCCATAACAGACACAAGTATGTTCCCAGTATTTCTAAGCACTCCACCAGCCTCTATGATTTTTCCCTCTTTTCTATCAATTTCTATCCCTTGCCATTTGTCGGTAAACGTGTATGCTCTTCTTCTCCCTCTCACAATACAAATATACATCAATTTCTTACGTCTCTAAATTTCTCAATGACTCTGGATCACAGTTTGGATGTCTAAGATGAGAAGAGGGAATGCATTGTCCCATATGTCCTTATCACCTCTAGCTCTCAAACTGTATATGAACACTGGGCAGTCACTCTTCTTTTTCCGCTCCAGCATATCCCCCATCTCAACTACTACTGAATCTGCTCTACTTCTAGTGACCTCCTTGCTGGTCAAAACCCAGGACTAGTAGTCTAACTATTCTCATTGACTTTTTCTTAGCAAAGGTACTAACATTTTGGATTATTTGACTGCTCTTCCCTTGCCTTCTGTGAATGGCTTCTACCTACCACTACCACTCTAACCAACCCCAAAGATGCTGAAAGAGACAACCAAGAAATTATGACCATCACTACAACTTCTTGCATACTCTGCTGCCAGCCCTGAAGTTATCTAATGGGCCATGAGCCACACCTATCTACTCCTTCCCACCTATTGCTGCAAAACCTAGTGGGTTGAAGCACATTGATACAGCTGAAATTGTACCTTGTTTCAGGCAGTGCTTGAAGCAAGGGGAAGAGATGTGAATCTGGTTCCCAGAGCAGCAAGAGTAGAACTCAGAAGCCAGGCAATGGGGGAACTCAAAGTCCAGAGCTGTTATATTTGCAGAGGCTGGCTCACAGCTCTCACTGATTTTGAACTCTCAGAAACATAACAGCTCCTGCCTGCCAGGGCTTCTGGATTACAGCCCACACTGAGCTCAACAGGAGAGTGTGTCAACCTACTTCTCATGAAAGCAAAATACAGCTTCCTTTAGTAGCACTACATTGCATCTCTTGCTTAGTTCAAAACCAGCGCTGAGCTCCTGCAGACACTGGAGACCATTCCCACTTCAGCCAAATTCCAGAAGTGATGGTTGCACTCATTTAAAAAAAACAACAAGGCATGGAGGGACACATATGAGGTACACCTTTGGATCCTGTTTATGTTTTCTAGTGTACAGAATCTCTTGCTGTCTGCATTTAATTTTGAGTTCTGAGGCAAAGAGTTAAAAAGCTGATATGAACTCACCTAGTGCTCTTATCCTGACTAGAGACTGTGTTTGCTACTGCACAAATGCTATTTGGCTTCTCTGCTCTGTATTTTTTCAAGAACTTCCCCATCTCATGCAAGACACTTAACACCTTCCACATTTTTAACAACCCAAAAGCACTGACAAATCCAGCCTTTATGTTTTGGGGAAAGTCTGAAGCCTAAATTTATTTTCTAGGCTCTGCCCTTGCCACAGGCATTTCTAAAACTCCTCCAGGTTCCACACAGGGGGCAACTTATAGTGGCTCATGTTAAGGTAAAATACCCAGGTAAGATAAACCCACAAGTCAAAACTAACTCCGAGAAAGCAAGCAAGTTGCTACTAACCCTGCCAAGATCTTCCCATACATCTTCCCCCACAATCAAGGAAAGCCAGCAGATCAGGAGCAAAAACCAACAGTACCAGCTGAGTAATGATACTATGTGGAGGAAAAACCACTACTGTAGAACCTAATAGCTAACACAACCTTTGATTTTATGCATTAAGTGATAACAGATTGAGACTTTAATGCTCAATTACAAATAAAACATCCAATGGTACAAACCTATCTACCTGCAAAAGGGACCAGGAGATCATCACATGGCATTCTTACCAGATCCATTATTCAACACACAACTATGTTGACATAGCAAAAGCTTCTTCTATCTTTATGGCAAGGTAGCTATAAAAATGTCTATGAAAATATTCTATACTGGGCGCAGCAAATCTGTCTTAGGATTTGCTTCGTGGTGTTGGGTCCCCCCCCGCCCCATAAAACACATTAGTGAAAATCATGACTAATCTCTTCAAAGATGACAGCCAAATGTGGCAGGCCACTGAGGATTCCTACCCCTCTGCACAGCACGGGTTCCTGCCTCCCCTCTGCGCTCTGGAACATGGGTAATTTTTTTATTATTTTTTTCCCCTTTTAAGAGGAGGCAGCAAGCTCTGGGAAAATACTTTTATGGCTAAGTGAGTTTTACCACCCACAAAGAGACAGGTCCCCAAGGGGCCTCACCGCCCACAAAAGATGAGCACTTCTTCAAAGCCTTACCCATTCTGATATAATGATATCTAGAAATTCATCTCTTTAACAATGCACACAAAAGGAATCAGCCTGCACCCTTCACTTTTAAGAACATGATCACTTCTCTCCAATGCCTTTCTGAATCTCAAAGGCAGCTTTAGATTCACAGCCACCAATACAAAGAAAGGCTTACTGGGACAGCTTGCATGAGAAAACACATTATACAAGCTTTCTCAGAGGCAGTCCTTGCTTCCAGTCCTGCAGCACTTGTGACACGAGGCAAATGGCTGGAAGAACCTCTCCAGAAAAGGGACCCCTGAAGACACCTATGAGAACTCCTGCACATGTACCAGGAACCTTGAGACTAGTACTACGATCATAAATTTTCCTTTGAGACTAGGCAATAATTTTGCTAGTTTAAACACCCCATGTACTGGAAAAAAAACCCGTTTCAGCAATCAGTTACCTCAAGGCAAGTGGTGAACTTTATGTGGCAGGACTTCAAGAAATTAAAAACTCCCAACACCATTGCTCAAGTATCGCTTTTTCTTCCAAGCTAAATTGGTATCAGGTTCTGCATCTTTCTATGCCTTTTGTCTATTGTATTAAAGGGTACTCGATCAGAAATCTTTCCCCCACAGCTATATCTATACCGATCAAGTAACAACTACCTACTACTTCTTTGATTAGCTAAGTACATAAAGCTTATCTCATTCTATAGCTGAAGTTTTCCTCAGCTGATTTTTCCTTCAGCTATACCAAGTCTTTCTGAAATGTAGACACAAAGATTTGCACATGGACTTGAACATCATCTAGAATGATGTCAATAAGACTATATAAAAAAGATAACAGTAGTTTCATACTCCCTGATATTGCCTGCCTACATAAGGTTGTAGAGCTGTAGCACCGTGACAGGAATTCATATTCTATGGGTTCACCCACAGCTCCCCAGAGCCATTTGCAAAGTCACTACATTGCCCAAAACAAGACTTCACAAACTGCAAATGGGATACACATTATTGGTCCCAAAGTACCTTATCTCACTCTGGGCTGTAATAATAGGCACATCAGTATCATTGCTTGGATCACCACTGGGAACAAAGCAACGGCAGGAAAGATTGGCCCGCCAACCCAATAGATTTCAACTGCCACTCTAACATTCCATATTTTACTATTTACAGTCAGAAGTGGATTGAACCCAGATCCCAAACACCTTCTTTGAAAGGTCAACAGCAATTAAGAGAGCTTAACTGCTGGTTTGTTCATATACATCTCTCCAATCAAACTTGGATATCTCCAAAGATAAGAGATCCCATATTCTCCACACGCAAACTGTTCCAGAATTTAACCACTCTAATGGAAAGAGAAAGTTTTCTTCAAATGGAATTTCAATTTGTGTCCATTGCCTTTTGTCCTTTCACTGGGCATCCCTGAAAAAGAGTCTGGCTCTCTTCATTCCCTCAGTTATTTATACATATTGACAAGATGCAGTCCAAGCCCTCTCTTCCCCAGGCTGAAGAGTTCCAGGCTGAATCTCTCTCAACCTATTTTCTCAAGTCAGTCTGTAAACCCTTACTCATCTTTGTGGCCCTTCACTGCACTTACTCCAGTATGTCCATGCCTTTCTTGCACTGGGCAAGTACTGGACTGTCCAGAACTTAGTCCAGAACTGGACTAAGTACTACAAATGTGGCCTCAGCAGGCCTGAAGAAAAGGATCACCTCCCTCAGTCAGCTGGCAATGCTCTTCCTAATTCAACACAGTACACTGATGGCCTTAATTTCTGAAGGGCACATTTGCTGGCCCATGTTCAAGTTGCTGTCCACAGAACCCCCAGGTCATTCACTGCACAGCTCCTTTCCAGACAGTAAGTCTACAGCCTGTACTGGTGCATGGGGTCATTCTCCCCCAGATGTAGGGCTTGGCATCTCTCTCTTCACTGAACTTAATGAGATTTGCTGGTCCATTTCCCAGTCTATGAAAGTTCCACTGAACAGCAGCATAACTTTCTGGTTCATCCTCTACTCCTCCCAGTTTTGCTGAGGGTGCACTCTGATCCCTCATCCAAGTGATGAATGAAGATATCCTCTTCTAGATAACATCCTTTCTGCCATCAGAGCAGGATGTAGCCTGCCTAATTTTAGGCATCTAAGTAACCCACAGCAGAAAAGTACTCTTCCAAAACTCCCTATCTAGTCAGTGTTATATATATTGTCAGCTCCACAGAATATTCAGAGCACCTCATTTCAGCTCACTGCAGGTGATGAATCCTCAGAGCAGAGGTTTTTTTTCTTCTGCTAACTATGCAGGAAGCTTGGCCTCCCAAGTCAGATGACCTCAAAATTACAGTGTAAATACCTCCCATAGTGCACATAGCTGTGGATTCTTATTTCCAGTTGACTCACAGTCCTCTCAATTAACACATCCCCAGACTTATCAGATTGTGATAAACTATGGCTTGAGTTACAAAAGCATAAAGGAAAAACAAGAACAAAAAGGACCGAGCAATAGTAGGCTCTAAAGTGCTAATAGTATATTTTTGACTCTTTAGCTCCCCTTTACTGTGCAAGAGACTCATGGAAAATCTTCGGCTCTCAGGTGTGCAGGTTCTTTGCATACAAAAAAATTGATACACAAAATCTGTTTCAGAAATTAAACTGATTTTGGAATCACTCAAGTGTTAGAGTACTCTAGTCTCTAGAACCAAATAGGAGATAACATTTTACAAGGGTTGTGATGCAAGTTCATTCCATCTGCCCCACAATCTCTAGTGTTTTGCACTCTTAATGTCCCAACCAAAGAATTCAGACTGTACCTGTTCACAGATGTAAACAGAGAACTCTATGTGACCACAGAGCAGGTCTGCTGCTAAGTGGAAGATGCAAGTGAACAATGACACAGAGCAAGCAAGGCATAATAAGCAGACAGCCAGAGTAAAGTTATTCCATACAGAAAGTACCCCGACACCTTCTGGCTGTTTGTGCTTTTTGTGTATGACAGTGTACAGCAGGAGCGGACAGCAAAATAAGGATGAGTAACTGCTCAAAGTCTCAATGCAGAATTTGGTATTTTGAATGGGAGGGAAAGGCTAACTAGAAACAACATACAAAATCTTCCATCACATAAATGCATATGTTAATGGCTTTCTCTTAACACCATCTATCACCCACTTTCAGGAGACATCTAGATACACAGATAGATACTAAATCCCGTTTAGCTCAGAGGAGTATTTATCTACATCAAAATGAATGCCAACAGCTTAGGAACATTTGTGGGGGTCTCTGCACTGGACTAGCATTTCAGAAGAGATTGCCTGTAGGTCATACAAAGGCTAATTGCATCAACTACCTATCAGCCTTCACTGTGCCAAGGTACAACATCCAGGATGACACAGATTACAGCACCAGAAAAGAGGCAGCTGGACTGCCAATTAAAGCACAGAGCCGGAAAAAACAAACTCACTGGTGTCCTGTAATATAGGGAAAAATTACTTAAGTACTATAAAGATGGACCTGCAAGGAAGAATGTAGCATCTGTGGATCAACTATCTGATCCCAGTGTCACCACAAAGTTGTGTATTTAGAGTTGTTTTCTAGACTTGTTTTTTTAAGCATTAACAAACTGTCTTCCATCTTCTGGGAGAGTGTTTTAATTTGAAGAATGTGTGAGAAGAAGTTCACCTTCTGACCATAATCATGATGTTGTAAAATCCTGTAGCCACAGCTACAGAATCCATGAACTGGAAGTCAAGAAGGTATCTAATACTATGAGAAAGTTAACTCACAGTACATGACTTTATTCTGCACATAGCACACCGAACTACCAGGAGATTTTATTTGAGATACTCTACTGTAATTGAGCAGCAATATTAAAAACTTTCATGGTTGAAGGCTGATCTAGGAAAACACCAGCTGATGAGGGACAAAGGCAGATAAGAGCTGAGGTGCCGCAACAAACCTTTGTGAAAGCTCAAGGGCTGCAAGTGCATTTTTAGAATACATGAAGCAAATTTTTAAGTGAACACTTAGATAAGAGGAAGTTATGCAATTAAAGTCTTTGCCACGTTTCCAAAATCCTACCACAAAATCTTCAAAAGCTTAAGTACCATGTTGAGGAAGCCAACAACTCTGAGGATACCTCTCACCAGTCCCATGAAGGGACACTCCATCATTCCCTCCTGTAAGAAGTTCATTCATTTGCAATTCAGTCATACAGTCTCTTTTTTTCCTTACATTTCTTCATGAAAGGCTGCACTTTCACAGAAATTATAAACTGTTCTCAAGTCTATGATGAAGGTGACACGTATCCATAGCTCTCAAGTCACAGAAGAATCTGAGGCATATTTTAAGCCTCTTATATCATTTAGTGTCCACTGACGTAGACCACAGAAAGACCATAAAAATAAAGTTACCCAAAGCTTCACATCTTTCCATATTTAGCAGTACCAAATAGACTTATAAAAGAAACAAGCAGCATAGAAAGCCACACAGCTATGTTCATTGATTCTATTATTCTACAGAACTCTCTACTGTGAAAAGCAGGATTAGATCAGGACACTAATTCAAATTCATACAGCTGTCTTGGATGAAAAGGCAGAAGCAAGCCAATATCAATAAGCCAGTGATGGACAGCTAAAGGTACAGATTCAGAATAACACTCAAATCTCAGGGAACTGTACAGAAAATAAGTAACTACTAATACTGAGAAAAACATGGGTACATCAGAGACAACTGGCAGTAAGTCTTCCTATCAACTTTTGCTGGTCTTATGGAGCTCTCAAGTTAACTTTGTCTTACCCTGCCCAGCTGTGCATCACTACAAGCACATTTGAGGGATGAGAGCACAGAACTAACTAGAGAGAACACAGAACTAATGAGAGAACAGAATTAACAGCATACTGTACATGACAGAACAGGATTAGGTTAAGATGACCTGAGCCACAGGAGGCAATCACACATGAAATGCCAGAGGAACTGGAGATCTGCCTTCAACATGGTTTTGAAGGCAAAGAAGCCTTTTATCATGATCACTTCTATCATTAGAGCAGAAGTGAAAGGTTACTGTAGGGCTAACTCAACTTGCAATGGCAACCAATAGTCTATGCAGCTGCATGTACCACAGGCTCAATGATATACATTTAGCTGGCTTTAGGTTAGAGCCATTCACTTGTGAACATCAGCCCTAAATACAGCTGGAGTGATTAATAGATTGGGAGTGTGCACCAGAAGGCACCTTAACTAGTGCATGTCACTGGTGAGAGGCCATCATCATAATTCTTATTAGGAGAACTATCGGATGCTCAATGACATCCCTCCTGTCCCAGAAGGATGACATTACCCATCTTAGCTAATTTTCACCACGATGAAACTTCATACACTCTAACAATTGTGTGTTAGCAGTTGCTGGCTGAAGAATAGAAATTCACCAAAAGACACATGACTTTGAATTCTCCCAGGAAGTAAAGTTCTAAAGAAAAGCATAGCTTATAGGATTTTGGGAAAACAACAGCCAGACTTCCCACTTCAAAATTCTAGACTCCCATTAAAGGGATCAACTGATTCTTAGCTTCATCAATAGCCTCACCCCCACCCCAGAGTAAGAAGGCTACAGACAGCTTGCTTTGGCAACTCTGGCAGAGATATCCAAAGTTGAACCATTATTGCTCTTGTGGCAGGCTATACCCTGAATAGGTGTGGGATATGGAAAAATCTATAATCAAGCTCATTCTTTGACTACATGTAAGTGTTCAGTATTTGGTCTGAATATTTTACCCTGAGATAGCAACGAAATCATTCAGAAACTGTAAATGTAGAATTTGTATCACTCAAACCTTCAGCCCCGCGGAATCTGGATCTCCCCACAAGGTGGAAGACTCAGAGCAACTGTGCTGGATTGTGTTTTAGCAGATAAAAGTCTAGTGGCAAACCCAGAACAGATAAACATAACCTATGTTATTTAACCACACAAGGAAAAATATTTTGTTTGTTGAGATACACATAACTGAATAGAAGCCTATTAAAACAAAGTGAGGCAAGACAGAAGCATTTCACAAAGCTAGGTAACTCCATCATAAACTTTCATCTGTATGTCGCCTAATGAGTAACAGAAATGCCAACAAAATGGTATTTGTGTCAATTTTTAAAGCCTTCTGCAAAGTTCCTTGGGAAACACCAGTTCTCTTCTTCCCCTATGCTTCCACTGAACTGAAACTAAAGCCTTCTTTGTTTCACTATACTATTAGCATGTCTCTGTCCATCCCAAAGCAGTCAATTACTATAAAGCCTGAGGCAAAAGTTCACAGAGGGGAACAAGAGGTCACCAGCACTTCAGCAGCAATGATGCAGACCTTTTCTTTTGAATGTATCTATGGATTTTAAAAAAGATATTAAAATGTACATCCTGGTCTGTACTACCAGATGCCAAAAGATATCTGTAACTTGTCCATCACAACAGTGTCCTGCTTCCCAATGCAACTTAGGACAAGGAGAAATTGATTTAAAAAAACAAACAAAAAACCAAACCAAAACCAACAAATAAATGAACCAAAGAAACAAACGAACAACAAACCCAAACGAAACAGTGGGCAGAAATATTCAGCTTACAGAAACATTTCAAAAACGCAGTAAGAGGTAGTAAACACAATACTGAGCTGTGTGTTCCTTGGACGTATTAACGCTGCTGAGCTTTGCAGCAGTACTAACTCCCACTAGAAAAGGTGTAATCTCAACCCCCAGAACATCTTTTTGGTATCTCCTGGGAAGTGTAGAAGGGAAAAAGACATTCAAAAAAAGAAGGAAAGAGAAAACCAAACCAAAAATCAAACCCCCACTCTGTTGGCCCACAAATGGCAGAGAACCCAAGAGACTCTAAGACTGAAATGGCCCTAAGATGCAGTATTCCACCTACATTGTCACATGCAATCAATCAGCCATCTGAAGTGAGAAACCAAAATACATTTACTGCTTTCATCATCACTTTAGCAACCAACCACTTCTACTAGCTTTCACTGTATGGATGTTTCCTTGGAGACCACAACTCCATCACTTAGGGCAGTTCACCAAGGAGAGGAGAGTGCAGAGGGTGGCTTGCAGCCCACACTACCAAGAGCATTAAAAAAGCTGCCAAATGAACTCTCGGGTTTCTTGATGAGTCTTGAAATACAGGGGAATATGGAAGATTGAAAAATATGCTAGTGTTATACCAGTATTTTAAAAGGTTGAAATAGGATGAGACTGTCAGTCTTGTCAACCTGACATTGATTCCAGACAAAATAATGAAAAAGCTGATATAAGACTCAGTTAATAAAGGATTAAAGGAGGACAGTGTAATTACTGCCAATCAACGTAGACTTTACAGAAAAATATAACTTGTCAAACTACCAACACTTTTTGGTGTGATTACAAGTTTCAATGCTAAAGGTAACAATGTTGATGTAATATATTTTCACGTGGTGTTTTACTTGGTGCCAGAAAGCACAGTGATGCAGCATTCTGTATCAGCTGAGAGATCTGAACTGCACCGGCAGATAATTAGGCAGGCAGGTGCTACTGGGGCGAGTTGCTGTTCCAGTGCTCCATGCAAATTAGGCTGCTGGCATGGAGATTTCCCTGTCTGTCATGTTGACTGGTATCTCTTCATTCTCCCCCTGGGCTCCCACCTACTCTACCCATCTGCTGCCACCATTCCCATGCTTTGCCGGGAAGTGCCTTGGCACAAGGATGGCCACCAGTCCCGACTAGTACAAAGGGCTCTGATTTGACCTAAGCTCTGCCTGGCATGTTAGTCATTCTGCCCAACCCACTGCACTGCTGGACTAGTCCATCTGCAGAGAAAATCTGTAGTTTTTAGGGGTTCATTAAACTTGACTGTAAGGATTTAGTCTCGAGGCAGTCCTCCCAAGTGTGCAGTGATTGTCTGTGTAACACTTGCGTGACAATGACACTTAAACAACAGAAAGCCCTTCACATCAAGCAGAGAGCTGAAAGTAAATGGACAGAACCTGACAGTAAGAGCTCTGACATTAAGAAATTTAGTCAGCACACCACAGTAATTCACACACTAAGATCTCCATCTGCTCCTTTGATTTCCCCTCAGCATATAGCAGTAAATGGGGCAGCGGACAGGAGCAGAAGTACAATTGGAAGTATTTTTCCAAACAGCAGCTCTCAGCCTTACTTGATCACAGAAGTCTACTGTCAGTTTTTAGAAAACTGTCAAGTTAGCAATACAGGTTTTTTTGGTACCTCTTCTCAAATGCTGTAGAGGTTACATAAGAAATACATTTGGCATTTTTGTATTTAAACGTAATTCAAAAATGACAGTCTGGATACACGGTAGAATGAAGCAATTCAAAGCATTCAAGCTTAGATTAGCCTTTGTTAATGGGAAAATAGATGATTGATTTTTTCTTCAGCCAAGGCTGTCAACCTCACCCATAACTACTAGGCCAGGGTTAAAGTACTTTTGAGTTTGAATAGAGGTTTTTCAGCATGACACTGAAGAAAGAGCTACCACAAGCCTTGGCACAGGCTAAATATAAAGGAAAGTATACTATCAGCACTGTAACATCCAATGGCTCTGAAATATAATACTGAAAATTACAATGCTGCTGACCAACATAACGGGTATAAGAAATTCTCTGGCTATTTCACAATTGCAACCTCAACTTCTAGTTCTTGCCTGTCATGCCTCCACCTAATATTTGCAATTTCAACTCTCCTTTTTCCCGCAACATATGAAGAAGTTTTGAGCATGGATGTATAAAAGCATTTTGAAAGCTGAAATCATGGGTAAAATAAACCAAATACTAAACCAACATAACACAAGCAGTTACTGTATTTGAAGAATAAATTTTATATTTAGGTCAATGAAAGCCTTTACTCTGGAGCCCCAGCCATTCCCAGTGTGAGGTTCCACAACACTGCCAGAGTGAACAAACTTTGCCTTACGAAGGCTAAGCACAGCGTCACACAGAAAAAAACTGATCTTGATTTTTGAAACTTCCATGATTTACAGTTTCTGTCTTTCTTTGTTATTCTTGGCATACGTGCAAGAAACAGCAAGCATATGTGTTTTGGGGCTCAAATTCCCCAAAAAGCATAGATGAAAAAGCCAGCTATTTCCCAGCCATAGTGGAACAGGCAAACTCCAAGGAGGCCTGGAGGAGGGATGAAGGCAGGTGTCTCCAGCAAAGCCGGGCGACACAAGAGTTCTGCAGTGTTGCCTGGCAGCAAGTAATTATCTGCCAGTGTGCTGCTTCCACGTGCCAACAGCCAAAGCCCACACAGGCAGCAAGCACAGGCAAGTACATGTGTCAGCTAACACTGCAGGTTAGCTCCACTGTTCCCTAAGGGATACAAGCACAGGTCCTTTGGATGAGACTGGCGGAGTTCTTACGGCTCAACGGCACCGGGAACCACTCAGCCCAAAATGTCCAGGGAGACAGAAGTCTGGAAGATGATGGAAATCTACTATCAAAGACAAGACCACTGCCATACTAAAGCAGCACTGCAAAACCGGCAACAGTTCTACCCCAAAATGATTGGGAAATCTCCAATAAAAACGGGTTAGATAAATCCTGTCAAAAATGACTTAGGCATTGTTGATTGTGCCTTAGGATAAGATAAAGAGTCGTGCAGCCTCTTGAAAAACCTTTCAGCATTCCTTTCAGTCATGGTCCTGTGATTACCTAAAGGAAGGAGGAAAACCACATCCCAACCTACCTGTCCATACATCATCTCTTGTTATTCCCCAAGTTTCAAAATTACTCCCCCGCACCGGGGTTAATTACAGAGCAACTCAGACCCAGCCAAAAAAGACTCACCCTCAAGATATGTGTCATCTATAACCGTCTCATTCATGAACTGCCAGACTGCCATACTCCTCCTCCTCTTTCCCCCACCTCCCTTTCCACCTCCGCTTGCCCTCTAAGGCTCCCAAATGCCTGTGTGCTGTATGTGGTGGCAGCTGAGTTTTTTAATATGCACTTATTAAGATCCTAATTGAATCCCACATTGCCTTGTGTGCGTCTTCCTAGCCGGAACATGAACAAGGCACCCTATAATTCAATTAGAAGGACCTGCAGCAAGACGATCATTAGTCTGTCAGGTTGTTTAAAAAAAGATATCTAGGAATAGGGAAAGAAGTTAAATAAAGGGAGAATTGTTAATACCTGTCCCCAATTCATGCAGACACTTCCACACATACCTGAAGCATGGAATCTGCAATGCTCAAGCACTTGAATGACAGCTTACTACATCAATCCAACAGTCCTTTCTCTTGCTTCAGACAACTTAAATAGAACCTCAAAAGTTGGAATTAATTTTCCTCATCAATCCTTCTCTGTTCAGATTCATGAGAAAACACCACTAATATACATGACTACTGCAAACAAGGAAATCTCATTACCTGCCAAGACCCTGTTGACAGAGGAATGAGTGGCTAAGCCAGGCTGTCCTCGTTCATGGAAAATCCCAGCATAAGGCAAATACTCCGGCAGCAAGAAGCGTCTGCAAAACAAAGAGAGTAAAACATGGAGAAAGCCATCCTGTGTACTACAGCCCTGAAGAGCCACCGCAATTACTCTGAGGAAATATGACTACATTCCAGCAGACTACAGTAGAGGGAAGGCTGGAATCCTCTGCTTAGCCAGCCGCTTCCCTGCTTCAAACAAAAAGTAAATTACAGATTAGATCCTCCTCTGATCAACGTGGCTGCAAAGATCAGCACTAAACAAATCCTCTACCTCCCACAATAGTTTCCTCATCTCAAACCAGCACATTGTGCTGAGAATCTCTGATCAGATTCTTTTCTTCTCCTATTCTGCCTTCACACTGTGACCTCAGCCCCTAAGTAAAAAGCACTAAGACCATGCTATCTTTCAAAAAATCACAGGACGAGCAGCTCATACTAACACGCCATCCTGGGAGTCCCAGAAAGTACAAACCATGGATAAAGAAGCTCTGTCCAAGAAAAGGACTTCAACTGAAAGAACCAGAGAGTTGTACTGCTGGTACCTCCAGGATTTCCACACATTTTGCTCTTACCCACAGATGCCTTACCTTGGGACAAAGCGCCCCAGCGATGGTGCAGACATGCGGGCGTTCCGGGGAGCTCGGTGCCTGGATCGGTCTCCATTGTCCCTTCAGCAAAAGAAAGAAAATTACTGTACATTAAAAATACTATGTAATAAAAGTATTTTCCAAGAAAACAAAACACCAGTGACATCACCTAGTCAACCTGAGTATGCTACAGAGACTCAACAGCTCTTATGCTTCCAATGTTCCAAATTCACACGAGTAACTGTACCAAATCCTCTGCCAGTTTTATATAGGGATAACCTTAAAGTTCACTTTCTTAATTGTTTGACAATGTCTCAAAAGTATCAACAAAACCATAGAGAGTCAATGAATCAATGTCAGCACCTGAGCAAATGAAAGAGAAGCATCAGAATTTTGACCAGGAAAGCAAAAGGCAAGCTCACCCCAGTCCTCAGAAGAACCTTCTGTTAGTCAAAGAGATCTGTTAAAGTTCACATTTTCATTCCCAGGAGTGCAGGCAAAAGAGCAAAATCTGCAGACTATTCTTTTGTGTTCCTTCCCTGAAGGTCCAGTTTAAGTGCCATCAGATCTTACAACTATCTCACTTTTCATATCTCTTCCAGTTAAATCAGAAGTGTTAGGTGGTGTCAGACAAAATTGCATCTCCTGTTTTACAACAACATCTCATTCTGTTTCACAACAACAATTCTGTTTCTGGGCCTTGGGGAACAAGGGGAAAGGGTCTAGCATCTATTGTCCTACAGCAGACACTGGAAGGCACTTCCCCAGCAGTGCAACACTGAACAGGTTTTTATGGAGAGGCTGCAGAGCTGCTATCCTTGTAAGTCTCAAGATAAGAGCTAGACAAACTCACAGGTGGCCCAGTCTGGTTTTGGTAATGCCAGCTGTACAACGAGCAGGAGATCAAACTGGAGGACCTTCAGAATCCCCATCACACACAATTCCTGACATTGCATTCCAAGGCCACAAGGGGTCTTATAATTATACAGCACTAAAACTGCAAGGAAAATAATGAGACTCCATTAGTGACTCTGGAGTTCTGAAAGAGACCTTAACAGTGCTTTCTTCTCTGTTCAGAAATTTACTCTCTGTATGACCTTGCACAAGTAACAAATCTGCTCTCCATGGATTCCAAATCCCCATCTGTAATTGCAGCCCTGTCTCCTTCCCAAGCAGTTGCAGGGAGAATATTACTTGCAGAGCCTTGAAATCACTAGGAAACTAAATATTCCTTATGCAAGGCACTAGCAGCACATTTCTAACCCACTCCAGCAAGCTGCGCATTTTATATTTTTTCTTAGTTTTGCTTTTATGAAGTCAGTGAGCAAGAAACGTGGGCTGAGAAAAAAGTCTATTACGTGGCTGTTTCCCACACACTTGAGGAACCCAGGAACACAAAAGCAGAGGTTCTTCTGCAAAGCTTGTTAGTGTTTCAAGCTATTTCACCAAAAACAAATCTGAATCCAAGCTCAAAGCTTCCATTTCTCCTCCCACTGTAGATGCAGCATTTGCAGTTCACAGCCAAAGCTGCACCTCACCCTCAGTATTTTGTGTAACCAGCAGGGTTCCTGAGATCAGAAATGTAAAAGCTACTGCTGTTCTTTTATCACAGGCCTCCAGCCTATTAAGATGGAGATCAATAACAGAAGGAATCCTGCAAACTTGAGTGCTGACATATCAGCTTTTGTTGCTAAAGAGAAAAGACCAAAGGAAAAAGAAATGTCGTGTTCCAGATCTTACCACACACAGTAAGAGCTAGCAGAAGACAAGAAATAGTTTTTAAAAACCTCCATGTAGCAACTTTTGAAATAACACAGATATGCTACCCTGTGAGAAAAGTAACAAAACCGTTTTCAGGGTTTTTATTTACTTTGGACATTTATTGGAATTGGAAGATACTTTTGAAATGGACAACTATCAGCAAGAGCACCAACAGCAGGACTACACTCTACAGAACTCTCCAGTTGAAGAGAATCTCAGCAGCAGGTTTCAAAAGGAATGAAAAATTAGCTCCAGCAAACATAAGGAGATAAAAGGGCAAAATCTACAGACTAAATCAAGAGACCAAGAGGAACTAATTGTTCAAGTTTTTTTAATTGCCACTAGCCACAGGTCTTAGCATTCACAAAAACATTTTCAGACACATCTTCTAACCAAGGCGACTTTCTGATGTGAGAAGTCCATCCTGTACTTCCCTATTTATTTACTGTGCACACAATCTCCTGACAATATGGGAAAATACCTAAAAGGGAAAAATATAGACTAGGATTTTTTTCAGTTTTCACCATGACAGAGACAGCCTCTACTAATGCAAAAGACAGACATATATTTTTAACATCCCTTAAAAAAAAAAAAAAAAAACAAAAAAACACAAACCCACATCCCAGTGGCCACCTGTCCTATAACTCAAGACTGAAGGGAGTAAGAAAAGTGGCTATCCTTCAAGAATGCTAGAATTCCTATTTACTGTAAGTAGAAGTGTAAGCTATACTCTCCTGGGATAAAGAAAAATATTACTAAACATTACTCTGAATTACTAATTTATAGAGTCATTTATATCTAAACTCCCATGCTCAACAACTACATGAAAGATTGTCTAGTCTAGTGTTGAAAAGCTAGAACTGCTGATATTACCCTGGTGCCAGCTGACGATTATTTCTGCACCCTCTAAAAAGGAAAATAAAGAACGCCCTACAGATCAGTGAAAATGGGTGGCACTTTGTGTTATTTCTGTACCACATACAGCCTGCTGACAGAGGGAGGAGAGCAGATGTTAGCACACTGCAGTGCCAGCGTGAAGCACTCCAGCAAGAAATGAGAAGTTTCCAAGGCTCCCTAAAGTACTGATGAAGATCTAATGCTCTACTTTCTATTTAGTGTCAACTACCTACAGATTCATTAGCTAATGATTCACACTGGATAGTTTAATTAACATTACCTGCAGAAGAAGTGGAAAGCAAATTCCTCAGTGTGTGTGTGTGTATCTACATAAAAAAAGCCTCTGCTATAAAGCAACTCAATAACCTTGCTAAAGTAAATGAAATAAACCACAGCAAGGTGACAAGGGAAATGTAATACTCTAATTATTAGCAGACTAATTTGTCTCAGCAGGAAAACTGGAAGAACCAACAAATGGACAAAATAACTTCTAAGGTCTGGCTCAAAATTCAGGTTATTCATCATTTGTTCAGATACCATGGTGGCACAAATCAAAACAGTGATGTGGAGAATAAGAGCTGGTAGGAGAGAAATAATATTAACACCAAACTACAATGGAGCATGAAAAGAAAGCAATTCCCAAGCATTCAGGAGAAATGTGGACATTTAATAGGGCATAAGAAGGATGCAAGTTTATCCTAAATTGGATAAGACAGTCAAATCCCCTTGGATTTTTCTTCTATTGTCTTGTTTGCTTGTTGAGAGAAAAAATTGACTAATGTAAATTTAATGGACCAGCAATACCAGCTCTGAAAACAGAGAAAGAGATACAAAATTTTGCATCCTAAAGTTTGGAGAAAAAGGCATTCTTTTTCATCTGGTAACTTGGCTCCTGCACTAATAACAGTGGATACAGAAGACAGTAAGGACAAAAAAAGCGCCATGTTCTGCTTTTCTGTCTTGGCAAGAATTCACTTTAATATTTAGAGATTGTTGTATCAGGAAGTGAAATTAAACACACAGCATGGGATTTCTAATGCAATCTGTTGGTCTAACTGTTCCCATTGTAGTCAATATTAAAACTCCCACTGACTACACTGCCAATAGAATTAGGTCAACAATGACCATTTTGAAAAGCCATTTAATTATCAAAGCCAGCACCAGTAAGCCATGTAAGTTCAGAGGAATCAAATTGTATCACATCAAGCCAATTGTTTCATATTTTCAGCATTTTATCACGTTTCATGCAATCCAATTTAAAATGCTAAATCAATTTGTATTGCAGAGGTTAGACACTCACATACAATAGAAATGCTAAATAATTGTTTGAGTGGCATATACTACTTTTCTTTAAGGTTGACATTGGAAGTTGCACCATCTTCATGTAGCAGAAAAAAACAATGTTTGAAGCACTGAGAAAATGTGAACTATCTGTACTGACTTGCTGTATTTTTTTTTTTTGCTAATTGCAGCAGGTTACTTCAGTGGAGATAGGGCAGAGGGCGGGAGCAGCCCAAAGGTCCCATCAAGAGCTCAGAGGAGGTTACCAGACACAGCAAATTCATTTGGCTTTACTGGTTGGTCAGGTCTCACTGCAAGTCCTCTAAAGTGCGTTCCTGGAAGATGTCATATTAAACTGGCCATACTAAAGCAGAAGCAGATCCTGACATCTTGCAACTTACTTCACAGGATTCCCTGCTGATTTGGATGAAAACACATGATATAGACCTTTAGAAGAGTGTACTCTTCTGGAGTTACATAGACAATTCCAAGACAAAGTGTGTACTGTGTTTTAGAAAGGGTACAGAAGTAGGAAAAAAGATGAGGAAGAGAACATCACTTTTGCTGGTTCTAAGAACATGTTGATTACTTTCCAGCACCATCCTGATGGGTAAGGTAAAATACAGTGTTGGGAACACTATGACAGAAAGTTAACTACTAACTTCACCACTGAGAGAAGCAGCAAATACCAGATATTAACACTTTAATCTGTCTGATCCTGCAAGATCCTGACCATCTAACAGAAATCAATTTAGAGAAAAATGGGAGCACTTCCAGTAAATAAGCCTCTCAAAATAGAGAGGTAAACACAAATATAAAACATTGTCATTCTGAATATTTTAGTGAGCAACAGGCATCCTAGAAGACAAAAGGAAAAGCCACACTGCAAGATGGTTGTGATTCGGCAGAGGGGCATAGTAGCTAAAATAGTATCTCCTGGATGAGTTAAGACTAGTGTCTTATTCAAAAATAAAGGTTCCATACAGTATGTGCTACTTTACTCAAAATCCTCAAGGCTTGGAGAAGTTACAAACTCAAACCAGGAAAAGGGGATCACCCTACTTCTGGCTCCTTGGACAAATGTATCTCACCTAAAACCAGGATTATGTTAAAGGTGAAACATTAAAGACAACTAACTTATCTAAGAGGAGAGTTATTTCCACAAGTAGATACAAAGAAAGAAGCCAGGAGCATAGGTTCTATCAAAAAGGGTACAAATATTGACATCCACAGATTAAAATGACTACTGTACAGTTTTTTAAAGTATATCTCAAAGAATACACATAATCTGGTAAAAAAAAGTTATACATTTATAAACCCATCTCAGAAATATACAGTCATTACTGAAGAAGTACTTGAGGCAGAACTAAGGGAAACAACAAGAAACAAGAAAAACAAGAAAAAAAAACATTTGTTACACAAAAATACATTCCTGGCACTAAATGTATGGTTGTGGAATGAGGTCCCAAGTGCAAGACTGGAAGCCAAAACCAACTGAAGAATAAAAATAGTAGGAAACTACCAAGAGTGACGGTGGCCAGCTGGAGAGACAGGAACTAGAATAGATTTTTAACACAGTAATTGATAAAGAAGTTAGACAAGTCACTCAAGCCTTTCCATCATTCTGCATTCTTCTGAAGGCTGAAATGCCAATCTCTCACTAAGAGCTTTTTGAAAGGCCCACCAGAGAAAATGTGTACCTATTTATCAACTAAAACTTCCTATAAAATAGCAGACTATTAACTAACTAGCTGAGTTACTAATGGCTTTGCTGACCAAAGAGAGAGAAACCCCCAGCCTTGATTACCTCTCAGAGCACTGTTCAGGGGAAAATGTATTAACAAGATTAAAAATGGCACTTCAGAAGATCAAGTGTTTCAGAAAAGTATCACATATGAGAGGTCAAGAGAAATAGCAGTACTTGCCTGTAAAATGCCAAGGATTAAATGCTTCAGAGAAAGACAGATTTGGAACTAGAATGAAGCACTCACTCTTTTCTAGGCACATGATCCAGTTATTTCTATTTTAATCAGCTCACTGTGTGGTGGGCTCACAAACTGATAATGCTGTTTTAGAATAAGACTGATACACTTCATAGCTACAGTGAATCATTAGAAAGCAGAAACAGCAGCAGCCAGACAAAGCTAGAGAGGCATCAACTTTTGTCTCTTTTTAAAAAAATATATTGCACTGTTATGCTTGCAAAGGAAACAGAATTGAAACCATAACTTCACAAGCAACACTAATCTGTTAGACCTATGGGCTTCAAGAATGCAGACCACTACCTGCTTGCATGGCCAGCACAAACCAGTAACAGCTTGCTTCCTAATTACTCTCATTAACAGCAGACTTCACCTACTAGGTGACCTAGTTTGACTTCTGAGATGCACAGGCACAAAATAAAAGCAAAAGGAAAACAATGGACAGAGTTTAGATTTGTCAGAAAAACTCAGAATTACCATCTTGACATCAAATTGTTTCTATGGACTCAGGCAACCAACAGTATGGAGTATGATGGGCGCTTTTCTGGCAACTGCCACCTTTCTAAAGGCACACATTCTTTCACCACCCTGATATGAAAACACTTGCCTTGCTGGGATGTGACTTAATGGTAAAGCAACATTATGCTGGAGAGGTTAGCAAAATCCTGCAGTACTGCTGCAAGGAAACAGTTATTGCCTATTCACTGCATTGATGCAGCATTACTAGACATTATGACCAAGATAAGAGTAATATAGACAACTGTTACAAAAGATAAAAGATTAAAAGAATAGGGAAAGTGAAGCTGCAGGCTGCTATGAGTAGATCACAAGACAAGCTAACACTCTAAATAATCCTTGAAAAATTAAGTTCAAAGAGTAGGTTCAGTATCACTCCCATTCATCCAGCACCTGTAACTGTCTTGCCTGAAATTGTGTTTAAGATGATGAATATAGTTAACATAAGTTGCTGTGTGTCGCAGACATCTTTTTGTGAAAATCTTTTCTTAGGATTTTTTCTCTTCTGAGAAGCTGAGGCCTCAGAAACAGAATGTAAACAATGGTTACCTGCTGCTGTGGAATGCAACAGGTGGATCCGTGATTGGTCTCCTGTGGATGTTTGGATTTACTGACCAGTCACGGCAGAGCTGGCTCTTGCTCTGTCTGAGACACAGATTTTGTTATTCATTCTTTTCTATTCTATTCTTAGCTAGCTTCTGAGAGGAAACCTTTCATTCTACTTTTCTTTTTAATATAGTCATAATGTAATATATATATGTAATAATATATATATGTAATAATATATATATATATAATAAAATAATAAATCAAGCCTTCTGAACATGGAGTCAACATTCTCATCTCTCCCCTCATTCAAGAACCCCTGTGACCACTGTCACAGCTGTGTATCTGAAAGAAACAACCCAGTGGTAACTGCTTCAGAAACCTCTAGCAGAGAAGAAAAAAACCCAGAAAGTGACCACCAAGTTACACATATTTGCATCTGCTTTGAAAGCCAGTTTTGTAAAGGCTCATCTTCATCAAAAACAATGATGCAGTGCCATGTGAGGCAAGAAACAAGGGCAGATGAAAAAACCACAAAAACAGATAAAGGAGCTCTGGGAAGAAAGAAACAAATAGCGATCCTGCTTTACGTGAACTCAAATAGCAAATTGCTAGCAAGAACATTATTTGTAGACGCTCAAGAAAGACAGATAACAAACTGTCTCATCTACGATTTCCAGGAAAAAAGGCTACATTTTCTGCAGTATAATGACCTGTCATGGACCCTAAAAATCCATTTCCATCAGCACTTGAATGACATGAAGAGCCTATTAAGATTCTCACATCTCCTATATGTCTCTTTTTAACTTCAGATGTAAACATCAGGATGGCAAGGAGAAAAATTAAAAAACCCACCCTAATTGCTTTTAGAAATCTTGTCGTTGGGATATGATACCACTATTTCCAGAACAAAAGCATACCACTGATCAAGTCATCTCTCTTATCCACCTTCACTATGTCCTATGAGAGCTTAACACTTGGCATACCATCAACCTACAGACCCCCAACAAAGTAAACCTCTTTCTTTACCTCTGGGATTCCTCATGCTTCTCTCTCCATAATGACAGAGCTTGTTTCAGCATTCTGGAGCTGTAGATCAAAAGCTCTATACTTATTTAAAGTGTCACAAAAAAGCTTTAATCATTCCAATCTCTCCTCTCTCTTGACAAGAAAACCTGGCTACTATTTGAAGAAGTTTCTTTTGCAGAAAATGAAAGTTGCCAGATAGGAAAAAAAACACTCTGAAATAAACGAGTGCACGGTGGACAGCTGTAAAGGAGGGCAGTAAAGACCGAGACTTTACAAAAAGAGTCCAAGTTCTACCCATGTGCTCACAGTAGATGGTGTGCTAAGGGAAGACAGAAGGTGCACAGTGAATTGATTGCACTGCTGCAGGTTAGTGCTCCCTTTGCATTGTGTCTCTAGCAAACAGTGATACACAATCAGACTAAAAAGGCAGAGACTGGATTTAAACACACGCATGGACTTCTGTCACAAGGGTAAGGAAGAAGTAATTTCAGTAACTGGCAATCTCCAACCTCTCCCTTCACTCAAACTTTCCAAAATCTTTCTGTGTCAGCCATCAAGCATCACCACCTGCTTATTCTCACCATGACACACAAATCCCTGCTCTAAACCCACTTCTACCATTCCATTTGAGGATCAATACAGAGAACAGAATCCAAAACCAAACCTTCTACCCAAATACACACTACTGAGTAACCACATTGCCACAGCCATTGTCTTCCCTTTTCTCTCACAGTGCTTTATGTTAGTACAGACACGATTGCATCCAGACAGTTTCTAATTAGTATTGTCAAGTATTAGTGCCCCAGTTAAGGTTCCTAAAGAAGCTAACAACAAAATATACTTTAAATGAAGACTTTCCAAAAGAAGAGTGATTGCCTGGATATCTCACACAAAAATATCTAATCAGACATGCACTTTTCTTCTTAATACAGAAAGTTAAACCAGAATGCCAGCTGGAAGTGGAGCACTAACTATGACAAAAACTGGACTCCCAAACCAAACATTTCACCTATAAAAGAGGTCAAAAAGAATCTACCACACTATTCTCCCAAATGAATGAAAATTGTATATAAGACACTGGAAGTCAGACTTGCAGCTTCAATACAGTGGCAGTTGGCTGGCAGGTTGTCTCTTCAAGACAAGAGGCTGTTAGAAGAACTTAGATTTGGCATTTCTTGCCCAGACAGTGTCAATAAATCAACCAAAAATGGCAGGAGGCAAGTAGGATGGATACTCATGTATCTCACGCACTCATGAGGAGACCCTTGCAAGATGCCCATCCAAGAACCCCCAACTCTTGGTCCAGAACTTACCTTAAACAAAAGGATTTTACAGTGACAAAAATAAAGCCAAATAACATCACTCTGAATCTTGTAAGCTTTCCCTAAGTGATTAATCATCTTTACAAAGCAAGAGCCTCTTCCAACAAAACCAGAAGGTCCATTAGGGTCTCAGTAAAACAGTGCCAACAGTTCTCATATTTTCTGTCTGGATGCTCTTGGTGTCTCAAAATAAATTAAAGAGATGAAGCACTAAAACAAGACTTCAGGCCTGTGAGGTAAAGCCCATCTTGTTATAGAGACACAAAAAAGACCTTCCTAGCCTGTGACAATGGCACAACTGAGTGCATCCATGCCAGCAAAAACCCTCCTACAGGGAAGGAGAAAGGATAAAACAGAACAGGGAAAAGCTGGAGACATGATAATAGTGTTATCTCCAAGCTCCTTCTTCTCTATATGCTGTCAGGCAGCCCACACTCAAAAGTAGACAGAGGAGTCAGCCACAGTCACACCTGTAGCCTTAGCTTGAAAGCCTTTTTTGAACTGTAGTGAAGGGTTTGACTCAGGCTTTAAGAGCTGGTACACTATCCTATATATCTGCTTTTCAGTCTGACAGATGAAACAAACCTGTACTTCTCTATTTGTTCCCATAGTTACTTCAGACAAAAAGGGACATAGATGGCCAAAATTCACCTCCAGAAACACCTTCACATTCTTATTATGGTGACAAATTCAGAATTACAAATGAAATAACAGAGATTGCACTAAGGAGTCCTAGAAGCATAACCCACAGGCTTCAACATCAGACAGCTGTTCTAGACTAAAGGAAATCTATAGAAGAGACCAGATCAAAATTCTTGAAAAAGTCAAAATTGTTTAGCTTTAAAAATCTCAATTTACTATGTGATGCAAACATGAGATACTCAAATAAGAACTTGAAATTAGAAAGTTCAACATGTATAATTTGTCTATAAAGAATCTATTTTTACCAGTTATGCTGGAAGACTAAAATTATGTCATTCTTCATTCAGAGATTCTTATTCCACAACTCAGGAAGTCTTTTCATTTTAGCTTAAGATTCCACTAAAGCTAACCTTAAAACCCACTCATATCAATCTATCTGGCAATAACCTAATATTACAATCTGTATATATATTACAAACTGTATTAAATGCTTTTATGTAGACATGACTAAGTTTACAGTTGACAGTTGCATTCAATAAGCAGTAAGATGACAACAGTGACAGGTTAAACACAGGGAGCACATATAAAGAACATCTTCTTAGACTGCAAAACACAGGTATAGTGTGTCTCCCTCCTCCTCTACTGTCCATAAAAGCTGGTGTAAAAGAAGGATATTACTAACACCTATAAAAAAGACTACTTTAGATTCTTATACCAACACTACTTCTATTGTCATCACATACTAAATGCATTTATGAATGAATTCACCCTTGACTAAGACGCAGGAGAGGCTTTGACTTAAATTTAGAGGCCATAAGCACACAAACAGTACATAGGCCCAGTTCTTCCCTTACTAGGCCATTAGGTAAAGAAAACTGAAAAAAAGACAAAATGAATTTTTGAGGAGAAAAAATCTCTGAATCCCAAAAAATATGAAAGCAGAGGAAGGCTTGTCTCGCAAACATCCTGCACAAGCACAGGATTCACTCCTTGCCCAGTGCTCTATGTACAGTAAAAGGTACTGGTGTTTAATGTCCCTTACATCCTTCTCCTTATCTCTGGGAAACAAAAAGAGATTATTTATCAATTATATTAGCCAGATTAGAAAGATAAAGTACCAAGGCAATTTTCTGGCTTTTATGTAAAAGAAAGTTCCCTGTATTTCAGGAGAAAAGCATGAGCTGCAGACAGCCAGACACAGCGGCAACACCACCCTTCCCCACATCAAATCTGGAGACACAGGGAAGTCAAAGCATCTGAACCACAGCAAGAAAAATCATCCATGAAGTAATACATGACTGCACAGGTGAACAAGCAAGGAAGGAGGGATACAGGAGCCAAAGGAGAAGCAAGAACTCTGTAAGACATTTAATTGGGAAGTCTCAGCAGAAGAAATCAAATGAGTCACGAGAAGTTCCAGCTCTAAGGACCCCTGCATAGCAGCCCTCTCTAATCAGCCAAGAGAAATAATGAAGCAGAGGAGTAAAAAGGCAGCAGGTCTTGAATGAACAGACCAGAATCTGATATGAAATATTCAACCAACAAATTCAGGCACTGCACTTTAAGGAATAAACACTTTTTGCTCAGTATGAAATGAAAGACAACCTCAGTATGGCTGATTGAATTGCTTCCCTGACTGGGTGCTCTTACTGTGTGAACATTATCTGCAGGGGAACACATTTCTCTACAGGCATTTGCCTGGCTCTGTGAACAAAGAACATACCATCTTTTACTTCTCCAGCAGAACAAGCTGCCCCAGACAAATAAAATGGAATAATGGAAATAGTAAGGTCTATGCTTGCAACACACCCACTTCGTAAAAACAGGTCCAGTAGCCACCATATTTCTGCTCTTCCAGACCACAAGGATGCTTGAGAAAATGCAGAAGAGTCACTGCCTAATAGCCTATCTGCCCTCATTTACATTTTACACAAACAAAGCCACAATGAGAGGGAAAGACATTCTCTGACCCGGTACTTCAGAATATTCAATTGCTGGAGCATGAAATGACAGCTTCACAGAACAACTTTCTAAGAAAAAAAATAGTCTACCACCACTTGAAAGTCTGAAAGGGATTAATACCTTGCTTTTGGGAATAGCTAGTGGGACTAGTGTCCTTCAGAAAGGGACTTTATCCTGAAACAAAGGACATGGAGCTTTAATAACATGTCATCTCAAGTATGTGCCACTGCAGCAAGTGAATGCACAAATTAAAATAGTAGGGAAGTTGACAGCATCCTTTGCTAGCAGTTGCAACATAAGAACCCAGATTTTTTGAGGAGTTCACAGCTCTCATCAAACACACCACCCTACTATACTACAGTATAACCACAGACTACTTCTACAACCATGCTCAGAATTATCCTATGTTTTAAGTGCAGCATACACAAACGGTAGGAAATTCAGTGAAATACTTAAGGCTACTCAGGAATAATCCCATATTTAAAAAGAAATTACTGAAGACAGGCTAGAAAAGTTATAGTCTCTTTGCTGCTAGAATGGATTTTAATCTAAATTCCTGTGCTTTTGGTTTACATGCCATCTAAGGAATACATTACTATACTCTTCCATTTATTAAAAACTTGCAATAAATTTTTTGCTGGGATTACACTGCATATCACCGGAAGTACAAAAGGAGATGCTGGAGAACAAATTTTAAAAGTTCGTCAGCAGAACCACTCAGAAGGAAATACAGTGGCTAACAGTAATATTCTTCTAAGGTCTGAATGCAGATCCATTCCTCACTTTAACACAAGAGGTCTTTTTATCTCCTTACAGAAAATGAAGCCTTAACACAGAATCACAATCACCAAATTTTAAAAAAATCCCAAACCGAGCCAAAAAACCCCAATCCCAGGAATGTCATCTAATTTGACAAAGCTACAGAGATAGAGCAAGAAAAGGCTACAGGACATGTCTATCTGTCTCCTATAGCCTTAGGCCAAAGAACTAAGTCTTGCAAAGCCTCTTAGTGACTCTTGTTCTGTCTCAAGATTTGACAACTCAAGTAAAACTCTTGGCTCCCCATCTGTTCTATTGGAGAAAAAGAATCTCATTTTCTTTATTTAACCAGTCTTCTAAATGTGGTTAAGATACCTAATGTGCTGAAGGTAGCCCTACAACATCCTTAATTTTCATAATAAAAATGACCAGACCTATTTCTAGCAATCAATGTTCTAATTATTGATTGAATTACTTAACGTGTTCCTACAAGAAGCCTAATGTGTCTTTGACTGATAAACAATATGGTTTATTCCCAAGTAGGAAACCAGAAAGCAGACCTGTGATGACAACAGTGGCAAGCAAGAGGGCTAGGCAGCACACACACTTACTCAAAATCTTCAAATTCCAGATCATTTCCCTCCACAGATGGGCTTGAGTTCTCTGAAGTGGAAGCAGAGGAGGAGGAAGAGCGGAGACGGTTTTGCTGATATCGCATAGAGCGTTGTCGAATACTGTCCCTCCGGGAAAGATACTGGATCATCCTCTGAGCATAATATGCAGCAGGAGACAACCTGAGCAAGAAAAGATACACAAATATTCATTACGTAAGTATAGAATGACAGCAAGCCCTATTTTTCCTTTTGAACTCCAAGTGCCAGGCCAGTGACAGCCTATCACAAGGTTGACTGTATTTTATCTGTAAAATAGATTAAATACAGAAAGCAAGGAAAAGTAATTTTCCCTTTATATGCTACAATCCCACATGATCCCTTTTGCAAACAGAAGAACCACACAGTACCTACAGACAAAAAGCTCATCCACAGAAGAGAGAAATTTGCTTCTCAGTACTCTCTGGAGCTCACTGATTCATTTATTACCAGTTCACTCTAGTAAGCTCAGCAAGCATCCCTTAAAAGAACCAAGCTCAGTCTCAATGTGAACTCTGCCTGCAATGCCAAACAGCAGCACTGTTCAGATGAAGGAAAGTGCTGTTGTTTGGATGGTAGTTAGGGAGTACCATGGAATATCAAGCAGGAGAAAAAAAGTTTCACATCTTTAACTACTTTGTAATCTAAATGGTAGGGATTTTATATAGTGGCAATTTTATCAGATCCACTAGGTATATGCTAAGTGGAGCTTTAAAAGCCTTTCATCCCACCTGAAAGGAAACCTTTCTTCTGTTATTAACTCTTAATTCTCTCTCATGCATAACCTAGCATTTGTTTGCATCAGCTATCACACACCAGTATTACTCTCTTGAGAATGAACACACTCTCTTTTCCCACCCTGTGTATATCCACAGATCCTCACACACATTTTCTGTGACACACTTACTCAGTGTTAAAATCCAGACACTTCAGATGCTTGATTTATCATTTAATTAGCCTTATTTGGTTAGACTTGAATTTTAATTTGGGGGGAGGACAAGTTTAGGAGACAGATTACAGGTTCAGGGGTGTTAAAACTTAAGCCAAAAAACATCAAAAGGGTAAGAGGAACAACACACTCAGCTTGATTCCTCCTGAATCTTTTATGCACTGTTTAATGAGGTAAACCTGTTCATGCCTACATAAAGAAGAAGGCTTTGCTGGACAAACACATCACTTCTCTCTACTCCCCATAAGACTTAATAGGCCAAATACAAGAAAGCAAGGCATTAGAGATGCACATTAATAAATGAGGAGCTGGTCTCTTCTCTGGGCTTTTCCATAAGCCAATGCCTTTGTGAACACCTAAAAAAAAAACTACATCAAAATATGTACAGTGAGAAAAAAAAGAAACACGGGAACAAGGCAAACACTGGAAAACATGAACAGTGGTCGCAGCAGTCCAGCAGTGTAACCGCTGAAACTTTTATTTTCCCTAATATCACACCAAGGGAGAATTTTACAGAAGAATATGAAGAATGAGTTTAGCAGTCTTCTAAAATTATGCAGGACACCAGAAGAAAAAACATGGCGATGCCTGTTAGAAGAAAGAGTAGGCAATAGAGTGGCAATAACCGATGACAAGATGTGACATTCAGCTTCCTAACAGCACATGGTGTGTGCACTGAATCGACTGTGAAAAAGATCTCAAAGACAAAACAAGAAGCTTAAGTCTGATACACAGAGAGAAAGGTGTAAGGAATAAAATACTTTCTAGCTGCTTAGATTTTTTCTAGAGATATATCCAACAAACACTGTGATGCTTTATACATACATACATACATATACGGAATCTGGAAGCATATATAATTCTTATTGAGTATTTCTATTTAAAAACCCCATTATTGTAGGTGTTCTTTAATGACAGCCTAATTTAATTCTTCTGCAGATTATTTTCTGAGCCCAGTACATATGGAAACTGTGGAGAATGACAGAACAGCCAAGCTGACCTTAGTGAAGTTCAGCAAGGCCACTGAAAAATACTGCTGCTGTCTACCTCAAAATATTAATTCTAAATCTGAGGGAACTTCAAAAATATTCTCCCTGCCTCACTGCTGACCTAGGTTATTCAAACATAGCACCATTACAGACAGTAAATGCAGAAACAAAACTGACACATACACACACTCTCAAAAATAAATTTTTCAGATCATGTAGTTTATGTACTCTTTAAAAAAAGACTCTATTGGAAACAGCGTGGTCTTAAGGAGGTATACATATTTAATATATATTTAAAACACATAAACACACAGACACATATAGATGTTTATTAATAGATCCAGATGTGTTTATTTCACCTTTCACTTCTCCACCTTGTTATTTAGCTTCTCAAAGATATAACTTTACATTTGGAACTTATGATGCTACAAAAACACCCTTTAAAATGCAGTAACACTCCTTTTAATCACTTTTCAAATTTCCAACTAGTTAAAGGGACAGTTAAAAATATCCTACTAGCCCAGCACACCAGTAAGGTTTATGGAGGAAGACTCTAATCCTATCCCACTCAAACTTCTAGCTGGTACTGATCACGCCTTCATGAATCTCATTCTCTGAAAAGGACAGTGATATTTACCAGAACAAATTAACCTTCTTAGAAGAGTTTCAAAACTGGACTTTTCTTCCAAAGCTCTTTATAAACTCAAGGTACTATAGCTTCTACCACAACCTAAAACCACTTGAACTGTCACATGAAGAGCATTGCATCAGTTCTAAAATGGCTTCAAGTAGAAAAATATCTTTGACCATACCCCTTATGCTAGGAAATGACTCAGGCATTGATACATTTTCTTACATTTTATTCTTACAAATACTTACATTTTCTTACTTCACAGTAGACATTTACAAAAGGAGAAAACAAAATTCAGACACCTAGGCAGGCCCTCCTTTTCTTTTTTAAAAGGCAGCTCTCAGAGAGCTAGAACGAGATCTTAAAATCTCTGCTCTATCAATCTGCCTCCTTTGGACAAGGCATTCCAGAAACAATCAATGGTGCACTTCCAGCAATAAAGCAGCTTTTGGCATTCAAAAATAAACCTGAATGTAATAATAGCTTTAAATTAACATTTGTAGAATATAATTTTCCTCTTTCCAGGTAAAGCAATCCCTTTCCCTACCATTTAACCAACTGCCATTTAGAAGCTTTTAAATTTATCAGCATTTCTGACAGGCAGTTGCCAAGACCTTCAGCAGTCACCCAGGTTGGTTTCCCAAGGATCTTATATACAAGCAGCATACTCCACCTTACTTTCACTTCACTACAGTTTTGTTTCCTAAACCTTTGAATTAACTTTACAAGGCACTTTCTTCACAATAAATGGAAAAAAGCCAAACATAAGATTTCACCTCTACAAGGCTTTATCTACAGAGACAGTTAGCAAGGAGTTATTTACCAACACAATTATACCATCTGGCCAGTTTGCAACACAACCTTTTATTTCAGAACTTGTACTTAAGAGTATTATCTGTATAAAAATGCACATTTTTGTGTTAATGATGAAGAGAACAACCCCCACCCCCCACCTCAAACCTCACAAAACAACAAACATCCTTCAGCAACTCAAGATTTAATTTTCAGTGGTATTCCTGTACTCTTCTTTATGATAAATCCTAGTAGCCTTCAATTCACACAACTATGCAAGAGGTTCCCCAAAAGGCTAAATCAGATATATTTTACTCTTACTGAATTTCCTCATTCATAGCTTTCCTAAACCCATCTAAAGAAAGCTTATTTGTCATGATTTATTCTTTGAAAGTTTCCAAAGCTGCTTGCTGTTCACGATTCTATCATTTCTTCTGACAGAGTCTTTGGGTCACATTATCCCATCTGTTGCTTTCTTAATATACTAAATAGAAACTGCAAAGATCACTTCTTTCCATTTTTGATAACTGCCACATTTGCTTTTTCTAGTCCTCTGAAACACTCCCACCTCTTTTGACGATTAAGCAGCACTACAGGTGTTTCTATGCCTAATGTCAATGATTCATGACTTTTCAAAAATAATTGTCAGTATTTTGTTCTTAGTTAAGTATACATAACCTTCTGCTATGCTCTGTCTTGTACAGATACATTTATGCAATTCATGCTTCTAAGCACGTTGTTTGCTCACACTAGCTCCTAATTCCCTTTACTGCATTCAAGACTATTTGTTTTTTAATTCATTTTTCTTCAAAAGAGATTTTTAATATATTGATACAGCTCATTTACTGTTGGACCTGTTTGCCACCTAGTGTTCTCCACCCCAAATGATTTCATGAATTCTTATGTGTTTACTTCAACAGTAATTCCTTCCTGTTTTCCTCACTTCCCCCCAGACTTAACAGCATCTGCTCACTTGTTTTGCTCTTTCCCCACGGCAGATCATTAAGAAGGAGATAAGCCCAATATTAGAACCATTGCCAGAGGTTTCAGTGAGTTATACTGAAATTATGCTTTTGCATGTAAAACTTAAATGCCTTTAGACTGCATTTAGATCTTACCTGGCTGGATCTGGGTAGATTGGATGTTCCCGGGATCCTGCTCCATCATAGCGAGATAATGAAATGAGGGAAGACTCCAGCAACCTCCTAGAAAGGAAAAACAGATTACAACATCAAAGACCATTCAGGAACATCCCTCCTATATATGACCTACTTTCTGAAACATCTTAAGACTATTTCTATAGTGCAGAGAATTCTGCAACATACTGAACCACTCACTTGATGGCATAAGTGTTTTCACCACACAGGTATTCAAAGTTTTATATTCTCACTGCACAGGAGAAAGAACACCTCAGGTAAGGAAGAAGAGTGGTCCCATAGCCATTTCCAAGTTCCAAGAGAAAGACGTAGATTTCACTTCTCTGGAGACAACCCATCCCAATGTATCAGGTCCATAAACACTACCACTGCATTGGCCATTTGTCAAATTCTTACCTACTCAGAGGTGGCTACATATGGAATGGGCCAGGGAGCAGGGGACAAAGAACACACATGTTAACATGTGGACTTTAAGGGCACCACTGCTGTCTATCCATAGT
This sequence comes from Agelaius phoeniceus, assembly GCF_051311805.1. NCBI lineage: Eukaryota > Metazoa > Chordata > Aves > Passeriformes > Icteridae > Agelaius > Agelaius phoeniceus. Next base: position 25,300,102 of record NC_135270.1, on the reverse strand, counting down.
AAGATCTTGAATCTTAGTCTCAGGCTCTGAAAGAGAGGTTTTCTACAAAACTACAAAAATTTAAAATGTTCTTTTCCTCTGTATTGTAATCAGCCACAGGGAGAGATACCAAATATTCACTCAAGAAATAAATGTATGCAAATGCAGCCAGACAGCCTGAATATAGGAGAAGTGAGACTGAGTCATGAAGGCAGCAGAATCAGAAGTATATAGCAGGAATATGTCCCCCACCCTGGCTTCTACATGTACCTCTGTCTAGCTTCTGTCATAAACCAGAGGACAGCACTGTTTCAAGACTGACTCATGGCCTGTTGCAGTCATTAGATTAACACAAGAGAGATGATTTGGGGCAGGTACAGAAAGTTGAAAAAACAACTCTCACATTTATAAGATTGCTGAGTTCCCTTTCAAGTCTTTCTACCTCAGAACTCCTGCTAAATTTTGTTTTCTAGTCTGTAACTTAATGAAAGTTGTGGTTTGAAAATCAAAGGGGTCCAACACCACATCTGTTTTACTCACTCACACACACAGCTGTTGAGAAAGATTTGAATCTTTAGTCCCACACTCATAATAATCCATTAGCCTTTGCAGTGCAAGACAGCAAGTATTAACACAGGAAGCAGGAAGAAGGACCAGATAAAATCCACACCCAACCTCCCATTTCTAGCCACATAAAGACAGCAGAATTCCAAATGAGATGTCTTTTTTCCTAGCAGCAGCCTACCCATCAGGATCTCAAGAAAAATATTTACTGTCTTACAGCAATAAAAAAAAAAAAACTTCAATTTACATTATAGATCAAGAATACAGAAAACAGCAAGAGATTGCTTCAGTCTCCCAGTTGGAAAGGTGTGTGTCAGCTTGAGAAACTTGCTGCAAAGCACTGGGACTATGCATAAGGCAAGAAATCCTGTCCTTTCTAGCACAAAGTTGTTTGGCAACCATTTGTCTTATTCAAGAACAGTTATTAAATCTCTCAAACTTCGAGTTTAATTAATTCTCCTATTCCTAGGTTATTGAGTCAAAAGCTCTAATATTCAATACTGCCAGATATTATGAATACCTTGGTTACCCAAAAAGTCCTTATGCTTTAATTCTTTCTTACCAAACCCTTCCTTCTGCTCCAAGTACATATGTGCAAAAAGCAGCCAATCCAGAATGAACAGTGTTACAGCTTTATGAGGTATACCTGAAGTCCTGTACCTGTGAGGTGTACAGGTATACCTATTAGTTGCATCACATATAGACTGCTTTAATTCCTTCTAGGGGAAAGATAGACAGATTAAAATTAGCAGAAGGGATATTCTACCTACTTAGGCAACTGGTCCCTTCTAAACCACTGGCTCTGAGACTAGGTTACCGCCACTGCAATACCAACATGCTTTTGAGAAATCTGCTTTTCTAAGCTGCTCCAAACCAGCATTTTGCAGCAACTTGGATATGCCAAGGCTGGAACATCCTGCCTGATCACTGGACTTAGCCAAGGAGAAAGAGCTTCCAGAACATGCAGATTCTGACAGGGTCACAACTTGAAACAGAAACAGCAGCTTCCTCCTAATGTGAGCAATACCTATGGTGTTCTGATAATATGTACACACAAATAATCATCAAACTCACCCCTGTAAAAAGTCTTGATGCCTACACACTACACATCCCATCTCCTTTCTATCTGCCCACTAAGTGACACAGTAAAATCAAAGCCACAAGGTAAGATGACCAGTACATGCTGCACAGCCTAGCAAACACTATTAGAAAGAAGTTTCTTGGTATTGTCCCCCCATAATTGTCTTCTCACCTTAAAAAAACTGGCAACTGCCTAAGATGACCATTGACTTTGAGGGATCACCTTCAGAAAGCATCTAGCAGCTATGCTGAAAGAAATCAAAACCCATACCAAGCAGAGGACACCACAAGGGTGCAGGGGCAGGGCACACATCAAAGTAACTTGGTGTGGGTCTGCCAGCAGACCCTCTGCTTGGCTTGGGAACAGCACTTTCAGGAATCTGTAATTCTCACCACTACACTGCAACAGATCCTTGAAATATATATTTGAAGAGTCTTGCTATAGCAGGTACTTGGGACCTCAGATGAGAATGGGTACAGGTTACCTTAGTAACCAACAGTTGCCTGAGCCACAGGATGGCCAAGTGTCTAGGTAAAGAGACTTCCTCCAGGCTTCAACAGCCCTGTGACATTACCTGAACAGGCTGCAACTCCATCCCATGCAGCAACAGAAGCTGCTACACCAGAAGGGCTCCCTTGGAAGACCAGTAGTTACTGGGTTGTAAGGAACAGGATTACAAACACTCCAATAAATACATTCCCCAGAACCCTTTCTATGCTTGCACTGTCCAAGTTGAATGGTCTCAGTTAAGATGGCCTTTCCATTAGAGCCTTCCAAGCCTGACAAAAACAAATCCAGCTCCTGCACTACCTCACACTGAGGCACACAGGCCACATACTAGGGCCACATTCAGATCATGTGGACAAAGATAATTAATTCAGTTAACAGTAACTGCTAAAAGCCAGAGCTGATTTTAAGTCTGATTAGTAGTTAATTGTCCTACAACCATGCCCTCTCAGATCACAGAGCAATGAACAGAGAGATTTAGATACACATAACAGGCAAAATATCCAAACCAAGGCAACAAGCAAGCTCATGAGATCCAGACAGACCATCTCTGCTTAATGCTCCACAGAATAACAATACCTGTACTGAGGCAGAGTACTAAGCACACATAAAATCCATTTTCAACTAACTCATTCTAGACTTAGCCCTTGAGTCCCAAAGTTACAAATCCAAATGCATTTAGTACTGTCAAATGGGTTCAATAATAGGTACTCTGCTAGAATAATCAAAATGTCTCATCTGTGTCACTGGTAATGCAACCTACTGTCCCTCAGGAAGGTGCAGATAAAGATTCTTAAAGTAAGTCATGCTGCATTCTGCCAAGTCTTTGGTGTTACAGTCATAGCTTCTGGCACCCAAAATCCCAAAAGAGACACAGACTATTTATTTTCAGTAAAGCCAAAGTGTAAGGTAGTCCAATAGTCCAATTCACTACCACAGTAAATGTAAGGTTGGGAGCAATTCTGCTAAGGAGGACAAACATAATCCATAGATGAAGAGAAGTAGCTCTGTTGCTGTAAACTGTTAGCCACTAAACATTTAAGTTTCCAACAGAGAAGCATGAAAAGAGAGAACAGAAACGCATATTGCTTGCATCTCCTTTTGAAACATTTCAGCAGATCATGCTTGACTCCTGAATCCTTTCTGCAGCTTACAGCAACCTCCTCCTCTCCCACATCCCCCATTTCTGCTATCCAGATATGTAACAGGCTAACACTAGGTTCTATGGAAGCAATTGCTCCACTATCTCTGTCTAGACAATATGAAATTGTCACAAATGACATATAAAGTACAATTAGCAGAGAAACTGCAATTTCTACTCTCTTCCCCCGCTTACCAGGGGAAAAAAATCACCCATTATCAACCTCCAGGTTGTCAGTCAATCCTGCAAATGATGAAAATTAACTCTGCTCACCCTAAGAGATGCTTCTGTTCCAGCTTGCTAAATTAGAAGGAGGGGGATTGTAGTTCTTGTTGGGTTTATTTTTTTTTTATTAAAACTACTACAAGATACAAATTTCCTCTGTTCAGCAGCATTGAAATCTCAACTCTCTGATTAAGATCAGGCTCTTTTTCTGTCAGACATCAACAACTCTGGAACTGCTGCTCTACACTTGCTCTGTTAACTCAGGTTTGCAGCAATCACTAGCAAGGGGTAAAGGAAGCAGACTTCAAGTTACAGGACACCTGTAGGCAAGGGAGAGAGAAGGAATTCACAGATACAAGACATTATAAGCAGAAAAGGGATCATTTTCAGAAATGAAGGTGAATGCCAAAAGCTGCAGTTCAAGGGGAAAAAGGTCATGAAGCAATCTCCTCATAGCATATCAGCCACTGGACTACAACCCCATTCTCCCCATGGGGATGAGCATCACCAACAAAACCATTTGGGACAGAGCGATTCATTTCAGCGGGCTTTGAGAAGATACTTAACTGCAGCAAATTTCACTTTTCAGTAATAGTTTCTAAGGATATGCAGCCCTACACCACATCTCAGATTTGCTGCCACAGCATGAGCGCTACTGAGTAACGCTACTCCAAGAGACACGGAGGGAAGGGTTTTCTTCCCCAAAAAGGGAGGTGTTAACAAACAGCACTGAGGTTGTTTCCTTAGAATCAAAGGGGTGTTCAGTCAGCTGCTATCCTCCTAAGCTGCTCTACACCAACAACCAGGGCAAACCAGTAAAATGAAGCACTCTAAGGACAGCAATCACACCTACCCCTCCCCTACTCCCAGTCTTCGGATACAAGCAGAGCTTTAAAAAGAAAATTCCTAGTTATCCTTTGAAGGAAAAGTATATTGATGACTCTTGGCAGCCTCTGATTTTCCTCCCCTGGCTTTATGTCTTCCCTGAAAAGACTTTTATATTGCATACTGCCCATTTGGAGGTGAAAATTATCACACTACATATTATATCTCTTTTTCAGTCCTCCAACTTACAGCCAGTTCTCAGTTCCCCTGAGTACTCATCCCTGTGAATGTGCTCCTGTGGTTTCTCATAAGAAGGTAAAGAATAGCAACAGTTTAAAACTAGATTCCCTTCAATCATCTTCCTCTTAGAGCTAGGCAACGCATAACCTAAAGATGATAAGAAAGCTAAAGCATGAAAACAGCTGAATGTTCTTCAGTGTCCAATAACACCAATACCCTCCCTCAAACCTTGAGCTCAATTAACTGTTAACGAACCAAATTCATTCCTGGAGATCAATTATAGCCTTGATAGAAAACTATTTTAAATAAAAATCTCAAACAACCAAATGCACTGGCTTGGATATACTTTCTTTCCCTTTTCTCAGAGGAATAGGAAAAAAATATTTCAGACATCTGTACTGTGTTTCCTACTTTCAAAAAGGAAATTGAAATCACGTAAGCAGAAACCATCAAGCATTTTGTTCCATAGCTTCATTTTTCATAAAAGTTTTGTAGTCCTTGTCAAACAGCAAAACACTATTGCTCTTCACCAGTTTCATATTCAAGCTTAAAATAAAAAAGCAATCAGTATGCTGTTCTAAAGATTGCCTGAAAAAATGAGTTCTAAAATTAAGTTCTTAACATAATCTGCTCTGATACCTCTAAGCTAACATTTCTAGACTGCTTCAGCTTTCACATGGTTATGGTTGGACATATTTAGCCTGGCATCAAGACTGGATAAGACAGGTCAGAAACAGACAATCAAGAGAGAAAATATAGTCAAACAAAAGGATCAAGCTTTTCTTAAGATAGTTCTAACCATCTGCAAGAGACAAATAACCTGAAAATATCACTACTCATTAAAACCTCAACAGTCACTTTTACAGTTCGGAGTGAGCTCCTCCATTCCCTTGTTCACATCTGTGCCAAACAACTCATGCTCAGTGAGGAACTAGAGTTGGTGGCTGTCTTTCTATCCAAACCCTGTTAGGCATCCTTTTCATCACCTTTTTTTTAAGTTACTCCATACAATAAGAAGCCTTTACAACACAATTTCCTTTTTTTAGGGAAACCAAAGATGCATTATGTGATCAGAGACAACTTCCAAACACAGCCTTGTAGAACACTTTGGCCTGCTTGTGGGAAAACTTGTGTTAACTCTGAAGGTGCAACTAGGGACAGAGAAGACATCCTTCCCAGCTGGAGGTGCAGAGTTGTTCAGAGGAGTAGGTCTGATATAAGGCAGAAGTTATCACAGAAAGTGATTGTTTCCCCTTCACTGATTCTGGGCAAGAATCTTGTAGAAAACAAACTGGTTTTCTCAGTCAGAAAAGAGACAGCACATAAGGTCTTCAGCCAACGTGAGAAAGAGTGCAGAAAAAGGTGCACAATTACACAAAACAAGGAAGTGTCAGTAAGAGTTTGAACAGCAGAAATGAGCACTGCAAGAACTACACAGCAACTTTAGAGCTCATCACAGGGAAAGAGAGTCACTTTACTGAAAATGACAGATTCTTTCAAGAAGACTCAAGGCTGCACTGTTAATCTATTACTTCACCTGCTGAAAAAGGCCATGCATCAGAACAAAACATGAATGAGCATTATGGAGAGGTCCTCATCATACAGCATCTGGGGAATGATTAGTTCATCATTTCAACAAGCAAGAGGGAACACACATCCATGACAGACATTAAAAGAGTCAGGACCAGCTACAGCAAGAAGCATTGATTAGTTTTGGCAGTGAGTCCAGCATGAAAAAAACAATGAAAGAGCTTGCACCTTCATTTTGCAGGGGCAAATCTAGAGGGACAGGAGGGGGAAAGAAATTAAAATCAGTTCAAGGTACTGCACACGCTATTTTGCTCTACAGTGGCAGTTTCACACCAGTGCTCAGGATGGGGCAGGTACCTGCACCAAGCTGAAGACAGACATCGCATTTTTCGCCTAGACCCTTAACAACATGCCATTATACCAGAAATTCAGCTAGAGGGTATGGGTTTCTAGTTATCATAAGTTTAAAAGCATGGCCAGAACACAGCCAACACACTGAACTCCCTCAGCCTGCACACAGCTTTACTCTTCTGAGGGCTCTTCTGCCTACCTTCATCTGTATGACTCCTTCAAATTCTCCTTGTTCTGGGAGTTCCCAACACCACAGACTCTGTGGACAGCAGAAATCTCTGCTTACCCACACACACAGATCTGCGTCAGCTTCTGGGATAATTACATATAACTCATGTTTCTCCATAGGGAATTGAAGAGGAGGTGTCTTTCTTGAGGGGGCAGAAGCCATACTGTTATCTCCATAGCTTTCTAACACTATGAAAACAGAGGTCTCATCACAAATCAAGCAATCCCTTTAAAATGCTCTTGTTCACACTGGAGTAAAAAGGAAAGTCAGGTCAACAAATGACTGCCAGGGTAGTTCAGTCACTTAGTCCAGCCTTCCCACTTCAGGAAGACGGGAATGATTTCATACTAATGCATTTCAAGCAGAAAAATGAGTCAGTTTCCTGGCAAATAAAGAACCCTGTTTATTTACAGCCTTCAGTTTCAGCAGGTGCTCTCTCAAGAAGAGCAAGGGAGGAGGTCACTTACATCATCACACAAACATCCATTTGGTGCAATCAGTTAAATATGTATGTGGAAAATGTTTAAAATGCATGCTAGCTATTCAACAGACCAGAACAGCTCAACTGGAGAAATCCAGAGTCATCACTCTTTTGCTTAGTTGTATTAATGAGTCAAATCACAGGTCTCCCTCTCTCCTCTTACTCCAGGCCCACAGATTAGATGAATGCTGCCCTACTGCAAGTCCTCCAGCCCAGATTCTCATTGTAATAAGAAGCAAATAATTTGATACTGGCTCTTTGTCTCCAGACACCACACTAAGAATTTCTAAAGAGCATGAAGAGTGAGTGCACACATGAAGTACATGTAAATTGAAAGCATATCTAAAAATTACAGGGTTGTATTACAATAAAAAGACACACTACAATGCCAACATCTCCAGCTCTTCCCCACAGTGAAGAAAGCTACAGAGAGCTTTTAGATGAGCAAGCAAATCTGAAACAGAAGGTCTGAGAGCCTGCCCAAAACTTGTTTCTTGGCAAAAACCAAAACCAAATTGAAACTTAGACACTGTTTTAATGTGACTTATCTGAAGCCAGACTATAAGCTCTAAAAATCACAGCTAGATAGTTTAAGCACGTCACAGACCTCCATTATCATAAGCTGAGCATCATCCCCTAGATGAACATGAACTCAAGACACATAGGTAAAAGAACAGAAACAGGAGCAACTGTACCTGGTCAAGTGAGCCTGTCTGGACATGCTGCCACCCTGCAGCAGCTGGATCGGGTGGCTGCAGGGAAAGTATGCACAGACAACAGAGGAGACAGACACCCTAACAAAGGATGGCTTTCAAGAGCAGGAAGCTATTCACACTTCTTCCCTCTCTGTAGGAAAGTTGAGAACTCATATGTTTTATGGTATCCTCAAATAGCTATCTGTTTGAAGTCAGCTGTCTTTAAACTTCTGAGCAATGTGCGTTTATTCAAGATCTTTGGTCTACAGTCCTCTAATATACATTCCTCAAAAAAACAAACAACCCCACAAAAAAAACCTGCCCAAAACAACAACAATCAACACCCACCCACCAAAATAACAAAAACAAACAACCCCCCCCCCCAACCCAATAAAAAGCCCATACACACACACACACACACAAAACCGTCACCAAAAAAACCCAAAACCCCACCCAACACTAGATGTCAACAGGAGCAAAAATAATAGCCAGTTTGGAAGCATATACCTCTTCTATTCTCACTAAAACATCACTTTAATTCAAATTCAGTAAGCTCCCTTGCTGCCACACTGCACAGGTGAAACTCCAGAACAGTTCCCATAGAAAAGACACTTGTAGGGAAAGATGTTTCTTTTATCTGGAGATTGCAGAGGAACAAACTTTACCCATTTCTTTTATAGGTGAACTTCTCGTTGCTGTGCCTGGACTAAGATGAGGGGTGGAATAAGGGCAGTGGTTCAAATGGGAAAGTACTGTGAAGGTATTTGAGAAGGAGTTATTTTATACCTGCCTAGGTTGCAAGTCAAGCTGCTACAAGAGGAACATGGGGAAATGAATTTCTTTTAGTCTGCTACAGTCATTGCTGCATATTTAAATTCAGGCCAAGAAAAGAAAAAGCAGCTTACGCCTTTCTGCAAGTTTGGCAAAGGCTGCAGGTACATGTCCAGCTTTCCAGAGCACTGGGGGAAACTGAGCAGCAGGGAATAACCTCCATCAGTTACTGCAAGAAGGGAAAGCACAAGGCATCATCCTTCTTGCCCACCTACTCTCAGTGAAGAACAGGGCTCTAGCAACCTTACATTATTCTTAAATCAGGAAACTAGCAAAGGCAGGGGAAGGAATATTTGTGCAAGAAAACAGGCACTTCTTTCACTTGTTTTTCCACGTAACTAGCAGCATACTAAAGAGCTCAAACTTTCAGAACTTGAGTAAAAGAGTCTTTCCTGCCCACACAGAGACAGTAGGCTTAGTCTGGAGAAAAACCACAAAGCTGGAAGGGTGACTGTAATTACCCAGAGCTAACAAAGGCATCAACTGACCTTTTAGGTACCATGGCAGCTTCTCCTATAGTTCAGGCTATATTTACAGTCTCATGATAAAACGAATTTGTATTTTCCAGTTTTTGTAAAGGCGAAACAAACAATATACACCAAGTTTGTCCACAGCATGCACATCTCACACATAAACAATGCTAATTATCATGTTTGAATGCTCATGTCACCTTCAGACTATCATTTCACTTTATGCTCACAACAGACAAATTAGGTTCACTCTAACATGTCCTGGCTAATGTTTACAGCAATCATTCCCCTATCACACAGTTCTGGCTTTCTCTCCTCAAGCACATTTTCCCAAGCACAAACCCAAATCTGTTCTCTCTGCTGGCAAATCCATTTATAATTTGTTTACCCCAATACTCTCACTAACTGCTGAGATATTACTTATCTCTATCACCACCATTTTCAAGAACAGTAACAAAGCATCTTTGGAATTATTTCTTACCAAGCCTGATAACAGCCCAGCATAAACTCTTCCAAAACTATCAGAGTGCACATGAAGTCTACAAGGCTTGTCAGAAAAATCCTTCTTTCCACAGCACCAGTAAGGTCTACACACCATAACTTTAAACAAAATACTGAACTCAAACTACAAATGGCAGGACACAAGGCTAGCAAGGTTTCCACAACTAATGGGTCTGAACAAAAAGAGTCAAGAAAATTACGTTGGGTATGTCTAGATTTAGCACAGGCCACGTTCCCAGAGATGTGCAGTCTGAGCCAGTCTCTTCTCCACAGCTCAGGTGTGCCCTTCTGCTCAAGCCTTTCTCTGTGAGCTCAACACCACAGCCACAATATATAGATATATAATATAAAGACTTGAATAAGCAAGCCACAACTGCTGTAAGCAATTAGGAAAAAAATAGCAACTACAAAGATTTTGAGAAATAAGGAATGGAACAAAAGGCAGAATACACTAGGTATGTGTTCTGTCTTCACCATAAGAGACATCTGTAGCTTTATATAAGGTAATTCCCTCCTGTTTTAGTTCCTGTCCCCCAAAAAGTAAAGTGAGTAGCACTACCCTCCTCTCTGATTTTGATGGTAAATGTCAGTCACAGAACTGTGTCTTCCCAGACAATTCTGTATCCATGGCAGGGGACAAGGAAGTGTTCTGGTTGTTTAATTGTTAAAGCAAGGATATGAGTGACGTACACCCTTTCATTCAGTGCTTTGCACAGTGAGAAGGTTACCAGAACTCAGAACATGCAGAGATCTGATCAGCCTTGGTCATTTACACCAGAAACCAGAGCTGCACATAAGAAGCTCAGGCTCCACCAGCATGAACTCAGGAACAAAAGCTGCAAAAGTGACTGTAGTCTTTTCCATTTCATATACAGCACTGATCACTGGTGGGCAGGAATGGGGTTGCTCCTGCCCTGTCAATTTACTTCAACCATAGACTGCTCCCAATTCGATCACAAGTGAGCACTGTATCTACAACTTAGAGCAGGAAGAGGCATCCCCTCAAGGCATTGAGCAAACCATACCCATTTGCACTAGGAAAAAAACCAAATCCAACACAAAAAATCCCCAAACATATTCTTTGCCTTATGGAAAAGCTCCAAAATTCAGGTAATAGCTCAAGGCTTACTTGAAGAGAATAAACAGAGCCCTCCAACCAACATCTGCCAAGCAATCCTCCAGAAAATAAGCTCCATGTTACAAAAGTCCTCCGAGGGGGTGAACAGCCATTAAAATGAAAACAAAATCTTTGAGAAGGGAGACTGTTACAAAGATAGGCTTGGTAGGCAGTAAGCAAGAAGTCCAGACGAATTCTCCAAGGCTGCCGAGGTCTTTTAGAGCTCTAACTTATAAGTATTTACATATCAGAAAGCCAAAATACCTGCCTCACCTTAGATACACATCTGTCTCTTTCAAACCCTTACAAAAGCCAAAAGGATAAGCTCCTCCCTTGCTTGCATTCTGTAACAGAGCCATTTCCCGTCTGGATCCCCCGCATTTACGCCTTTCTCCAAACACTAAAGAACTTGCAATTGTATGGTAACTACAGAGATAGGCTGCCGTTTGGGAGTGGGGTGGGTCCCCAAGCTACCCTTCATACAAGAACTCGGAAACTTTCAGGTTAGGAAAGGAGCAGAAGCAACATTACCCCCTTGTGGCAGCAAAGCAATATGGAAATAAGGTCTGAAATTCAAAAGGGAACAGACTAGGTGTTTCTCTTCACAGTTGCTGTAAGGAGAACTGTATGCGGCCAGAAGGTCATCAACACTGAGGAGATGAGCTGGAGTCACTGTACTACATGTGACCGGGGTCACATCACACAGCAAGAACAAGGCAGGAGGGACCAGAGTCCTCAAACAAGACCTGACAAAATGAAAGACACAGATTTGTCTCTGGACCTTGGTACGTGGTTCCAGGGGAGATGGTTTCACACGTCACTTGTGCACAGTGCATCCAACACACTAAAACACAGCAAAGCCTTTGGTAAGCTGTGCCAACTTCAACAGATCAAATATTTGCAGAACACAGTGGCCTCTGTCTTACACTCACAAACAAACTAAAGGAGTTTATACAAGGGTCCCCAGACAAGAATTTCCCCACTTCACACATGCTCACTACTTTCTGCCCGTATGCATGACAAAAGTGTCACTCAGGATGGTTCAAAAGATTTTTCAGATTTTCAGGTAACTTCAATAATGTATCTTGTCTGTCAAACTAAATAGGTGAGGCCACGTGAAAACATCATGCATTCATAAAATGCAGGAACAAAGTTACTCATACCACAGCCTACGGAATTTGACCTCTGGAATAAGTGCAGTGGAGTGGTTTGAGAAGTTTAACATAATTGCCAGACAAAGCTTCTTCATGGAAGAATAAGGATAATAAGCATTTCCTTGTGAAACATAAGTTTCATGCAAACCTGCCTGACAATAGAACAGAACACACCTTTCATTTGCAGTAATGTACTCAAATCTCTAGACAAAATAAACAGGTAAACCATATAGAAATTGTCCCCCTGTGTATTACAAGCAGCTAAATCTACAGAGGACAATTTTCTTCTTCCTTCTTTTCCCCATCTGTAGGAATTGTTTCACTGAATAAAGTCTGAAACATGATAGCAGGGACACACATCACTACTTGCTTTTTGCATCCAGAACTCAGTAACAAAAATTAATTTATAACCTAATTATTTTCCTTTTTTTTCCTAAAAAACCCACACTAATTCTGCAGATGTTACTTGTATCATACTAAAATAGCCAAAGAGAAAATCTGAATCAGTTTTATTAGCCAGCATTGCACCATACCTAGCATTAACTGCTGAATTGATACATATTTCAGCAGAAATCACTGCTAGATTCTGTATATCACTGTCTTAAGAAAGTGGCACCAGCTCCTCTCAAACAAGCAGCTGACTAGAAGAATCCTCTTTCATTCCCCTTTCAACTTTTCATTATCAACCTGAATTGACCCACAAAGCAACAATGGCTTTAAGTACTTAGAGGATCATTTCCATCACTGAGATTACAGTATTAATACAAGACCTCCTCAACCCATTTTTAAATTAACAGGTAGGTATAAAAAAATTAAACTAGCTATCATCTATTGCTCAGTTATCCTTCCTTCATCCACATCTTTCCAACAGCTTCTATGACCAATTTTATGCAGCACATTTCACATGGCAACTTCAGAGATTTCTGGGATTCTTTTCACTTCGATGTTAAAAGTGAGGCAAAGACATCCACCGGGGAAAACTCCTTGCATTTGAATTAATGAGATCAGTGTGGAGAAACTCAGAAAAGCTGAAGCTCAGTCTCAAGAACTTGTGCTTAACCTAGACCATAAATTTTCCCCAAATTCCTGCCTCGCCAGCACAACTTCAAGAAGCACACAGCTCAATGCCACCCTGCTTTCAGGCCAGGTTGAATGTGATGGGATTCCTTGTATTGCTGAGGCTCCTAGCGACATGCTTCTCCTAACACAGGTGCCGGAGCTGTTAGTGAGGAATAGTGCCATTACGTGCTTATTAATGGCTTTGTGATTAGTCCAAGATAATTAGCCTAGGACCATCAGAAAGAGCAGAATTCTCTCCTTACCCAGCTGACATAGTTGCATCAACAGAATTCAAAGAATAGCCTTCACTAAACTACCCTCTTAACTTAATTGACCCTCAATGGCAGTTTCCCAGAAAGCTACTTCTCTACAGGAAGGTCATGTCAGGGAAGGAATCCTGCCCATGGACAGGGAATGAGAACATACACAGTTTTGAGACACAATTTTTATCTTACGTTTTTTGGCTGACCTTAGAATATAGAGCTCAATTGCCCAATGAGGACATCTAATGGAGAGACAAAGAAGAACAGAATTATAAAACAGGTTATGAGCACACCTTGGATTCCAACACTAAGAATTAACCAGACTCTGATAGGCACAAAATTACATTGATTGGAAGTGTGTATACAGTTACCACTTGTACCCTCAGGTTAGAAGGCTTATCCTCCCCCCTGTATTTCATCAGCACTTTCAGCATTACATAGCTTATATCTCAGGATCCTCAGACCCCCTCTTTGCACGCTTCTGCAGCTCCAAAGGTTAAAAGACATTTTGGGCTCTGCTGTGCAGAACTGGTTCCAGCACTTCCCACTGTGAAAGCATGCCCTAGGTCTAGGAGACATGAAGGCTTGGCACGAGATGCTCACTCTGTGCAAAATTTAGGTAAGTGGGTGCTTACTGAGTTGTTAATAGATTCACAGGATATTCTGAGTTGGAAGGGAACCACAAGGATGATCACGCCCAACTCTTAAGTAAACAGCCTGTATGGGGATTGAACCCACAACCTTGGTGCTATTAGCACCATGCTCTAACCCAACTGAGCTAATCTCATCTCCCATGTTCTATAAAGAAAAATATAAACAACTAATTTGAGAATGGCAGAAAATTACACCTGCAGGATAGAGCTATCCTGCATGCAAGGTTCCTTTTAAGGGAAAAGATTTCATAAAGCCCCAAGCCCACCTGATGTGTTTAACAAGAAAGGAAATAAAGTTTTACTTCAAGGAAATTGCCACAAGCATTTAATACCAGACTGCCCACTGCTTCCAGCTTCTTGCTTCAGAACTCTACACATAACCTTAACTTCAGTTAGAAGGGAAGCTGAAACCCCTGCAGTGCCTGTTCTTTAGAAAAGCCTGATAACAGAAGCAGAGGATTGGGAAAACAAAAGAGTACCTAGGAGATTTTCAAAAACCTCTGCCAGAAAGGTTTCACTAAAGGTTCCATCTTACAGGAATTCCTCTGGAATTAAGCTCATGCATCTAACTACCCACTCCAAATCAGAAACCTCAGCAAAAAGCACCTGTTGGCTCAGCTGATCAGGTTGGCAAGTAACCCTTCATAAATGCTACAGTCACTGGAGCAGACAGCAGCAATCACCATGGATGACAGACAAAGTGACCCAGAGATTTAGTCATAGGACTCTCCTTAGACTCCTGCAGGCTGGGGTGGATCAATTATATGCCTCAGGACATTTTAAAATTATAGTTACCACAGAAAAGATCATATCTACATATCCCACTACATCTCATTGTCCAAGCACGTGCCAAGTGCCCAATCAATAAGAAGGTTATTTGCCCTGTTATTTCTGACACTACAGTGACTCATCCCAGAAAACAAGACACAGTGGAGATGACATAAGTATGTACCACTATTTCAAAAGAAAGGTAATGCAAGACTTACTCAAGTGCCATTTTAAAGCTAAATTTGTCAGCTCCTTCTTACTCTTATGCCCTTTAATAGGAGACAAGAGGATACCTGACTTAAATTAACAGTAGGTAAGTTCAGGCCCAAAAAGTAGTTCCCATGTAATCAGTTTGAGATTCTCATTATGGGAGGTTATTAAAAAGCAAAAACTGGGGCAAGGATTTAGAAACTGATTAATAACTTTATGACCACCATCACTTATTTGCTATGCAACTACAACAACAAGAAAGGCAGACACTGTTTCAGTCTCAGTATCATCAGCTTATCTGCAGGACAGAGGAAAGAATTCCCTTTCCTCAAGCACTCCTGTGTACAAAGCCTTCTTAGTTAGTTACATCTGCATCCAACCTGGAAAATTTGCTTTTCTACACTCAAAGCATCTGTTTCAGAGAAACAGAAAGACTGAACCTTTCCTCTGGTGAGAGCACAAACCACTTGACAGAGAAGATGTGAAACTGAAACCCAGTGTGGAAACCCCATTTAAAGTACCGATGTAGCTGTATCATCCACACAAGCCAGTGAAGACACTCTGACACAAAGGATAGGTCTTTCCTGACATAAGTTCAATTCAGCTTATCCAGTTTCTTGTACCATATCTGAAGCAGAAGAAAAATATCCTTAAAAAAAAAAGAATCACCTTTTTAAAAAAGAAGACAGCAAAGCCTAAAATTTTCAGTGATCAGCATGTCTCCAACCAGCTCAGGTCAACAGGAGCCACTTTCAAAACTAACCTCTCTTATAAGCAGCAAACCAACTGCATATACCCAAACCACTGACACAGGGCTTTGACTTTTTTCCCCCCACTGGGCAACTCTAAGGAAATTATTGTTAACCCTTTTACCTTAACAACTTACTCATGCTCAGTTTTCCATGCCAACCCTGGGCAGATTCTCCATGCACAGCACGTGATGACAGGGTGTGTGATAGGGAGCACAAAGGACAGCATTAACATATCCTGAGTTTCCATGCTTCTGCAGGGTCTCGGAAACACCAGGAGCACAGTTCACTCCAGAGATCTGCTAAAGAGCCCATCCTTTTGCATGTCTGTACTACCACAGTCTCTGCCCTTACAATCTTCAGAACCCATCTGCAGCATGACAATGGCAGCTATAAACATATCAACACCAACATCTCTACTTTCGTCTACATGAATAGCACACAGCCATACGAGAAAAGGTTTTTAACTCTGAAAATGTTGAAAAACCTCAGACTAGATGGGAAAGGTTTAAGAAAAAATAGAGGAGGAAGGGCAAGCATGTATCTTACCTCCTGAGTGAATCCTCCTCTGAGCTTTCCTCAGGCATTTCCTGGTTTAAGGCCTCCTGTGATACATTCCCAGGTCTGCTTGAAGCCGACTGGCTGTAAACTCTTTCCCAGTGCCCCGTCTCCTGGTTAAAGACCACTCCCACGGTCCTCTCCTCCTGCGGGGTGGAAGAGCTGCCCAGCTGCAGTCTGCTAGAGGCAGGAGCTCTGCCCTCGGTTCTCTCTGCAGGCTGCACCTGGCTGGTATTTGGAGGCACACCCTCAAATGTGCTTTGGACCTGCCCTGGTGTGTAGCTAGGCGTGCTTCTTTCCCAGCGCAGCGTGTCATTGTTAAAGGTCAGCAGGTTATGACAAGCACGACAGCGGTTCAGGTGACCCCGGGACAAATTGGAATTGTTTTCACTGCTTTGTGGAGTCTGCTGATGGGAGGGACCGGGTCGATCAGGCTCAATGTTGTTGTTGAGCATTTCTTGAGCCTGCTGCGACTGGCTGGGCTCCCCACCAATCCCCTGATCTAACTCCTGAAGCCGGTCATATTCCAGGAAGAATCGCCTCAAATCACACTGGAGCTCATTACGAATGCTGGCCTGATTGCTCGGGCCAGCACTACTACCACTGTTCACCTCAGCCCCTGTGGCCAGAAAGCCCCTCCCTTCTGTTGCAGAGGTATAGACTGAAGCCTGGGAACCTCCCTCCTGCTGTCTGAGCACGGACAGCAAGCTCACGGAGGAGGCACTGGTCCTAGGGGGAGGCATGGCTTCCAGCTCGGACCGAGAGCTCATGTTCAGCACTGTCCTGGACCAGTCAGACCCACCCAAGCCTGAAGCCATCTCTCTCGCAGACTGTTGGTACCGGGACTGGTGGCCTGCCAAGGACCCGCTGAGGGACCGCCGCGTGGGGCCCAGGCTAAGGTTGCGCAGGGTGTTGCCAGCAGTGCTGCTCTGAACTGTGCTGAAAGCAGAGGGCCTGTTAAGTATCCCCTGCTCCTCCTGCGCTACGGATGCCTGCTCTGGGGGTTGATAAGGCTCTGTCTGCACAGAGGAGAAGGAAGTGCCAGTGGCCCCAGAAGACGTGGAGGGTGCGTTTTCCTGGTGTGGGAAGAGAGAAGAAGGAAGTCTTGCACTAGAGCATCGGCTGCAAAGGCACAACATCCCCAGGTGCTGGCAGCACTCTGCTGTGGGATAGCTGACTCGCTCCCGGAGCCTGTTATAGACAGATGCCCTTGTGTTCTCACTGGCTGGAGGCGGAGGTGGTGGTGGTGGAGGCGGTGGAGGGGATGGGGTAGCAGAGTCTTGAACACTGTTTTGCTCTCCCACCTGTATGCCAGAGGAGCGGGAGGACAACATATGCAGGAAGTTGTGGAGGAGAGGTGTGCGCCTCACAGGCTGAGATGGAAGGATAGCACGCTGACGATAATGCGGCATCTCTGTGCTGTCCACGGAGATTTCCACTTCCTCATCGCTCTGCAGAAGGAAACAGGCAAAGTTCAGTCACCTCAAGGCAAAATCCTATACTTCCAAATAAACGGCAGAAAGTCAGCTACCAGCCCAGACAGATGAAAGGATGCGATAAATCCCTTCCTAAAGGCCTTGACTTGGAGGAAATTAGTTGAGATGATTTCTCAGTTCATTTTATGGATCTAGACAACCTCTTCCTATAGCCCAGTGAGCTTTCACAATACACTGCTCATGCAAACAGAAGTATCAGCGTCTGAGGGTCAGAAGCTGAGGGAAGAATTGTTAATACCTCAAATAGCTTCAAATCCAAAAGAACATCACAACTGAAAGAACTGAAAGAACAGGACCACTGATATCTCTTCCCACCATTAGTCAGACAGAGAGGGCAAAACAAACACATTTTGGAAAGCCTTTTATTAGCCATGCACATAAGAACATGTTACATTGTTATTGTATCACCAAACAAGGTGAGACAGAACTCAGCTTAAAAAGACTTCAGGTTTTCAGAAAAACACAAGTCTGCTTAGAAACAGACTAGGGCTAAAGTACATAGAGCACCTTTTAACTAGCCAGTCAACACAAGTCCTGACATTCCCCTTACCTGCTGGTTAGAAGGATTAACTATCGCTGTGAGCAAGTAGTGTCCCAAGGGATCAAACCGTACCAGCCTAAAACAAAAGCAGTGCCAGAATATCAATCATCAGTTCACATTCCACATTGACACAGGAAGCTGAACACAGCAGGGAATGACATGTTTGCAGTGAGAATATTACTACATTATCACCATATTTTTATGAAGGACATCAAAGAGTTTATGCATTAAGAAGAAAAAAATGTACATATTTAGCTGAAGACTGCAGTTATTTTATAGTCCACAGCAGCACTACACCAAAGTTAAAAGCTGGATGTAAGTACTGCTGTATCGATTGAAATAGCCAGAAATTTTAAAGGAATACAAGTGTTTAGATTACAAAATGGAATTGGTACAAAGGGAGAGATTAACGTGCCTTGATGCCACATCTTTGTCTTATTTTAAATTGCTCAAAAGCAGCCATTAGGTTTCCAGCAATCCAGTTTCCTCTACAAGTGTGCTAAAGTAATAGCTCAGCATTTTCTTTCAGCAGTTCCTGGGTTTTCTCATCCTTATGGCTGACAAGTTTAATTACTAAGCTTACAATTCAACATGAAGTAGATTCTGGACATTTAATAGACACATGCCATATTACAAATATGAGCAACCAAGAGATCTATGACTTTCAGTTGCTTTTCTTTCTGCCCATAGAACTGGTTTTCTACCAGCTGAATCAAGGAGCTGCAAGCAACACTTTACTGCCTGAGTGCACAGGGTGCAGCATCCCAGAGGAACCTCACAAACACTTTCTAAATCTGACCATTTTTCACACATAAGTTCTTTTCACCCAGAAGCAGGAGCTCACCTGACCCTCTCCATTTCACTGGCTGTTTTCACCACTGCAAAAGGCTCCCGACGACTCCAGTCCCAGAAATGTATCTCATTGGCAGTGGCAATCAGCAAGAGCTGAGCCGTAGGATGAAAAGCAAGTGATGCAATGGCATTGTTGCTATCTGTGAACCAGCTCTCACTTCCACCCTAGAGTGAGGAGTCAAGAACCACAAGCAGTTTGTCACAAAGTTTGCTATCATTAAGTTTCCATGTACTTGCCATGCCTCCCAGCCCGCCTAAAGCATCACAAGTGAGGCGCTCCCTTGGCAACAACAGCTGTTCCTATACAAGGTCTGTGCCAGGTCTAAAATGTAACGCTACTTGCAACAATGACCACAGATGTATTTTTGTAGATAAGTGTCTCAAGCAGCCTGTAAAAATCCTTCATTAAAAACAAAACAAAACAAGCCCATGTGTTATGTCTCTGTGCCATTTACCAAACTAGGTAGAGCAGCAGCTTCTCTAATGAACAGTTAGATAGGCTCAGTGGAATAACAAACAGTATGTCTCTCAAAAGGCTAAACAGGCACCTTGCACAATGTTCTCCAGAATTACCTGTACCACTGCAATCAATAAAACTGGTGCTGCTAAGAAGCATGACCTACCTGGCAGGACTGAACAAAGGAGCTGTCATCTCCTCTCTAGAGAGAAGAGGATGGCTATGGTCTGTTCTATGCTTTTACACACAGGTCCCAGAAAAGCTTCCAAACAGCTCTCTTACCAGGTAACATTTGGAAAACAAACTCAGCCAAAAAAAGTCACCACCCACCAAATATCAAAGGAACATATGTTTCCGGAAAGACTTACATGTAAATCCCAAATTCTGACCTCCCCATCCAGGCATCCTGAAGCAATGAGGCCTGGGATGGTGGGATGGAAGGTGACACACCAGGGAGTGCGGCGATGTCCAACCAAGGAATGAACACACTTGCCCGTTTTCACTTCTGTGATGTAGATGTTGTGGTTCACATGCGTGGAAGCCATTAGGGTCCTGGGAATGCAGAAGGTATGACAAACATTAGCATGAAAAGAATACAGCAAAATTAGACCATGGTTAGCTTCATCTCAACAGGGTCTGTTCACACTTAACCCAGCAGCTCTCCCACACAGAGCTCAAAGGGTAAGAGGCTACTGTTGCACCAATGTCACAAAGCTTTCTGAGCCAGATTTCAGGGTCCATGCAAACATGAGCTCATCTGAATCTGCAAGCACAAACTTGACCTTGAACGTCAGAGTGAACATGCAGCTCAGAAGGCACTCCTGACTGACAGTCTGGGGCAAATAAATATTCCCAACTCTCCACACTGTCTCAACCCCTGTCAAATCAAGTGATGCTATGAGAGATCCCACCTCCATTTCTGCTTCCAATACACACATCATCCTGCTCTGTTCTTTATTCCTAGATATCCCAGTGAATGTGTCACATCATTTGGGCATGTTGTATTAAAATATCCTTTACTCCCTTTAGTTTCTTATGAAATCCCATGGTGTCTGCACAGATCCTTTTTCCTTACAATTTTGTATCACCTGGGTACCTCAGAAATTAAACACCAACTATGCTCGAAGCTGTGAGATTAGGAAGGTGCACACATTCCATCCATACGTGTCAGGAACCAGAAGTTTCATTCGGCTGTTCAGGACTGGACAACTCAATGGGCACAAGCCTCCATCACTTTTGTAAGTGTAGGGAGACTGCTGAAACAGGGAACGAACTAGGAGTTAATTACCTGTCTGGACTAAACGCCAGCAAGAAGGTGGAGCGTGGACTGTCTGGTAACTCAACTTTCTGAAAAAGCCAACAAAGCAGGAAGTGTTGCAAGAGTCATATGATAATACTTTAACTGTAAGCCACACAGACAACAAGGGGAACCCGCTGCAGGAACATATCTAGTATCACATCACTGCAGGAACTGAACAGAGCCAGAGAGCATATCAAGTGTAACACATCAAAGGTATAATCACAAGACAATTTATTTCAAATCCCTGCCTCCCTTCCCCCATTCCAAGATCAAGCTGTGCAGCTCTATCCCACAACCTTACCTTGCCCTCCCATTTCATCCATCGAGTTTTATCCTCCACCAGCTCCTGCAGAAGCCGCTGAGCACCCAAGGCTTGGGTGCCCCGTTCCCTACCCCAAAGGATGCGGACAGCATTCTTCTCCGGGACAACCTTCATGGCTCTCAGCTGCCAACACCACGCCTGCTACTGAGAGGAGATACCAGCACGTTCCAGATGACAACCACCACCAAGCTACAAATAAGCTATCCACATTTCAGTTGTTTATCTTCATGGAAACCTAAAAAGATAAGAGACTGATAAGGAAGGCAGCTTTTACCTCAATTACCCAGATGAAGTAAAAGCTTTAAATCCCAAAAATACTAGATTTGAGAGACAAATCTTTCTTCTTACACAGCCTTTGCTACCTGCTTCCATTATCAAGGCCCCACTTTGACATTTCTGCAGCCAAAGATTACTTTGAAAGCATCCAGTTCTTCCCTTGTACACGTGCCCTAGTCCCACTACACATATGAAGAATTAAAATATTCCCTTCAAATTCTTCTCCTTCCCTTCATCTCTTGCTGTATATAATAAGGGGAAAAAAGATTTATAAAGATATAGTCTTCTTTACACCTTGAAGATTTAGGTCCTATCTGGGAAGGGTGTCTGAAAGCCAGAGGAACAGTATTACTGAACTGACAATATGACAGAAGAATCTTCCAGGAACTACTCAGATTTCAGGAACAGGTCTAACTCTAAAGGTCAGACAACTGATAGACCTCAAGTCCAAATTATTTCCAACTCCATCAACAGCTTAAAAATATGAAAACAATGATGTAAGGGACAGCTCCACCAAGATTATTCTATTGTCTGCACATCACCCTTCAATCTGCATTGCTCTTAGAACAGCAGTTCACCCAAGTAATGCACACTGGCAAAGAATAATGCTTTTGGAACACTTTGACCTGCAAAAGAAAGCTTTAATATCCACTGTCTACAAAAAAAAAAAAAAAAAAAAAAAAAAAAAAAAAAAAAAGCTAAATAAAGAAATAAATAATATAGTGACTCTAATAACAACCAAGTCACACAGCTTTTCAGTGGTGTCATATTATGGAGTACCATAAAAAAGCTCTCGAGAAAAGTTTTTTAGAACAGATAAACTAAGAAACTCTGCTCTAATGCTACTACCTTCTGATCTCAGCAGAGTGTGCATACTACTCTGCCATCTCTTGAAAACATGAGGATCTAAAGACAAACCCTTCTCAATTCATGTTACACTGAACAAAACCATCAAAATTCAATAGAGAAGGAAATAGACATTAAAAAAAACAAAAAAAAAAACCCACAAAGAAGAAAAAAGGTTCATGTGCAGAAGAGCCAAATTGTTAAATGACAGAACTCAGAATGGTCAGTAGCAATATTTTCTTTCCTCCCACTTTCCCTAAAAAAACTCTCCTGAACAGATCATTTAAGACAGCTGCAGCTTATAGAGAGGAGCTGTCTAAAGATAAGCCAGGAAAATTAGTTCCAAAAAAGCACACCAGTTTTTATTTCTAGAAGTAAAATAAAGAGTACTGAAGTAATTAACAAGTAAAGGCATCCACCTTCCTAGAAAACAAATTCTCCACAGTGAATTTTGAGTTAGCTGGAAATTCCCTGATGCTTAATGTGAACAGCATGGGGATCATGAATTTTAGAGAAGCTGAACTCCATGATACACAATAAGCCTTCTTTTGAGAATCTGTGAAAGTTAGCAAAACATTAGGTAGGAGTTATTCTACAAAATCAAAGCCTTACTGGAAAGCAACACAAAACCAAAAGATATCATACTGCATGAGAGTTCTTAAAAATAACTGTACAGATTAAAAAAAGCCCATAACCAAAAAAGCTAGAAGGATAACTGGAATAGATACATCCAAAAGCACAATATAATACAGGAATCCCTATACTAAAAATCTTCTTTAGCTAAATGCTGATAAACCCTGATCCAGATTCTGCAAACAGCCCCAGGCACCCCTGTTCAGAAGTGACAAGATTCAGATGGTGAGCAGAATGGAGAAGAAGGACAGCTCAGAACAATACAGGCAACAAAAACTCTGCTTTACAGGAGGAAACTGTACATCTAGTTTAACTCCTAATCTAGTAAAATTAAGAAAACAGTAGCTGAATATTTTATATGGGTGTATTCAAGGAATTTGGACTACAACGACCCAAGAATAAACATATAAACAGGACACCAATGGAAGACTGGTCCTGCAGCTGGAATAAGCTGGAAGTTCAAAAAGATTTAAACTTTGGAACAGCCTTTCAATAGCCGTGAAGGACAAACCACATAAATAACTTGAGATCATGGTAATGTACAAGCAGGATAACAATCACTCATGAGAAAGAACAAGCTCTGACAACCTAGCAACATTTCAGTCCTATCAGAACTTATGTTCCCTAAAGTACAATTGCAACAAGGAAAACAAGAGGTTTAACAAGTGACTTTAAGTTTATTTATGCCATGGACAAGCTTACATATTGTAAAATAAATGGGGAGATAACTCCTACAACTGCAGTCAGTGAAATTCTAGTATTCACCTTATTGAAGGACCAAGTCATCTCCACTATATAAAACCAAGTACATACCTTAAGACAGCTTATCTAAATCTCTGCATGTGTGTCCTAATTTATTCAACTAATCTGCCTATACCAAACACTTCATATGTGAGCCTGAGCATTTAACTTCACATTTTTCCCTCAGGGACTATACCTCGTTTTTTCAGCTTCTTCTGACTCAAGTCTTTATCCCATTTTAAAAGTAAACAAAGGAAACACCCAGGACTCTAATGCCTTCACAGTACCCTGCTAACCTGCTCAACATTTTTAAAAGCTGGGATCTCTTCAGAAAACACTGAATGTATCCTTCTTGAGTAATGCTGAGATTACAGTGTTACCTCGGATCCCTTCAGGGGCCAAACTTTATCCTTTTTCTGAGTTAGCCTGAACACAGTAACTGCTCCTCTACTGGGTGACACATTCAGCAACATTTCAGAAGGCAAAGAAACTCAGAGCCTTCAAATGGAGTAACAGATAGATGCATTGGCAATGCAGTGAACACTGCTATTTGCTCATTTTAGCAGGAAGACTTTAACCTTTCTATTGGATTATGTGTTCAGCTTCAGTTTGTTTTGGTGTGGGGTTTTTGTTTTTCCGTTTTGGGTTTTTAGTTTTTTGGTTTGTGTAGGGGTTTTTTGTGAGGGTGTTAAAGGAGCCAGTTTTTTCTCTAACCTAGTAAAGATACCCACCAACTCCAAACATTTTGCTCAAATATAAACTGAATGACAGCATGCTATTAAATACCATTAGCAGATAAACCATTGAAGTACCAACTGTATTTACAGCCACTCATTAGACATCTGACTAACAAAGTCAAAAGTAAATGCAGAGGGTTTGAAAATACTTCTTGGGACTCAGCATAAATAAAAACTTACAGCTCACTGGATCAAACCTGTTCAGGCAAGAGGTGGACTGATTCAGTGTCTATTACAAATACCCACAACTATCACAACTGATAAACAGCTGACCACCTAAAGAGGGATTGGGATTGTTCTGTTTTCTTCTCATTGTTGAGTTTGTTTAGTTTTACTTGTTTTTGGGAGGAGGGAGGGAGGGAGATTTGGATGGTTGGTTTAATCAGGATGACCAAAAGTGTCCAACAACTGCAAGATTAGCTGATGCCCTGAATGTGATGCAGATGACCACAAAAAATTCTGAAAATGGAGAATCAAGAAATTTTTCTATGATCAGCAACTTTCTTTCCTTAAGAGTTTTCTCCCTTCAGGGCATTTCAGGACAACATGCTGGGCTGTTTACAGTTTTGGAAAGAGCATTACATAGCCCAAACCCAAGCCTTTTACTTGCTCTGTACCAGCCATCCTTGAAGAAGCCTGAAGAATTCCCAGCATTAGAGTAACGCAGGCTTACTTGAAATTGTCACTTTTACAGATGTTGAAGCTCTAAAAAACCAAAGTGAAGCTGCAAATTGGTAATACTTTGTAGTGGTACATGACCCCCTGAAAATACTGACAGAAAGGTAAGGAAGAGAAGAGGAATAAAAAGAAGCACATTCAATTTACCATATAAAAAGGATGTCAAGATATTTTATGCATTATGCAATGGCTCACCATTCCAGTTCAAAACTTCAGCATTTTAAAGAGATGATTGTTCCATTTCCTAATGTGCCCCTTCCCCATCTTTGCTGCTATTAATTTTGGGGAGATTCTGGTACCACCATGCTGGGACCACAGCTGGCTTCGATACAAAGACGAATATTGCAATACTACCTTCAAGTTATTCCACTCTTCATGGGGGAAAAATGTTAGTTCATGTGGCCTTCAGCTCTCAGACTAATCTATTTCCACTGCAAAGAACTTTGTGGTTGTGTGCTGAGCCCAACACTAAAAGCCTTTCCTAATGCATGTGCACAGAGTCAGTGTAAACAGCTACATCAGTGTTTAAAAAGGGGAAAAAAAAGCTGCAATCAGTAAATGATATTTACAATGGGAGATCTATCCAGAAGAAACAAATGTCCAAATAATTTCAGACAATTTTGCTGCCCAAAGAGACCTCATGTGATTGATGAAGAAAGAGACAATATGAAATGAAATATTAAAGCTGTCACTGACTTTGCAATCTGGGTTCCACAGAGAGAATGCATTTATAAGACTCCCTGTAAGAGACCGGGGGAAAAAAAAGCACATGCCAGTAGTTTTGGTCTCCAAGTCCCTTTGTCAGTTTTAAGACTTCCATAATGTATTGACTGTAAAAGAGCCCTGATCCACACACAGCTGATGGGCCAGGGCTGTATACTTTGTATTAAAACGACATGCATGGGAAAAAAAAAGGACTCAAAACACAACAGAAGCAAAACTGTGGTGAACAATGAGGCATACCACTGTCCTGCAAAACCACAAGCCAACTTGTCTCTAGAAAAGAAGAGGAAACAGATTATTACACTCAACTCCCCCAGTTCTGGCCAGGTGCCTACCTATCTTGTAAGCCAGTTACTTCTGTTTTCAAAATGTCTGTTCTGAAGAAGCGTGCCCAGCCCTAACAATGCCACTGCAGTTATTCCAAATTAAGTGCAGCATCTCAGGCTTTAACACCAGCAACATACTAAAAATTTCAAGAGAACTGTTTATTGCATTTAATAAATGTTAGTATTTTAAGTTTCATTTAATAAATATTAGCAATAATTTAGCATTCCCACTATTGCACATGTGGGTGGGTTCTCCAAGAGCAATCAGATCATCAGACAGGCATGAAAAGAGTGTATGCAGCACTACAGCCCAAATGCTTTATCTTTGCTGACAGTGATCCTAATGAAGGCTGCAGTCACAAGACAGGCTATTTCCTCTGAGGATTTTCTACAAATCAGTTCCCCTTGTATTTTACACAGCTTAATTTTGAAGCAAACTGCCTTACCAAGACCCCTTGTGCTCTTCAGAAGTTCAAAAGAGCAAAAAAGTGCCCACTGAAAACAGCCAAATATGATCTTCCCAAAGAACTACACAGCCCCTCCTTTTGCAGGCACTTCATTGATAAAACAATAAAATCTGCTTCTGACACCCAGACAGGAGATCTCCAAGAACAAACCAGATGCCTAGAACATAATTTGGAATATAAAGAAGCAATCACACAGCTCCAGGGACTTTCTAGTTCCCTTCCTTGTTTGTAATCTCTGTTTCCCTCCCTTCTCCAATATGGACATTTTGAGGCCATCACTTTCCTAAATTGCATGAAACTATTCATGTAAGAAGCCCAACAAGCACTACACCAGATAGAAGACCTGACTTATACCTGCAGCTTTATTAAAAATACTGATTCAATCCATATCAAATGTCATGCCATCCCCACTAACCCTTTTTGTGTCTCTGCCTGAAAAACTGAGCAAAACTTTAAAAAATGTTTATGTAAAACCAAAACTAAAAAGCTGATTTGCCCTCTTTGCATTGCATCAACCCAGCTTAACAAACAAGACAACTCAAGGAGTCCTAGTTCGGTAAATCCTAGTTTGCCAATAGCACTGGCATTTGAATAATGCTGTAACAACAAAATCAGTAAAAATTAGGTGACATGACTCATATCCCAAATAGTAGCATGGGTCAAAACGTAAGTATTGGAAGAACAGGACTATGTTCATTCTTAAAAGACAGGGCCATATGAATTTCTGGCAATATATCTAATTAGCTATATATGTCTAAATGTACTTCAAACAACATTTGATTTGTCTCCCCTTAACTCCATTTGTGGTAGTTCCAGATGAACCCTGAGACTGTTTATAGACGTATTAACTCTTCTTGGGTTAAAAATAAACAAAACCAAAACAAACAAAAATCAAAACAAACAAAAAACCCAACCCCCCAGAAAACATTTTGCATAGAGCAAACTTCAAGATACCTTGTAGTAATATCTAAATGAACAAAAATTTAAAATAAAGTTACATTGGACTAGAATCTTGAAACAAGATTAACCCACAAACAAAAACAGTCTATGGATGGGTAACAACTATCTTAAGCAAGATTAATCAAAACAAAAAAAACCCCTAAACTCTAACCCATTATTTTGTTCTACTTGTGTGCTTGATTATGCTTTAAAAAACAAAAAAAGCTGCTGAATTTAAGAATTTAATTAGAACAAGAGTCAGTCTTCAAGTAAGTGCCCCTAAACATGGAGAATAAAAAACAGTTAGGAGAAGTCAAGATGCAACTATCCAAGAGAACCCAAAACTAATACCATGAAGGCACTTCCATTATATGGTCCCAGTTTTACTCTTCCAAGCTTTTAAATACTCCCCAAAGTATTATAGTGTAAGCTGAAGTTCTGCCTTGATTAAAGCCAGAGAGAGATGGAAAGTAATTCAAAAGCACATTTTCTGTAGATGCAGTAGACACACTGCTCTAAATTGCACTCACTGCAATAAGTGTTGACACATAAAACAGGATTCCTAAAGAAAAATAACTTGTCTTAGTGCTTCATGATTGAAAAATTCAATGCTGTGTTTTAAACTGCAACTGCAAACAGCTCAGGAAATTCAATTACATTACAAAGATGTCAATAGTACTTTGTCATTTCAAGATCCTGAATGACTGCAACAAGTAACTAATTGCCATTAGAATCTTAATTTGTCTTTCCAGTCTGGATTAAATGAGCTAAATACACATAAAAGGACTTTTCACACAAAAGAAGTACATTAAAATTCTGGCTATTTACAGCAAAATGATGAAGACATGGAAGAGAAACTTGCAGATCTCAACTCCTAAAGGTCAGAAAATGAATAGTAAATATAAAAAGGGAAGTAATAATAATAAAAAATGTAAGTGATCACCCATGTCTGGAGTCTGACAGTTTCATTTACCAAAGAGAACATGGAGCACTTTCATAACTATTATTACAACTTCCACATAAACTTAATGAATTCTTGAGAAGAGAGATATTAGTTTCAATCCAGAAGATAGGAAGAGAATAAATATGATTTCACAAAACTGTAAGGTAAGTCAAAGAGCAGAACTGAGATCTGGAAGATTAAGAGTTGGTTTCCACAATTCCATACTCAAACCATAGCATCTTTTGTTAAGTTCCATACACAGCAGGAAATGAGGGACAGAGAGAAGAAAAAGCCAGAGCAATAGAGAGACAGAGCAACACAGAATTCAGATTAACCCCCTAAAAAACTATTCTCATTTAGATAGGAAGGCAAAGGAATTCTCAATTCAAAATCCCATTATTTACTATTATTAATAGTCACATCAAGGTTCTTCAAGCTCAAGGGCCACAGCCAGGTCCCCCCAAGTGACATCACACATTCCATAGTAATGTGGGATTGCCAACACTACAGAGTAGCAGAAGCAGCATCACATACCCCCAAGGTGAAGACAAAGTGTTTTATGCATTCAAGGCTGCACTTCAGGCACATGCACCTTATCCAAGTAATAAAGAAAAAGCAACTGGAAGCAAGAACATGTTTTAGAAAATAGAGGTAATATAATTTCTTGCTCACATGGAAATACAGTAACAAGATAAAAAGTAAAAATTATCCACACAGAAGCTGAAGTCTTCATACAGGGATGTATCAGAATTATAGAAGAGGTGGGAAGATTTAGACTGAACAAAGAAACACAGCCAAATTCTTGACACTCTTGCCCTTCTTGGCCTCAGACTGAGTCTGTGGGAGAAATATAAAGGGAGGGGGAAAATTGTCCAAAACATGAGTCAGAGACTCCTCTCAGCAATACTGCACTGCCCAAGGTGAAGAATTAGTAACACATACCAGGAAGAAGGAAGCAGGAATCACTCTGCAAGGGCAACCCAAAACCCCTCACTGAGAGCATGGGGAGTGGAGCTGAGCGAGCACACGGATTAAGATGATGCTCTCCACACTCCAGCCTGACACCTCATCATCCCATTCAACAAACAGTTTACAAAAACTGGAGACAACAAACAGCTACCAGACAACAATCCCAGTCAGAATTCCCAACAACCAACTAAGTCCTGAGATGCAGACAAGTACCCAATCAATGGGTCTTTCATTAGGCAACTACTATATCCTGCAATAACTTTCCAGTAAGATATTTCTAATATTAATCCTCCTCCACTGCATATCACATTGTCATTCACTTTTGCAAAACAAAATTCTTCTGTCCTTACCTTACTAATATTTTGTTTCTATTACCCTCCTTGCTAGGATAGCACAGGGCTACTAACACAAAACACACAAGGTAGCTATTATCATGCACTATGCCCTGTATCAGGCTCCCAGAAACCCAAGAGGGGAAAAAAAGTACCTTAGTGCTGCTTGCATTAGTAGTAAATATTCACATCAACAACAACTCTGCAAGACCCATGAGTTCTGTCAGTTTGCTAATCATGGCATAAAAGATTAGTACTAGAGTTTATTTCCAGAAGTTTCTTTAAAAAATCATTATTCAAATGCCAAACTTCTGGCAGAGGGATAGCAGCAGACTGGATCATGGTGTGCCTTCTTTAGAACTGGTTGTTACAGTTGTATAAAAGTTAGAAGTGCTGCTCGGAAAATGGAAAAGTAGGAAACAACCAAACAAGAATCCAGAGGGTCAGTTATGACTCAGAAAAGGGCAAAAGAAAGAAAACTGAGAAGAAGCTGTCAGCAAAGTAAACATTCGTCAGAAACTCCCAGCAACTCAATCTGAAAAGGCATGTCCAGACATTTGGATCCAAATACATTCTTCATTCCAAGCATCAGGAAAAATATAAATGCTAGTGGACAGCCCTACTCATTAAGAGCCACACTGCCACAAAAAAAAACCATACTCATTTGTGACCATCAAAATAGAAATGGACCAATTTTTTTAAACAAAATTACCCAGAGAAGCACCAGTTGTGGACTCCAGAACCAGCACATAAGCTACACTGAAGATTTAGGAATGTTAGGAAATGCATCACAACAGTCCTTCAGAACACAAGAAAGGATTTTTAATTTAGCAGAGAATTTCAGGTCCTGTTGCTTGCATCACTCATAAAGCATTCAAATCTGCATGGATTTTAACCTCATACTACATTCTGAAAACCGACCCAACAACAAACTTAAGAGACCAGTAATGGACTGGCAATAAGTGCACATTACCAGCAGGTCATTCTTAGGTCCCTTTTTAACATTCCCATCAGCAATTTGAAAGAGGATGGGAGTGGCAAAGGCAAAAGAAGCCAGATGACATTTGCAGAGGACACCAAGCTGGGTGGAGCAGTAAACAAGGACAAATATAGAAAAACATACTGGGTTTTTAAATAAAGATCAAAGAGCACTTCATACAGAGGAGAAAACAGAGCAGCACTGAGCACTGACCATATTTACAGACTTCACATTCATACAACCTATCTTCATGAAGACAGGCTTGCATCTAGATAACAATATTGAATCTATCACCACAGAACAATACTCGGAAGTGTGTAGTGAGAAAAGCTACTCATAACCACCTACAGGATCTCTTGAAGATGAAACCCTATTTAGTACAGGAAAAATTGCTTTCCAAAGGCAGCTGAACGCATGGTATTGAGAGGATCACAAGTAATCAAAAAAAACCACTACAAGAACACTACAGAAATTTATGTGTTGTCAGGAAAAATATGGGAGATGACAACAAAAACGTTCCCATAGCCGATTAATTAGCTGAGTTCGTTTCCTTACAAGACAAGACGTAACCAGAGGCACACCTGAATGCATTTTATGCCAAACACTACTTTCACAAGCAAGTGTTCTACAGCACACGATGAAAAACAGCAGAGATAGAGCAGACAACGCTTGCCGCACGTTTTATTTGGGTAAGGCCGGAAAACACCAACAATGATAAAAAACATCTCGAAGCAACAGCCCCAGAACGCAACTGGACCGAGCCCGACCACGGGCCTCGGCGGGTGCCGCGGGGACAGCGAGCGGGGCGACGGACGGCGAAGCACCAGGCACCCGAGCTGGGACAGAAAATCCGGCTGAGGCACGCTCAGGAGGGCGGCAGCGGGGCACGGGCTACTCGCCGGTACCGGGACGCTCTCCCCGGGGCTCCCGTCCCCGCCGGCCGGCGGGAGGCAGCGCCGCGGGTTTCGCCCTCCCGCCGCGGCGCCCGGCCCGGGGCAGCGCGCCGGCCTCCCCGCTACCCCCAGCGTAAGGCCGCGAGCCCGGAACTCCCGTACAGAGGCCCGGGCAGCGACTCCCGACTCCCTCCCGACCGCGTTCCACCGGCCGCGGCCTCACACGGATCGGTACCGCCGCCTTCCGGGGCGCCGCCGCGGGGCCGGCCGCGCCCGCCCGGGAGCGGCAGCGCGGCCTCGGCGCGGAGCCGGCGGCGCGCGTAGGCCCGGAGCGTACCTGCAGCGGCGGGGCCGGAGCGGGGCCGGGCCGTGCGGGCGGAGCGGCCCCAGGGTCGGTCGTCGCCGCCGCCGCGCCGAGCTCCGGCCAGGCGGGCCAGCCGAGCGCCGAGCGGGGCCCAACGGCGGCGGCGCCGAGCGCGGGAGCAAGGCCCGAGCAGCCGAGGCTAGAATGCCGCCAGGCAGCGCCAGCCGAGCGACGAGGTCTTCCACCGCCGCCCGGGGGCGACGGAGGGCAGGCGAGAGCAGTCGAGCCCCGAGAACTGCGGGGAAGCGCCCCAGCCCAGAATTAAAATCTGCATAATTTAGCTTAGAGAGGCGTGGGATGCTGGAAAAATGCTCTTAACAGACGAATGTAAACTAACACGTACAATAGTCAGACTCGATAAAACAGATTGGAAGTTACTATTCTAGATTTCCAAGATAAGGGTGGTCCAAACTTAAGAGGAGAAAGGGGTGTTAATGTCTTCACAAACGCCCGGGACTGGAAGAACGGGCCCGGTGCCGGAGCAGTGGCCGTGGAGGTCTCCAGGTGGTCGCAGAACCCAAACAGTTCGAGCTCCTGAGCAGAGAATGCTCTACATCCTTCAGGGGAGGATGTAGCAGGCGAATCGGGAAGGCTGTACCTTCCCAATACCTCAGGCAATGGGAAAGGAAGAGGGCAACGTGCAGTCGATAGTTTAGGATAAAAGGAGGCTGCGTCCTCCAAAACCCTGAGAGACCCCGCGGGGGTATGGTCCAGTGAGCTCTCTCCTTTTATTCAAAAAAAATAAATAAAGTTGCAGGACTCCTCTGTCTCCTTTGTGGACACTGGCTTTTCACAGCATGATTTTCTATATAAACCAAATCACAAATCTCAAAGCAGTTTGCAGAAAATTTTTTTTTTTTTTCACATTTTTTTCAGCCTGGAAAAGAGAAAGCTTCTGGATGACCTAACTGCTGCCTTCCAGTACTTGAAGGGAACGTAGAGAAAAGATGAGGAAGACCATTTACAAGAGTGTGTAGTGACAGGACAAAGGGGAAGGGCTTTAAATTGACAGAATGTAGGTTTAGATTAGATAGTAGAGAAACTTCTTTACTGTGAGGGTGGTGAGGCACAGGAATACGTTGTCCAGAGAAGCTCTGAATTCCCCATTCCTGAAGTGTTCAAGGACAGGTTGGATGGAGGGAGCTCTGAGCAACTTGGCTCCATGAGGGAAAATAAAAGTCTTTTCTGAGGGAAAAGAAAAAAGTCTGGGTGAATGGTTTTGAAGGAAGCTGCTTAGGAGTATGTGGTGGAAACTGCTCCCTACATTTCCTGAGTGAAGAGAAGGGTACTGACATCTGACTCAGGTAAGAATAGTGCTCAGTGGATTGGCTTTGTCTAGTGTGGTCTGATGCAGTTTTTACCCAAACTGACAAGCAGTGCGATCAGTTTTGAGATTAAACTCTACCACAGGTGACAGTGGCTGAAAGAAGACAAAACTGAGCAGCAAATGTGCTCCAGGAAGTGCCTGCACTCTGAGTCTGCTCTGGCCTCAGCACACACTGGGAAGAGGCTATTCATAGTGTAAACTGAGAAACTCCAGCTTGTCATTAAGTGACAATGTTTGTACCTACACATGTCCAAGCCTCACTTGACCTTACCACCACCCACACAGCTCATTCAGTGTCTGCTGGTGTTTTGGTCTAGTGAACAGTATTTTTAGCGCAGACCGTCAGATGCAGTTATAAGCCATCAGGCACCATATATGGCAGCAACTCTCACCTTAAAAATGTTTTTTTTTAGAAAACAATGCTTGTCTGCTTTTTCCTAGGTAAAAGGAGCAGGAGTTTTGCTGCAGTGACCAACAGTAGTTCTTGTATAACACCTTGCATAAAGAAAACTGAATTATATCTGAGATCCTTGTATATAACATTTTACAGCCCTCACTGAGGCTTCTGAAAACATTTTGTTTACACATCATCAAGCATGCCTGGTTTTCTGTGAGATAGTAAGTGCTTACTGCCACTGGAAACCTGGCAGAGTGTATCTAGCCTGCATCTCCACCCTGCACTGCGAAACGTGTCCCGTACACTTGTATTCATCAAATGTGGGGCATGACCCAGACTCACTTCCTGTAAAAGGACACATCCACAATGCCAGGAAATATCACTGCTACTTTAAGTAGTTACAGTTTTGTAGTTTTCTGCATTCCCTACCACTTTTGTTACATTTACTGCCCAGTAAACAATAAAATCTAAGAAACAAAATTTTCTTAGACTGCTGTCATGAGATCCTTGGAAACACTTGTGCCTTTTAGAAAGAGAACATTTCCAGGAAACTGCCCAGCCTTGTGCCAGCAACAACTGCGTGCATCAGTCATCTTGTTCCACTGAAGAAGTAGATTGCCAGCAGTGCTAGAGTAGCCTTTCCACATTTCTGCTTTGATCTAAGAGGAGAACTTTTGCAATCGGTTCAATCTCTGTGACCCAGCCAGTCCTTGGTGTTTCTTTTACAGCAGCCACCAGGACAACCAGTTTCCTGCTGCAGGAGCAAACCAGCCTCACCTCCACTAGACCATTTCCTGATGTCTGTCAAGTACCCAACAGAGTCACCACAGCTTAACGTCTTCTCCAGCCTGTATGGGAACGAAAGAATGTTCAATCCCTCTAGATATGTACAAGCACTAGTGTGTGCCCAGAAAAATGCCAGACCCCTCCCAGAACACAGCTGCCAGCTTTCAGAAAAATCACTGGAGTTTGTGAGATGTGCAAAATGGCAAAATGGTGTTGAGCAAGAATTTATACCTGCAAACAAAAATATAAATGTTTGCTTTGCTGCTCATGAATTCACAGTAGAAAGGAGCTCATGTGGAAATTTAATTTGTGTAAAATACTGTTTAAGAAAATCAATCATAAGTGTTTTGAGTTACACAGTGGAATAGAATTGGTGCTTTGTAAAATAGTGCAAGGTTTACAAATTTTCCATCACTATAAAAGACAATTTCCCTAATTTTCCCACCGTTGTCACATTAGTCATTGTTCTCAAGTGAATGGGGCGCCTGTAAGCATCATGACAGCAAAAATGTCCCAATTAAACTGAATCGCTGGAGAGACTGAGAGCAGTTCGGAAATTTGCCTGAAATGAAGAGAGTATATTTCTTCTTGTCTCACATCTGCTTAAGTCTTTACAGGCTTCAAGAAGAGGAAGGGGCATATTTGCTCCAGATAACTTCCCAGATGAACTGTTAAAAAGCTTTCTCTCTGTGACAACATTAGCTAAAATGAGTAAGTAAAAGCTCCTGACGAACACGACAGGCTTCCGAGTCCACTGATTCCATTTGCTCGTATTCTTCTTCCGATTGTTCCATGTGTCCTGTGGCTGGTGCAGACCACACGTCCAGCCCATGCTGCAGGGAGATGTTATGAAGCACGCAGCAGGCCAGAATGATGTGGCTGGACTTCTCTGGAGAATACTGCAGGGTGCCTTTGGAGCCATCGAGGCAGCGGAACCGGGACCGAATGGTTCTGAAGGTGCGCTCAATGACGTTGTGAGTGGCGGAATGGGCCATGTTGTAGCGGTACTCGGCAGGCGTCTCGGGAATGTGCAGAGGGGTCATCAGCCACGTTCGGAGCAAGAAGGAGCTGTCACCTGTGAGCCGTGGAAAGGAGCAGGACAGGTTACACACCTACAGTTAGCCACAGATTTCAGCCTGGTTTACTGGTACAGCAGATACAGAATAAGTTCTTCCTCTGGATAAAAGAGAAGGCACGGAAAAAGTAACTCTGGTTTACAAATGTGACAAAGTAAAGGCACTTGGTTTTACACAAGAAGATTTTCCACAGAAGAGTTTTAAGAGAATTAATCTACTGCATAAAACAGGGGGAAACAGTTGGACTAGGGCAGCACCTAGAATTAAAAATTGCATAATTCAGCATGAAAAGGTGTAGAATACCGAAAGAAAGCCATTAACAGAATGAATGAGGATTTATACACACAATATCAGACTGTAAACCAGATAGAAGTTAATGTTCTAAGCTTAGAACACTTAAACACAGATTAGAAGTTAATGTTCTAAGCTTCCAAGATAAGGGTAGTCCAAACTGAGTCATAAATCTCAAAGCAATTTGCAAGAAAGCAATTGAAAGTAAACATATCACTCGTGCCCAGAGTAAGGAGACAACATATAATTGACTTTCTACTGAAAACAAGGATGAAAAGCTGACTTACCAAGTAGCCAGCCGTCTTTATGTAGCTCAGTTTCAAACTGGCTTGTGAGGGCTGCCTGCTCTAACACCGTGCAGTCAGGCAGGCTGCCTGGCCAGTGCGTTTCAGCACTAAGGAGGACTCCTCTGGAATCACACACCATGAGGCAGTTCAGGGAATGGAGACCCTTTCGGTTCACATAGGACAGGTCCTCAGCATTTGGCGCTTTGATTGCCACGTGGGTGCAGTCAACCACTCCCAGCACTCCCGGCATTCCTGCCAGCGCATAAAAGTCATCCTTCAGGGTCTGTACAGTAGCTTCATCTTTAGGAAAGTGAATGAACTGTGAGGCTCTTTCCACCAGTGCCTCGGTTACATTGGCAACACAGCGGCTCATCGAGGCTTGGCTAATGCCCATAGCGTCCCCCATGCGAGTCTGGAAGGAGCCAGAGGTATAGAAACCCAATGCAGCAAGGATTTGCGTCTCTGGACTGATGGCCCTGGACCGCTGTGTAGGGCGTGAGAGAGTGGCTCCCAGGAGATCCACCAGGTAGCAAATGAACTGTCGGGGAAAGCCGTACGTGGATACTAGATACTCATCCGTGACATCCTCCAGCTTGAAGCGATCCAAAGTCCGGTGTCCGCGGCCATAGAGCAAGAGGTCGCAGTCAAGAACCGCGATAGGTACGGCCATGGCTGACGGCCAGGGGCGTCCCCTGGGGCTCCCCTCTGACAGGGCTTTCCCAGAGGCTTCACCTGCATAAAGCAAAAGAGGATACTCAGAACAGTTGTTACAGGTGATCTTATCAGACTCCGTTACCATTTTCCTTTCAGTCTGATCATCCAGCAAATCTTTTAATTTTTCTTTTTCTGCTTTTAAATACACGGGCAGCCAGGTGGACTCACCGCGGAGCCGACACCTCTGTGGGGCGATGACAGGAATTTACGTCCCGCGGCGGAGAGGGAGCTGGAGCCGTCCCCAGTCACCCTCGCCGGGGCACGCCAGACACGAGCCGTGGGCAGCCCGGCGGGCGGTCTCGCAGCCCTGGCGGGCGCTGCCGTTGCCGGGCGTCCCGGACCCCACGGGCCGCCTGACCTCCGCCGGAGTCGTCCCAGCCCTTACCGGCCCCGCGGCCGCTCCCAGGCGGTCCCCGCCGGTCCGGCCCCACATTCGCCGCGACAGATTCGCCACAGGCAAGGGGCTACCGGCGGGAGCGGCACCGGGCGCTGCCCCGATTTTTTAGGCCTGGCGACCTCCTGCCTCCCCGGACTGTGGGCTCAGCGCGCCGCGGGCGGGCGGGGAGCGGCGGGCGGCTGCGTGCGGAAAGTGCCGCTGCGGACACTCAGGCACCTCCCTTCTTCCCTCCCTTCCTCCTTCCTTCCTTCCCCCCCCGCCCGCAGCGGATGAAAACAAACAGCGGCGATGGCGACGGCGATGGCGGCAGCGCGGCGCAGCCCGCGGCTCTGAGGGCAGCGGCAGCCCCGGCCCGGCCCCCGCCGCCGGCCGCGCATCCCCGCCGGCGCTGACACTCGCGGCGAGACCCCCGAGCCGGGAACGAGGAGGAGGAGGGGCGCCGGCCGGATCCCCGGAGCGGCTTCGGGGCTTGGAGGCGGCGGTCGCGGCCCCGGGGCCGCGGGGCTCTCCCCGTGCCCGGTCGGGGCGCGGAGGAGGCGCCGGGGCGCGGCGGCGGAGCGGGCCCCGCACGGGATGAGCCGCCGCGCCGCCAGCACTGCCGGCCCCGCGCAGGTACCGCGGCCCCCGCAGGGCAGGGCTGGAGCTCCGCGAGCCTGCGGGAGGCCCTTCCAGGGGAGGGGGCTGTGATGTGCGTCTTAAGCCATTGGCTGCGGGTTCGCGTCTCCGTTTTACTTTGCTTCGCTGCTCGTGGGGTTCGGTTCCAGACAGCCGCGTGTCGGCTGCGATTCGTTTTCCTAACGACTGGTGGCTGTCAGTGGAGCCTGGGAAAGATGTGGCCCGCTGTAATCTCAGCAGGTGGTCATTTCAAATCAAAATGCTTCACAGCCTGTTGGAAACGGTGGAATCTGAGACCGCACGCTCCATTTTATGGTCTTGTATAGTCTTCCTATGAGACGCGAGTTTGTGGTATGCTGGGAAAGAGCAGGGGTTTACAGGTGGTCGTATCTTTCTTTTTCCTGCGGGAGGTGTGGCTGTCAGGGCACAGTCAGAGTCGTTCCCGTGGATTCAGTGGGAGCAGAGACATCTTCCATGCCAGTGAATAGGTAGAAAAGGGAATCTTTGGACTAAGCCTACAAACTGCTTACTTACAAATCCCAAAAGTGATATGACTAGGCACATACCAAGGGGGAAAAACATGGCAAATTACTGCCTTAGCTGAAAATTATTTGGCTGTCCAAATAAAGTTTAGAGCATCTCCAAATTATTGCAGGACTGGCCTGACCTGGAGGACCCTTCCTTCTTGTGGCAAGAAATAAGTCTTTCAGATGAGCCAGGCTGTCTGTAGATGTCCAGAAGGATCATACAGGATCACTTTATTTTGCTTAAATGGTATCGTATAATCTTAACATTTCTGAACATGGGTTCAAACAATAGTTGAGCACTGGTGATTGTGTTGGTGATTATAGTGCAGGGTATGTAGAAGCAGATTCTGGTTTAGTCTGTATACTTTGGCTTGACAAACAAACTGAGAGGATGGACCTTTGGACTGATACCATTTTTAGACCTTAGGGAAGTACAGAATGTAACTGTTGGTCAACAGGAATTACTTAATATTGTTTCTAAGTCAGTGGAGCTGGCTGTGCTGGCTTTAGTAAGGTATTTACTAAGCTGTGGAGTTATTGGTTAAAAAGTGAATCTGTTTCCTGATGAGGTGGAAAAATTACCTCTTTATCAGTCAAAACTTGAGCATATAGTGAACTACAGAGCCTTTGATCACATGAGAATGTTTATATTATGTGAAACAGTTTTTCTGCTATTGAATTTATTCTATTCTGCTATAGAATTTAATATTTTCTTTTTAAAAAATCCACAAACTTTAAAGAATGAGAGTGTCACACCTTCAAACTTAGAACTGTTTGCTACTTCTCCCTAGCTTTCTGACTAATCTACTAAGAAGGCAAAATGGAGATTAATTTTAAGTAATTGTAGGATACTGGAGTTTGACTTGCAGGCCCAGTCTTGAAACAGAGCACTGTGTTTATGAAGATCTTTATATAGTTGCTTATTAGTGTGCTCAAAATACCTGCTTGCAGTGAAGCTTCTTGTTCATTGAAGGGAGGACCTGTTCCAGGAGCTCTTAAAACCTTCAAAAACTTCCATGTGCTTCTTGTTTACTGCATGATTCAATGAGGCTTTTCTGAGCTTCTCATAGGACATCCTTGGAGAGTCAATTTGGTCCTGTATTAAAAAACAAGTTCTGGACGAGTGGTATGGGCAAGGAGTGCAGTCTGCGGCGCACAGTCCAGTAACTGGGAACGAAGATCTGGGATGAGAGCTGTCCACAGCCCTCTCCTTACAGCTACACCCACTCTGCTTTCTTCCCTCTTGTCTTTTCAGTTTCACTCTAGCATAAGAACCATGAGTAATTATTTTGCGTTGATGAAGGTCTGGTTGAAAAGAAAGCAAGATAACTTTTAAGTTGTAGCAGCCATGGCTCAAAGAGAAATATAGGAGATGATGGAAGCAGCCTCTATATATGCTTTCCCCAGCAGCAATAATAATGCCTGGTGTGTGTCAGGTGCTTCTGCTCCTTTCCTGTGTCTGTAGGTGTCAGAGAGATGCACTGGCTCAATTCCCGTGCATGGAACACGTAGTGTAATGCCGGTGATCCCCGCTGTTGCCATACAGCTGCTGTGTGCCGGGTTACGGGTGTCTGCCGCCAGCGGGGCTGCTCTCGGCTGGGAGCACGGCTGGGAGCACGGAGCGGGGCAGGGAGTACGGCGTGCCTGTCGCTGTAGTTCCTCTCGGCTCTGCCGAGGCATTAAGGGGAGGGCTCTTGCAGTTCCTTGCATCACAACAACGAACAGCGCCATCACCTTATGCTGATGTGTCCTTCTCCTCAGAGAAGGAGGGTATAAATAGCAGTAGAGTGTATAAGGCATAACACCGATGTTAAGCTGTTGGATAAAATTTGTCTCAACCTTGGGAGAAGGAATAAGGATTTAGTCAAGAGAGCCACATGAGGCAGTTCTCCTTTGCTGTTTCTGATGTTTCTGTTCAAGTAAAGTGAAGACAAAGGCATATAAATAAAAGCAACAGTATAAAAACAGCTGTTGAAGGAAGTGGGAGACAAAGCAAAAAGCCATATGGAAAAGATGCTTGCTGCATCACGTGCTGGTGAATATATCAGTTTACTTAAGGATTACCTGGTTGAGGGGAGATCAATCATCTGTATTTTTCTAACCTAGACCAAAGGTTATTTCCCTCTAGTTGTTATTCAGTGTAAAATGAGCCTGTGTTATCCTTGAGTTAAGCATAGGCTGTGCAGTAGCACTTAACAAGGAGCCGTGCTGGCATTGCAACCTACTGGATGTGAGAAGTTGATTGAGTTTGGTGGAATTCAGTTTAAAAAATTTCCTTCTTGTTCAGGTCAGCTGTGGCAGCTAACCTGAAAGTACCAAAGAATTTTTGTAAAAAAAAAGTTTGCTGTAATTCTAGCTACATCTTAACTCTTACCAAGACTGATTCTAAAGGTG
This sequence comes from Agelaius phoeniceus, assembly GCF_051311805.1. Lineage (NCBI taxonomy): Eukaryota > Metazoa > Chordata > Aves > Passeriformes > Icteridae > Agelaius > Agelaius phoeniceus. Next base: position 25,259,296 of record NC_135270.1, on the reverse strand, counting down.
AATACTGTTCTAAGCCTTAGAAGGTCTCAGGCAATCACCAGAGGCCCTTCTACAAAAAAATGAAATGATTATTGGCTGTCAGATAAGAGCCCTTAGACATTTTAGGAGGTGAGTTCCAAAGTCCCAGTTTTCCCATGAAATTATTTATTCCTTTCCAGGAAACCTTGCCTGATACTTTCTGCTCTACTTTGGACTCTGGTGGGTTAACTGTTGCTGGCATTTGGAGCTTGAGAGGTAACAGTATGAATCTCCAAATGTTTGATGAATGTTACAGGTAGTTTCAGATCTTCCAAGAAGAATCCCAGTTCTGCTGCAGCAGTGCAGAGCCATGAGGCTCTCATTTTTTTTGAACCCTCTGGTGGTTGTTTCTCTCCTCTAGAAATATTTGGGTCATCAGAACAAATTCCTGTACTGCACATGGAGCCATGCTGATGGTCATCTTTGTTTCCTTTCCTAACAGACCAGTGAGCCTAACACCTTCCATTAGTCCCCAAGTACCTTGAAATAGTTGATATCAGAAGATTTTTTCAGCCTCAAAAGGCAAATGTGGGTGTTTTGTTTGACAGTTCTCCCACAATATCAGGATATATACTTCTTGAATCTTTCCGCAGGGGTCACATATCACTTTTCACATTCAAAGGCAGTAAGTTTTTGTTTGGTTGGTTTTTTTTAGTTTTTAAATGTCAGCATTCTCTTTTCTGAGAAAAACATATTTTTTAATGCAGTATTTTATTGCCTGTATCAGCCAGGTTTGTCAAAGATCTCAGGTCTCCTCAGCCCCTACAGTGCTGTACTTAATTAAGTCAAAATAATAATAACAGGTTGTTCTTGCCTGGGGTTTTGTTTGTTTGTTTGCTTGTTTGGGGGGATTTGTGGTTTTTTTGTAGTGGTACACATGTGTACTAAAGGGTTGGGGTTTTTTGAGTACTGTGTCAAGCACTTTAAATGCTGCCTTCCTTTTGCATCCCCCACAGTGGAAAGGATCTGTAATCTGTCCATAGTGGAGGTAAAGGCAGGGAAAGAAGGGATAACAGTTTCAATAAGGAGGTTAAAATATCCAAGGGGTAATTTGAAAACGCATCTGATGTTGAATAATTTTTGTTGTTTGTTCTCAATTTAAATTATAATTTGTAATGAGAACAGTACAGCTTAAGGAGATGTGGTATGAATGTAGCCCAGGAACTTTCAACTACACTCTGTGTGCAGCTTTCTTTTTATAGAGTCATTCAGAAAGCAGCCCTGTTCTCTATAAAATGCTCTGTAAATTGCAGTACTCTTATCTTGCAGCCCTTTTTGATTGATGCTCCTAAAGCATTGGGCTTTACTGTCATTAAGTGTGATATTTTAAATAGAAGTATTGCATGTGCATGGTGATGAAAGATTCTCTATTTGCTGTGTGAACAGGGCTATTGGCCCTTTTGCCCTGCAAGCTTTCATTTGCATAAATAGCATACCTTGCTGTAAGTTCAGTCTTTGCTTGATGACTGAACACTGAATAACGTTGTGCGCAGAAGCTGCTCGTGCCCCTGACCTCAGCTGGCCGGCATTCCTGCGAGGAGCAGCACGTTCTTTAAATACAGGATGTCTGACAAGCTGCCTCAGGCTGATTAGCTGTCCCAAAACTGCAGCAGGGCTAGGAGTGAATTCATGCTTTGAAGGCTTACACGGAAAAACTACGAGTGCTGCTAATTAAGGCGTTCCTCCCCAGTGGTCTCTATATGATTATTAACTTACATGTGAAGAAACTGAGAGACAGATGAATTGTGATTTATCCCAGGCCATGTGACATGATGGTGACAAAAATAGGATTAGTGCCTTGCCCTGCCCTGCTTCAGACGCTGTGCAAGTTCATTGTGTTCCTAGAAACAATTGTATTTTGAAAAACAAGGCAGTGTCAGTGTGAAAGCTAAGTATGTATTATCAGAGCTTTCAAGAGAAGTGAACAGAGGATTTTGGTCTATTTCTTGACAAAAATTTGTCTTTTCAGTTGGTTGTAGATAAATTTTGTAGCTGTATAATTTTTACTTCATGTACTATTTATTGAAAGTAAATAAGCAGTGTAGCCTGTTGCAGCAATGGTTTATTATACAGATTTCTGCTGAAATACCACTGAAATGCTGTTCTAAGAATTTCAAGCTCAAGATAGCAATTTGGCTTGGTTTTGACCAGTACTGATAGCTGAAGATACATTATTTCTGAAGCAGAGGACCTCCATGTCTGATGGTTAGCTTGGCATAGAATGCAGTCATTGTGGTGTTGGGGTGTTCTGGTTTTTTTTGTTTGTTTGTTTTGCTTTTTTAAATTAAGCTAGCAAAATTGAAGAACTTGTACTGAGTTTTAATTGTGAGCCTTCTTTGTTTTTTTTAAATTCTTTGATATTTGCACTGACCAGATAAACTATCAATGTGCATTTATACCGCACATCACATCCCCAAGCTTTTAGCATGTTTGGATTTTGACAGGTAGAGCACTTTGGTATTTATCATTTCTTTTGAGATGGCCTCTAATGGCAAAAATATTTTGAAATCTAAACAGAAAGCTTGAAGAAGACTTCATTCCCAGACCTGTGCTGTATTTCAGATTGCCATATGCAATGGACACTGATCTCAGTTCCCAAGACAGGAAGGACCTGGACAAGTTCATCAAATTTTTTGCTTTAAAGGTAATTTTTCTCCTTTGGACAAATGCCTCTTCTTCCTTGTTTAAAAAATGCCACAAAACAAATTACATGGTGTGGCTAGAGTAACAAGACTGAGGTTTGGGTTTGTTTTTTTTTTTTTTTTATTTTGTTTTGCTGAAGAAGAACAAAGCAAGAAGGGCTGATGTCAAATTTAAGAGATTCCTGAGAACAACTAGAAAAACATATTTTCCCCTTTTTTCTACCCTCAAATCCTCTTCCATCCTCCAGAAACATCCTGCTTTAAAATCAGCTGTAGGCACTTCACACCTCTGTCAGCTTTGGGTTTCTAGCAGCATGTCTAACCACCAGCTTTTAGGTAGTTTATCTGCTGGACTCCACTCTTTCAGCCTATCTAAATTTTTATATTGCATCCAAAAACAATAATACCAGAATGTTCTTTTGAATGATGTTGATATGTAATTATAAAATTTTGATATGTAATTATAAAATTTGGCCTCACTTCATACATAGGTGCAAGCAGATAATCTGACAATGGCTTTGGTCTAAATAGACAGATTCATTTGTCTTTAGTTTAGTTGTCCAGGCCTCGGATATTTTTGTAAATTTTTCTGAATTTTCTATTAAAAACTGCAAATCCTGATTGCAAAATTGACTTTGTCTCTTAGTCTTGTTACAGAAAAAGGTCAGCCTAAAATGATTTTCTTTCTGAAATACATTTGCCTATTACATGTAATAATTTAAAGTTATTAGAACTGAAGAACAGTGTAGCAAACTCTACTTCTCTACATCCTGGTCAGCCCTTTCATCTTTTTCACTTGGAGCTTGTGTAGCTCAGGCTCTGAACTGAGGCTCAGAGCTGGTGCTGAGCCCAGAACATCACTAAGTATCCTTTTATTTCTATTCCAGACAGTACAAGTAATTGTCCAGGCCCGACTTGGAGAGAAAATCTGTACCCGCTCATCATCCTCCCCAACAGGTTCTGACTGGGTAAGGTCTTATTTTTTAAAGCCACTCCATAACTCTGTGTGTGTGCTGAGAACACCACGTGATTATTACAGTCTTGTGCAGACAATAATAATTATTCACAGAGTAGGTACTACATGTAGTTATGGTTGTTGGTGATGTTGCGGGGGGTTGGTGCTTGTTGTTCACATGCAGCAAATCACTCTGGACTCTTACTGATGAAGAGTAAGAGAAATAATGCCTCTCAGCAACTCCTGTTAGCTAAGGCACATTTCCAAGATCTGCTTGGGGGTGGGGTGATGAGTTCTTATCTGTCAGAAGTTTGCTACTCTGCAATTCAGGACGTTTTAGTATTTGGCTTTAATAAAATTGAAAAGACTCAAGATACTCTGTGGATGAAGATAGGACTGAAGCGAGGGAAAAGGAGCATATTTTTAATAGCAGGAATAAGAAAAACGTTTGAATTAGCAGCCAAGGGAATCTTTGTAAATATGAAAAGCTTGAACCCAGCTGGGAATTTTCTGTTTCATAAATATTTCAGTGGACACTGACCTAGTATGTTATATATGGGTCTGTGAGCCTGTCTGAAATGTACCATCACACAGTTTTTCAAAGAAATAAAAAAAATGGAACCATCTCTTTGATTCTGCAGTTCAATTTGGCAATCAAAGATATACCAGAGGTTACTCATGAAGCAAAGAAAGCCCTGGCAGGACAGCTGCCCGCTGTTGGACGGTCTATGTGCGTGGAGATTTCTCTCAAAACCTCAGAGGTGAGAACTGAGTCAAAACAGATGCCCTTTTTTTTGTTTGTGGGGTTTTCTGCCTGCATCTTAAGTCAACTGTTGTTGTGGTGTGAAGCCCACAGCTGCCGCCTTTGGTCCAGCAGCAAGGGCCAGATGAGCCCAGGCACATTCCATCCGGTAATATTGGGATCTTATTCCAATACACTATGAGAGCTCCTGCCCTTTAATCCAAGACAATGTGAGAATATCTAAATTTTATTAAGTTAAGTGATATGCTAATGAAATGAAATGTATTGTTTAACAGAAGCAATTCACTGCAAAAATCTGAGGCCAAACACACAAATGACGCAGCAGAAAAATCTAAATTTTTTAAGAAAATTAAATTCTTAAATTTTAAGAAACTAATTTCTTAGCCCATGAAGAACTTAGGCATTCTGAAGAAGGTATTCCCTCAGGTGATATAATTGTGCAGGGACACTTCCAGTGCACCTTTTTCTATCATTGCATCACAAGAAAGTGCAAGCCAGGAGACAAACCATTGAGAGGTGTGGCCACTGCTGATCACTAATGAGATTTGAACAGTCTGTGTTCTGAAATGAGCCTTTGTTTGCCATCTTTTCTCTGATCCAGGGGGACTCCATGGAGCTGGAAATTTGGTGTCTGGAAATGAATGAAAAGTAAGTGCATTCTTTGTGTTTGTAGTTCTTAGCTGATGCAATGGGCACATGTGGTTAATCTATGGTGATCCATGAGCACATACTGGCTGTGTGGCCAGGGGCACTCCAGAGGGAACTCTTCTCTTTGTCTCGAGCAGCAGTCAATCTCTTTAAACACCAGTGTCAAGAATGAAAACTAGTAATTTAATTCCTTCTTCATTCTTCCATTACAACTAGTAGGTTTCCTCAGATACAAGAATTCATAGTCTCAGTAATGACAAATGGTTTTCATATTGTAAAGGTGTCTCTGTTTAGTAGAAGGCTGCATGGCATTTTTCAGCAATTTCTTCTACAGCAGGTAACTAGGTTGAAGCAGGATGCTTAGCTGGTTGGTCAGTACAGGTAGCCACACTGGGGCTTTATTTATCATTTTGGCAATAAAATTAAATAACTGGCCCAGAGTAATTTTTATATTAAATAAAATAAACAAAAGCAATTGCAAACCAAAAACAAACAAGAGCCCCAAATCCAGGCACCTTAGTTGCGGACAAAAGACTAATTTTTTTCCTTTGTGTTCTCTAGGTGTGACAAAGAAATCAAAGTTTCATACACTGTATACAACAGACTTTCTCTATTGCTGAAGTCTTTGCTTGCTATAACCAGAGTAACTCCAGCCTACAGACTCTCTAGGAAACAAGGCCATGAATATGTAATATTGTACAGGTAAAGCAAAAATTTCCCATTTGAAATGCAAACAGAAGAGACTAGACTTGCACAGTGTAGCTGCAAATGTAGTTAAAAAGGGATGAGCAATAATAAAATCAAATTAGTTTTATAGAAGTACTACTGATCAGTGACAGAAGAAGACTTTGGTCTGTGTATCACCTTTACTTGAGCCATTGAAAGAAAAGCTAAGCATAGGCTGTGAAGTGTTTGCCTGCCATGTTAGGAAGAGTAAAAAAATTCTACATGCAATCCCTTAAATTGCTTACTAGCACCCAGTTGTTTGGTGTCTGGCTTGTGTTTGATAAATGGCTCTCTACATTGCACATAACTGCAATGTGTACTTTTGCAGCATAGATTCAGACTCTCTCCTGTTACTCCATTTTAAAGATGCATCCTCAATTTCACATCCTGTAGTTTTTGCAGTTTACTCATCCAAGTACTGGGTTCAGCTCTGTTTAGCCTGTGAGTCTGACTGGTTTGTAGTTCACAGTTGTCTTCCAGACTCTGTTTTTGGCTGTTAGAAAAGTCTTTGACATGTTTGCATAGCTAATTTATATGATTGTAAATTTCAGGTTTGTTATCGTTTGCACAGCTGAAAACTCAAATTCCAGCCATTTTCACTTTTTTGCCTCCATTGCTGACTTGGCACGTACTTAAGAGCAACTCTTACAGCACAGTTAACCTCTTATGTTGTGTGATGAGCATCAGCTTTTAGACTCAGACCTATCTGTGAAGTTTGTATCACATCACATTTTTGCTCTGAACTGTAGACTTAACCACAAAGGCTTAAAAAAATTAAAGAGAAATTCCTGATTGGACTACCATTTTCTCTTTCTCCTTCATTTTACATGACCTGTTCTTCTTCTGGAGCAGCTGTAAGGTTTTTTGAGATGGGCATTCCAGCCATTTATTTTGGGCTTTTTTTTCCTGAAGAGTAGTTCCAGCCTTCCAACTCCCAAAATTAAGTAAGAAATAAGGATATGTATAGCATTATGTCCCAGCTGGATCTAACAGCTTTTCTTTTTCCTTTTCCTTCAGGATATATTTTGGTGAAGTCCAGCTGAGTGGCTTGGGAGAAGGTAAGATTAGACAACACACAAACAAGAGCAGAACTGTGTTTCATTCTGACTGCCTTTTGGTTACTATTCCCCAGTGTCATAGGGAAATTCAGTCTGAGGCTTACATATGCTTTTTGTCTGGCTCTGCCAGTGCAGCCTTGTGTCACAAGGTGACAAGTATAATGGTAATACTTGGACAAAGTCTCGGGTGACTGCCATTTTAACTCTAGTGATACAGAACTGAAATAAGAATACAGAATTATGTTGATAAGGGGCAGGACTGGTAAAGGAGATCATGATCTACTGAGGAACAAGAAGCACTTCAGAACAATATTTTAGACCAAGAAGCCACGAAGCAACATCAGAAGTCTTACAAGTGAAGCCTACCAGCAAGGCAACCTAGTGCACCTGTTTTGTTATGGGTTCTATGTGTGTTTTTGGGATTCACATTGCAAGAGATAATGGTAACACTACTGAAATAAGATAATGTAAACTCAGAATAAAAAAGTGTGGCACATAAATAATCAGTGAAACTGAGAATTATTCCTTAACTTTACAGGTTTCCAGACAGTCCGTGTTGGGACAGTGGGTACCCCAGTGGGCACCATCACTTTGTCGTGTGCCTACAGAATCAACCTTGCTTTCATGTCAACCAGGTGAGAAAATGTGATCATGCCAGAAACTGTTTTACAATAATTTACTCTTAAACCCCTCATGTTCTGAGCCCCCAAATCTTTCCCTTCTGCTTATCCTTTCCTGCTGAGATTCTCTTTCATGAGGAACGCTCTCTCTCTTGCTTAAGCTTGCAGCAAGGGGAGTATTTGGGTAGCCCTGAGCAAGGCTCTAGAACTCCAAATTGTTGATGCATGCCTGGAGTCACAGGACTAAATTGTAAAGATGCTCTGATCCCATTAATAGACACAAGGGTTTTCTGTGAGGGCACCATGAATTGGAAAGAGTAGAGAGAAAAAGCCAGTAACACCATTGCTTGTTGCCTTGCAGACAGTTTGAGAGGACCCCTCCTATCATGGGGATTATAATTGATCACTTTGTGGACCGTCCCTATCCCAGCTCTTCACCCATGCATCCCTGCAATTACAGGTGAGAAAATACTGAGTTGAGGTCATGGGCCATGGTAAAGGCATCCATTATGCCCAAATACAGAGCCTTTTCCATTCTTTGTTGACAGCATGGGAAGGGACACTGGAGAATTAGGGTCAGTAAATTGGCACAATTAAACATGTGATGAAGGGTTACATTTTTCTCCTCACATTGAGATGGCTGAGTGCAGCAAGCCCCAGTATTTTCCCAAATTCTTCACAGAAGCACTTGGACACAAAGGATGTTTAATCTTGGCTGCATTCAGGAATTTGAAAGTGTAATGGTTAATCCTGATGCAGAACTACATGTCTAGATGCTGCATCCCTGGATATTTCCACTGGGGGAAGATCAGTTTAATTTCTCTTTGGAGATGAGAGGTTTGCCTTCTCTAAAATGAATGTGAGGGCATTCAGGTTTGGACCAGTGATGTTGTTTGACAATGGTTGTGTAAACACCAAAGCCAGCAGCACTAGCTTGTATAAGAAAAGCATTAGTTAGATACACCTCTTATTTTACATGGGGTAAAAGACAAACATCCGAGGAAAACTCATGTTTTCCCACTTTGTTTTCCTCAGATCTGGCAAGCAGATGAGAGTCCTTCATAATTCTCCTTTCAACTACACCCAAATACTCTCAACCTCCCTGCAGTGTTTGTCCCAGTGTGTTTTACTATTTGTTTGTTTTAAGGAATATTTCTGGTTAGAAAACTTGTTTTTTCTTGCTGCTTTAGAGCTGGTGAGGACAATGGTGCAGTATACCCCTCAGTAGAAGATTCCCAAGAAGTGTGTACCACATCTTTTTCCACCTCTCCTCCATCTCAGGTAAGAGAAACCAGGCTCTTTTTACTTCTAGATAGAACAGTTGCTGTAAGAATAGTTTGCATATTCCTACATCAGCTGTTGTGCAAACAGAAATCCTCCTGCTGCTAATTAAAATTTAATGTGTGGGTTATTTATGTCATTACACTCTTGAGTAAAATCTATTGAAATTAGATACTAATTTCAACAAAATTCCAAGGGCCTAGAAAGACTGAATTAAAAGAGCCTGTTCCTGTAGCTGGGTTGAGCTGTGCTTGAAGAGGACAGCAGTGTGCTTACACATTTACACATTTGCATACCAATACTGCAAGAGGAGGAATTCAAGACATTGATGCCAGGCAGCTTAAGTAGGAGTAAGAGACTGACATAGAGAAAGAGACACTGAAATACCAGGGAAATGCTAGAGAAAGACAGAAAAAAGACAAAAGCTGTATTTATTGGACCATTAAAATTTGTTGGGGCAGCAGGAATAAGTATTGGCAAAAAAATTGCCCATGCAAATTGCATTTAAGTTTCAATTTTAAAACAAATAACTAATGGTTTCCTTTTGAGTATAAAACCCCAGAAACTCCCACGTTCTTTTACTGTCTTATGTATGTGATTCCACAGTTCTGTATTTTGAAGATGGCCAGAGTTGCAGTTGTCTATTGCTTTAAATATTCAGGATTGCCCTGCCTTGTTGTCCAGCCAAGCAGATGGCTCTACTGACCTTTAAAGACAATCCAAAGACTCTAAATCTCTTTCACTGTCAATGTGAAACATAGAATGAAGTATAATTGGAATGCTGTTCCAAACGGAAAGAATTTGCTATGGGTCTTTCTGCTGCTTCAGAGGAATTAATATGCCTGGTTTAGCAGAATGTATTCTCCTTTATGAACAAGCTAGAAATGAGCTTCTCTTAGGAAGTATTTCTGTGCCAAAGTGATTTCAGGCGACCAGGCATCAGGCAATGTTGAACTAATTAGTCAGTACTCACGGTAAGTCTGATGGAATAGACCTTTTCTTATTCTGCAATACAGAGTTCAGGAAATTAGTTTGTGGCTGAGTTGTGTCCTGCGTTTTCCTAAAGTGGGGTAAATACAAAAGATTTCATAAGGAAATTTCCACTGGCTTGCTTGTGCCAGTGTTACTTAACAGTAGTAGTGTATGTAACTATATTGCAGTTGACATTTCTGCAGGCGTCATGAAGCTTTACTGTCACTGAGGGGGGAAAAGCTTTATGAAACCACATGAACCTTGAGGATTCACATAAAGTATGAGCCTACATTCTTGCTTTTTCTGTGGCTCATGGTTGCCATATGCTGTGCCCTTATTTGTAAAGCAACTGCCAGTCTTTGTTACCACAGTTAGAATTGTAAGGTTGCCTTGGCTGAGTGGACTTTAAATTAAAACGGAAAGAAGTAGTTTTTTTTTTTCTCCAGCTTTCTACATGTCCTGTGCAGGTTAATGACTAGGAAAATACTAGGAACTGTGTGATTTTGTAGGCAAATATTATGAATCTCTGCCTGCCTTCTCAGTAAAAGTGAGGCCTAACCTCTGTGATACAAGAAAATAGTTGTCACCTTTTTTGTGAGCTTGTATGTCTGCATATGTGTGTTGTGAAGCAGCCCAAAATTCAGGAGAGTCTGGCCATGGGTAATACCCAGAAATGAAAGCTGAAGCTTTCCTCAAACTGAAACTAGGAAAATGACTGTGGGAGGAGGTATGGGACTGAACGAGGTTTGGTTTGCCCTTTGTGCATTAGCACCCCCTGTGAGACTGTACTCTGGAGTTTTGCTCCTGTTGATGGAGTTCCCGCTTCATATCAGTGTCTTTGAATTGCACTGTAATCTGGGTCACCTTATTCTCAGGGTGCAGCATGGACCTGCCAAAATAGGACCCCTCAGAAAGCTGGAGGATAGAAAGTATGGATGGATGGAGAGTGCTGAAATACAAGTAATTTGTAAATTTAAAAAAAAAAAAGAAGTACTTGACTTTTTCTGCATCTGCTCAGCTTTCTTGCTAATTCGCTGGTACCAATTATAATTAACTGTGGAACAGAGTCTCTGGCAGTTACTTTCTGTCAGGGTTTACTAGAGTCTAAAATATTACCTGTGTTCAGTGGTTCACTCAGATTGAAAAACAGTCAATTCTTTACAAAATGAATGTGCTTCTGGCAATACTGAGATTTCTGCTCTCTGTGTAGATGTGGCTGCTGCAGCCAAAACCTCTTCACTAGCATTCAGTTCATCCAACTCTTCATAATTCCTCTCTGAAGTCCTTCTCTCTCTCTTTCTCTCTCCCCCCTCATTCTCTCTTTTCCTTGTTTCCTCTGTTTGTCTGTGTCTATGCACAGTGTGTTTTTACTGTCACAAAGGCACATTTTCAGACCCCTCCTCCTGTGGTGACGGACACCTTGAAGGTCCCAGTGATGGGGCTGGCCTTTTCCCATCAAGTGAGTTGTCAATAGAATATGCTGTACATGGTCAGAATAGAAGTTCCGGCAGGACAAAACGAATACAGGAAAATACAAATTTGACAATGTGGAGTGTTTGTTGTGCATGGGAAAGACTGGTGAGCCCACAATGAGCCAGACACTTTACTGAGACTGGCTTCTTAAATGCCTTTGCAGATGAAGGTCTCCTAAAGACAGGACAAGCACCCCTAAAAACACAACAGCTGTCAAGGATTGTTAGTGAAAGACACTAGTAAGGCACAAGTTCTGAGTGTTAACAGCCAATGTCCATAGAACCTTTATAGTCATTAGAGCTCCACTCAGCTGAACTAGCCTCATGTGAATCAAAGTGCTGTTCCTCATTTTGATACTTGTAAAGGATATCAGCTTTGGAGCTGCTGGAGCTCACACTGAGCTCTGGAAGAAATACTTATCTTGAGGTCAGGCAAGTCTAAACAGGAAAGTTGTATCTAACCTGACTGGGTAGATTTCTGCCTGGGATGTATAAGGAATTTCTCCTGGGTTTCACTGCTTCCAACACTTAATTCCTAGAGCAATCTCACAAGGGTTAGCTTCCCAGTTCTCTTTACTGGGCACATTTATGGGACCATGTATTCTTTCACTGAACAGGTGACCTATTTGAACAGGTCTGCAAGATGAGCTGTTTTAATTTGCAATGGAAGTAGGTTGAAACAGTTGATAATGAAGTTTTTTTGGGATTAAAAAAATACTAAATATTAACTCTTCAGTAAGTTTACGATGGCATTCATGTAACCCACTACACCAGTATTCAAAGTAGGCCTGTAGAGCAGAGCTTCCCTGAGACTGGATGTCAGCCATACCTTGCACAGCCTCCTCCTACATGTGTAGGAGGCCAATCTTGTTTTCCTGTCAAGGCTCAGACTTAGTCCCCTGGACTACTGTCAAGTAGTCCTCATAGCAATAAGAATTTTTTAGAATAACCTACATTATTGATTTCAGTGAAAATCTAGCATCCTTCTGCCAGCCTGAAATGCTGTGCCTCTGACTTTTCCTATTCCTTCTTCAGTGACTGGTGATTATTCAGGCTGTGGGGCATTCCCCTTCCCTTTCCTCTCTCCTCTCCCTTTGCCCTTGTTTTTTCTCTTCTTCCCTAGCTTTCCAGCTCACGTCTTTCCTATCAGCCTGCTGCCCTGGGAGTTGGATCAGCTGACATGGGGTATCCTGTACTCTTTGCTGGTGGCTTGAATGCTGCACACCCTCACCAGGTACTTGTAGAGAGTAGAACCAGCATGGCTGGTATTGCAGCCATTTGTGTCACTTGTACACCTGAGAGAGGCGTTGAAACTAGTGCTTGCATTGGTGTCCTGTCTGTCAGGAATGGAAAGAATATAAAGTAAACACAGAGAAAGCACAACTTCCACAGGAGTTGGGAATTGGCTCCTCAGCATCCCTGACTTTACTGGGGTATGGGGTCATGTGGAAAAACTATGCCAAGAGAGCAGACACCAGACCTGTTTGCCTGGTCTGCTTGTCACTGATTCCAAACGTTGCCTGTTTTACAGAGCTGCTGCCCCTGTAGCTGTCCAAGCGCAGTTCTGTAGGCTAGACATAGGATACATTGGCAGTTCATACTGACATAGTTGTATTGGTTCATCAGAAAAATAAGCCAAGTTGACAGAAGTCTTTTTCTGCTTGTGATATTGATGTTGCACCAGTTTTGCTGACACAAATGTTAATAAAATAAAAACATTTCAGTTGGAGTGGTCTTACAGTGAGCATCTAATCCAACATCCAGTTCAGGGCTGGCCAAGTTAAAGCCTGGTATTAAGGCAATTGTCCAAATGCCTCTTAAAACTGGCAGCTTGGGGCATTGACCACCTCTCTAGGAACTGTTCCAGTTTTTAACCACCCTCTCTCCAAAGAAATGCTTTCTAATGTCCAGCCTCCCCTGGTGCAGCTTCAAACCACTCCCATGTGTCTTATCACTGGATCCCAGGGAGAAGAGAGCAGCACCTCCTTCTCCACTTCCCCTTCTCTTGAAGCTGTAGGAGCCATGGGCTTGTAGCAAAGGGATGTAAGGTTTTTTTCCTCCATTCCTCCCCATGAAGCAGAGGACTTACAGCCAGAAAACTCTGCAGTGTAAAACAGGCCTGAAATGGACATTAGAGTAGAAAGGGAGTAAAAAGTAAGTTTGTATTGTGATAATACACTCCTACATGACATCTCTCTCAGGCTTATAGGGGCTAGAGTCCAATCATATGCCAAAACCCCCACAACTTATGCCCAGTATAATGGAAATCTACTCTTTATTGCACTGTGGTTTTGGTTTGATTTTGAGATTTCTTAACTTGACTGTTTCTTTCTATCTCAGTTGATTGGTCCAGGCAAAGAAGGGGGAGTTCCCCCAGTTCCTAGCCAGCCAGCACATGGCACTCAAGCTGACCAAGAGAGGATGTGCACCCCACTGGAGGGAGTCCATTACTCAGCAGCTACTCCTTCTAGCAGGTGGGTTGGTTTTAGATGATCCACCACTTCTGCTAACCCACTTATAAGCCTGTTAAGATAAAACTTTTTGTTTGCCCTTTTTATTTATTGTTTGTAGCATAACTATTGTCTTGTCATTCCTCAAATCAACTTGCAGATTTCTCTGATTGGGGCTTTTTCAGCCTTACTCCAAACAATGATCTTGCCCATCTATTTAAACCTCCCAGTCTATGTAATATTCTTCTTCTATGTAATATATCTTCTTCTATGTCAACTTTATTATCGATTTTATCATTTTTCTCAATCTTTCTGCTGCTTTTGCTTATTGTAAAACAAGATGCATTAAGTTCAAAAATGAGTCTTAAATTCTCTAGACTTAATGTGCATTGTTACCAAAGCCAGTTGTAGTTACCATAAATCTGTTCACCATTTTAGTAAGAAACTTTAGGCACAAAGTTATTTAAAAGGAAACAATGCAACCTCAAACTGTCCTAAATCAACTCCCTCACATATAATTAAATCCTTCTGGTTTTTTGATCACTATATTTATTTCTTGAGAAATCTCTCTTGGGGTCACATAGTTGTGAGTCACAGAGAACTCTGGGGAAACCAAAACTCACTTTCCTGGGTATACTTGAATGGTAATCCTCTTCAGTCCTTTCTAGGTAATCCTCTTTCCATGGGACAAAACTATTTTTTTTGTTTTAAAGTTCTGAATACCTGTGGTAGGAAAAAACCCAAAACAATAGGTCATGGAAGTACCTAATAGCTATGGAGTGAATTAATCATACTGGGAGTGGCTGTTGTCATGTACCAGATCTGCTGCATTTGTGAACTGAGTGACAGATATAATGGGAGATCTCTCACCTCCTGAGAGATCTGTGAGTACCATGTTACTGAAAAATAGTAGTAATAAACAGGAATTGCTGTGAACACACACAAGTTAAAAGCCCATTTCCCAGAAGAAAAGCCTATTTCAGCAACTTTATATTCAACTAAATAGTTTTTGTCCAGCTTTAAACAAAAAAAACCTAATTCCATAAGTGTCCACTTTCCTTTTGTGCTCCTGACTGAGGAGGAAGGTATGATACGAGGACAGATTTCTGTTGTCCTTCTTCCAATACTAGGAGTAAACCAAGAAAAATGAAGGAGTCTCATAAAAAACCTTATTTATCTGCCCTGGGTCAGAAGGCACTAATTATGTATTTTCCTCCCCCAGTGAGGACACAGAAACAGTATCCAACAGCAGTGAAGGAAAGTGTGGCTCCCCACATGACCTTTTGGAGACCATCTTTATCCGGAAGGTGGGAGCTTTTGTCAACAAACCCATTAACCAGGTAATAGGCAGTAGATCTTCTCAGAGAACACCATAATACCTTTCTTTTCCTGTCTGTTCATACATAGAGGAGCAAAAAGCACCCCAATGCCAGGGCAACCTCAGAGACTCAGAGAGTGCATATTTCTGCCTGCTGCATTTCCCTACAAGTTGTAGTTTTGCCAAGGTGTATTTTGTTTTTCATAAAATCCTTTTGGGATGTGACAGCCATTGATTTGCCAGCACCCTATTTGAGAATAGAAGACTTGGTACTCCACTTGGATCTCAGCAATGATCTGCAAGTACCACAGATCCATAAACTAGGAAAGCTGATAACAAGCCTCCTTTCCTTGAAGGAACATGCAGTAGACCAGTTCATCACTAGAAGCAAGCATTTAAGTTCAGCTAGGGCAACTTAGAGATTTGCTTGGCTCCTAGGGCTGAAGTTGTAGGCCTTTTGGATGAAGGAATGAGAATTGTTTCAATTTGTAGCAGTTCATTAATCCTTGCCTATATTATACAAGACGTGTATAGAAGCAATCCCATCTCAAGATATGTATCTGCATTAGGTCAACAGAGTATCATCTTTGGATTTCATGCCTTTTAAATGAGGTTGTCAGCCTCCTGCCTAACTGCTGACGTGATTTTGGGCCGTTCTTAGCTGGCCTGACAAAGACATTCAATATCCTTTTCATGCCTGGTAAGCAGAGCATCTTAGTGAAATTCTGTTTGCTAAATCTCCTCAGGTGACCATGGCCAACTTAGACATTCCTTTTGCCATGTTTGCTCCCAAGAATGTTGAGCTGGAAGATAACGACCCCATGGTAAGACTCTTCCAGAGGTATATGTGCCTTCTCAGCATCCCTTATGCAAACATCCATGCTATTCTCTGCCTTGAATACACTTTGGTTTTGGACAAAATAACTAGCTATTCCGATTTGTTTGCTTTCAAGAAGTCTCCTGTGTTGAATCTTGGGCTCTGTAGACATGCAAATAACAGCATGTGTTTGTTGCCCCTGCTCTAGTTAATGTTAATTGTCCAACCTAACTGCCCCCACACTGCCAAAGCACACACAGACATGACTGTAAGATCACTACTCACCATCTTTGATTTCTTGGGCAGGTCAATCCTCCTGAATCCCCAGAAACGGAATCTCCTCTACATGGCAGCTTACACTCAGAGGGCTCCAGTGGCAGCAGCACAGGGAACACCCATGATGACTTCGTTATGGTTGACTTTGTAAGTGCCCCCATCAGAGCTCTTACACCTGCATCTTAGGTGGGCTTCATGTTCTGGTGTGATGGCAAATGATCTCAGAGTATTTTCAGTGGGAGTGGTAAAGACACATCATTCACAGTACCATACTCTAGGGCGTGACAGTCCCAGAACTGCCAAGACACTGGTACCAGGCATCATCAGCTACAAATTAAATACCATTTCAGTTCTCTACTAACATCTGGGCTTGGCATCCTCTCTCTTAGCACCTAAAGGAGCTAGATTCCAAAGATATGTTCTCTTCCAACTGCTGAAGTGCTATTGTGATATCAAGTGATATTGGCTGTTCTTCAGTTATTTAATATGCATTACTGCAGCAACAGTTATAATGCCGAGATGTTTACTGATAGCAGGTAACAACTTTACCTGAGATTGTAACAAAAGGGAAGCCAGTGTCTCTGGGAATTAACAGCAGTGTCTTCAATTGTAGAAACCAGCATTTTCAAAAGATGACATTCTTCCAATGGACCTGGGGACATTTTACCGTGAATTTCAGAACCCCCCTCAACTCAGCAGCCTCTCCATTGACATTGGAGCACAGTCCATGGCAGAGGATTTGGTATGGAATCCTGAAATTTCTGTATGTGGAAATCATATGTACTTTATAATGCTCTCCCTATTCCTAGTTTGAAAAAAGTATCTTCGTAGAATTGTAGAATAGTTTGGGTTGGAAGGAACCAAGGTCATCTAGTCCAACCCCTCTGCAATGAGCAGGGATATGTTCAACTAAATCAGGTTGCTCAGCCCCATCTAACCTGGCCATGTTTATTTCCATGGATGGGGCATCCACCACTTCTCTGGGCAGCCTGTTATAATTTTTCACCAGCTTCATTAAAAAATTCTCTCTTATCTAGTGTGAATCTACTCTCTTTCAATTTAAAATCATTGTCCCTTGTCCTATTACAACAGCCCCTGCTAAAAAGTCTGTTCCCATTATTCTTAAAAGTCTCCTTTTAGTACTGAAAAGCCAAAATAAGGTCTCCTCAGAGCATTCTCATCTTCAGGTTGAATCACTACAAGTCTCTCAGCCTGTCTTAACAGGAGAGGTGCTCCAGCTCTCTGATAACTTTTATGGCCCTCCTCTGGACCCACTCCAGCAGGCCCCATGTCTTTCCTACACTTTTCAGAAGACAGAGTTTTTTTTCCTATACTTTTCAGAAGGGAGTCCATCACTAATATTTTCCAAATAAATGCAGATTTGTTTCTGATACACCTGAGCCTCTGAAACCAGTGTGTTTGTCTTGAAGCTGAAGACTGCTGCAGCATGCTTGCTCTGGGTCACTGAAACCCCCCAAACTAATCCTGCCTCTGGGTTGTCTCACTTGGTGGCAAACCAGGCCTGACTTTGCAGCCTGAGCAGAGTTGGAGTTCTGGTGTGGCTGGTGAGTCACATCTGGGTGAGCACTCTCTTAGGCTCTCTGGCATTGTGCCACACTGTGGAGAAAAATGAAAACCAGAGAGCAGCAAGTGACTTGATGAAGGCAATGATTTGAGTGGGTTATTGTGGTGCAGCTGGTGGGGATTACACAAGGTGAGGCCCCAGTGCACCTCCAGTTCCTGCAGAACAAACAGGCTCTGGGCAGAGTGCCCTGCTCAGGGTAATTTCCTGGATGCTGCCAGAGGGCTCCTGCTTTTGTGCACGTAGAAAGGTGAGCCCAGAGCATTGGTGAGGGATTGCATGACTGAGAAACAGATTTTTTTCCTAGTGTGTTCAAAATTTCCTTCTGTCTGCTGTGAATGAACTCTGATCTACATTTTTCCTTACCTTCCAGGACTCATTACCAGAGAAGCTGGCAGTCCATGAGAAAAATGTCAAAGAATTTGATGCTTTTGTGGAAACCTTGCAGTGAAGCTGTTTCCCAGTTCTGATGCAGCAATTCTTCCTCCTCAAGGCATCCTGGAGAGGACATCAACAAATATTTCTATCGCCCCTGCTCTGCCTTTTGTTCACATTGACTAGTTCCCTCCATCAAGTGAGCTTTCTTTTCTCTCTTCAATGACAGATATGGCTCATCTGCTGATTCTCCTCAACTTTTCCACCACATAGTTCTGGACCGCTTTTCCTGCTCACAGTCAGTTTTAAGACTTCAGTAGGGACACAGGAAGTCAAACCCCAGTGTATGGAAACTTACTTTCTCTTCAGTCTGTGTTCTGTATGGAGGGGCATTGTGGAAAGTTGCCATATGCTTCCTCCAAGGGTCCTATGGTGCAAGTTTCCTAGGTAGAGCTTCTTGCTAACAGACTTTTTCCTGCAGTCTCTGATCCTGTTAGAGCATAGAAAGCTTTGGCTTATTTCCAGGGTCTGTGAGTTCAGCAAATTCAACTGTTTGAAGTCCATTCCACAGAACTGGGCATTTCATCCTGACTTCAGAGTGCGTGCTTGGAGCACAGGGAGAGACGTCAGCTTTGGGACCTGCATAATTCAAGTTACCTTTGTTTGGGTCTCTACACTGTGCAAGGCCCTCTGTTAGGTGGCTGATAGGCAGGAATGAAACTACAGGAATGCTTTCCACATTTCCTTCCCGAGTGCACTGACACTCGGCCATGCTGAGTTTAACAGTGTTGACTGTTGGCAAGCCTGCACGTAGCAGCTGTGATGATGCTGAATTCATAGTCTCTAGTTTTGAAACATAACTGTAAATACTAGGAATCCTATTTCTTTAGGGTTATGTAACTAGGAGTCTTAGTCCAAGATTTTTTCCTCTAATCCTTGCAAACCTTCCTGCTTTATGGTTAATAGATGATCTTAAGAATTAAAAAATATTTATTGCTTTTAAAGAAACCTATATTTAAAAGATGTTCTGTTTTCATGTTATAGTGCGGGTCATTCTGTCCTGATCACTGCAGAGAGCAAGTGTGCCATGGAACCCTAGCCAGTGAGGCTAGTCTCTCTTTGCAAGAAAATATCAAAGATATTTATTTTCTAAGACAGACTTGATTAATATTACACTCTGTTTGGGGGACTGTGTGTCCATTACATCCAGCCAGGGCTCACTGATAGAATGAAATGCACACGTCAGTGGAATGGAATGGCAGGGACTTGGTAAAAAGCTGTCTCCTGATAGGCATGGATGAATTTGTAGTGTTCTTTTGCCATTCAGAAGGCAGCTTCTTTAAAGAAGCACACTTTTTTGGGAAGCTTATGGTACTTTTTAATCAGCTGGCTTTCGAGTAGCTGAAATTTTATTTTTGTAATAATCCAGCCACTGACAGTGTGACTGGCTGGAATTGCTCTATGGGTGATTTGGCTGTTGCATGTCTTCTGCCTCATGTAAGGATGGGAGGAGAAACAGTGACACTAAACAGAAACTTGGATAAGGTGGGGTTTCTTGTGGTTCTCTCTCTTCCTGCCCCGTGTAACTAGAGTGTGCAACTGCAAGACCCCTTACTGTCCAAAACCACTTCTTTTCCCCCTAGTTTCTTTTAAGTGGAGTTGTGTTGCTTGAGCACTGAGAAACCATCTTAATTTCCTCAGAGTGGCTGAGTAACCAGCCTTCTAGTTGGTGCAATGTGGCAGCTTCAGCTTAGCTGCATTCTTCATTGGAAGAGATTGCCTGCAGCTGATGAGGGAACCCCAGCTCCACTCTGGGACACTATTTCTGTGTCACTGCTAGAGCAAGGAGCCAAATTCAGAGCAGCTTACTATAAGGCCAGAGCAAAGCAATGCTTTGAAGTTTATGAGTATTTTTGTCGAGAGATGTGTTTGGTGGGAGGCCTTGTAAGTTCTAAAACTCCAGGTAAGAGCTTCATTGAAGGAAAATTACCCACCAGAACCTTTTTATTTTACTCAACTGATTCAACTTCTTAGCAACCTCACATGGAAATTGCTTTGTCCATGCAAAGTAAGATGCAGAAACATTTAAGAAAGGTTCCAAGATGAAACAGTTTGTAACAGGACTTCAGTTACACAGGCTGTAACAAATACTTGATACCCATCCAAAAGCCACCTTGTTTCACAGGTGGAAAGGGTCACAGAAGGGTGCTGGAACAAGGAATTAAATGGATCAACTGCCTCTCACCTGTGCTCAGGAAGTTGGTCTGCCACTTTGTAGGAAGTAGTTCATAGGTGGTTGTCAACTTTAGTCTCTGAAGTGATACAATCTGAGCTGCAGAGCAGCAGAGATGAGGCAAAGGGCTGGTTCACACCATATGAATAGAGAACAGTTGAGGTTGAAGTTCATCTAGCCAGCACTCCTGCTGTGCTCTTCTGCTGACAAGCTGTGGAGCTGGCAGGGAGCACTGCCATTCTTGTTAACCCCACCCAGGAGGTCAGGGCTTGTACTTGTGCTCCTTCATTGTTGGAGTTCCTAACATGGCTACAGCTCTCACATCTCATAAGGCAAAATGGCATTGTGGCACATATTCTTCTCTTCAAAAGGCTGGAAAATTGCCTATATAAGCTGCTAGTGTTGAGCTGGATGGCCACAGCAATAAGAGAGTCTCCAGGGCTGAGTTACCTGCCTCTTCTCTGGAGTGTCTTCAGTTTTAACACACAGTTGCTACATCTAGGCTCTGAGTTCCCTGACCACTGCACAAATGCTCTGCTTCAGTAAAGACCTAGCTGCTGCTCTGGCCTGCCACAGATTGTGTAATGAAGGCTGTTTATTTTAGCAGCTCTCTGCTCTGCTGAATATTAAGGACAGTATCTATGTAGCTGCTGATTTACAGATACTTTGGGTGGAGGGGAAGGTTCCTCAAGTGTATTATTTTGGAAAGTCTCCAGTGTACTTCAAGTATTCAAAGAATTTCCAATAAAACTTTTGTGTAAGCAACACTCTGCATTTTTCTGTGTACCAACAGGTCTGGGACAGTCCCAGGCTCATGCTTGTTTTCCTCCAGAAAAAAGGAGGGTTAGGGGCCTCTCAGTGAATGCAGGACAGAGCAAGTTGCTGCCTCTGTCAGAGGGCAGAATGGACTGGTGCATTATAGTTGGAGAGGTCAGTGGGATCTTGCTGAGATCAACCTACTGGAAGGACAGTGAGGGACAGACAGAACAGGTGCCTGGAGGTGGGAGGAACAGTCATACAGTGTTTGACCCTGCTGACCTCACCATGGACTGGGAAACAAATATTAACTGATCTCCAGAGGAAAGGGGTGGGAAAAGGCAGAAAAAATTACCCAGAAAATTTGCATTGTACATGGTTGCTACATACTTAAAGAAGCATAGGAGTGTTTTTGAGTTGACAGGAGAGATGGCAGAGACAAATAAAATACAGAAAGAATAACCAAACTTAACAGCTGCATTCTAGTAGTGGTAAAAGTTAACCCTGTATAACACACAGTGCCAGGTATGGTGCCAACACCTTCCCTTTAAAGGAAAGACAAGATTATAAAAATCCATGTACTAATAGCAACTGCTGATTTAAGCTTCAGGGTAAAGGGTGTCTGGTTGTTATAAAAAAAGACACAGTGGATAAAATTACATGAATGGGGGGAAAATAAGAGAAAAATTACTCTGTGTATTAGAAGCTTCTATGAAGGGAATATTCCAGCTTGGGATATAAGGATAACTAATAAAAGCAATCTTTTCTTAATCACATCTTCAGAAGGTAACACAGTAAACTGGGCATACCACTGGAATCTCACAGGTAGCAATCTGTCTACATTATATGCATCTATATATGTGTATTTATGAGTGTCATTTAATGAACTTAAAAAGACACAGTGCAGTGTCAAAACTCACAGAAACCATCCTGTAGGATCTGGGGCCTACTACTGGGCTTTCAGTTTCCACTATTTACACCATGTCACCAGGAAGACAAGGGATTGGAAAAACCATCAGGAAATAAGTGACAAAGAAAACAATCACATAAGTACGATTAATCACCAAGGTCATGAACAATTAAATACCATCACTTTGTGAGCCTACTTTATGTATTTATAAAAAATGTTCTCAGAACAGTGTCCATCAAGTCAGGAGGCAGCTACTCATGAGAAAGTGTCCAGTTACAGTGGTGCTCACACTGTGTTCAGTACTGCCCATGGCAGCACATAACATAGTCCTGCCAGTGCCAGCTCCCTTTCAGGGACAGATGCACCTGCTCTCCAACTCCTCTGAGCTGATGTTGCTACAGCACAATGCCAGGCAGGTCACTGTGACAAAGCCCAGAGCCAGGACCACCTGCTACACTGGGGAGGTTTGAGATCTCTGTATAGTTGGAATGTTAACCACACTGACCCCATTACAGGGGCCATGTCAACATACAGAAGGGGAGCTGGCAACACTGGGAAGCCCTTAATTGGTACAGTAAAAACAGACAAGCAGCACACATTTTAGACATGCAAGTGTTGACATCAGCCTCAACACATCACCCTGACATACCATTGCTGACATCCCAGCAGTCAGGCTACTGCCTGATGCTGATGGCTTTAGCCCCAGCCCTCTCCATTCTACTCCTAATTCTTGCATCCTAGCCAAAAAACTTACTGCTGTAACAGGCAAACTGCAGTCGTTAGGAAAAAGTGGTGAACTGAATATGGATCAAGAGGAGTGTGGTGGTCCTAACCAGACTATTGCTCATCAAGTTAGCAATCCACATCCATCGAAATGAGAAGGTGCAGGCTTCTGCTGAGTGTATCACTTGCCCCAGGATAAACTTAGCCAGCAATTCCTAAAGTGGCTCCTGCTTGGCACCCTTGGAAATCCTAGGCAGACTGCTCATCATGACAGGAAGATGGTAATGTGGAAGAACATCCTTCTTCAGAAGAGCCAAATCTATACTACTTCATTTTTGTTTTAAATCTGTTTCCAGCCCAAGGCTCCTGCAACCTAATATTTCTTCAGAGTTACTCACATAGGGGGCATTTCATACTCTCTTTCCTTCCTTGCAGCATGGTTGTGGTTGGCAGCATAGACAGCCTTGTTTCTTGTAGATGTGTCACTGCTGCTGCCACTTGACGAACATGTCTGGATCTGAGATTACATTTTGATTTTTATTGAAATACAAAAAGTGCAAACTGTGAAATACAAGATTGGTGCAGATTAAAAGAAAATAAACAGTGTGAACTGTGAAAACCCAGGCGTGCACCTGATGAACATTAACAAAGAAGGCAGGGAACACCAGCAACAAAAACATAGCAGAAATTTTTGCACAGGAGCCCCTGTGCATAAAAAAGGAAACTGGGACCAAACTGGCCCTCAGCTCTCTCATGTTAGCACACAAGGCATCTGGATGGCCCCAGACCCCCTGCACCGCCCAGAAACTCTGGTGTCAGTTCACAGCTTGGGGCAGGGAGTGATCAGAGGCCATTAAGACAGCAGGAGGCTTAGCAGAGGGGAATGTTCTAGATGCTAAAAAGCAGGAGGTTGATGCAGAACAAGTACCCCCACAGGAAGAAATGGCTAATAGCTAACCTGAAAGGTAAGCCAGGAAAGAGACCCTTGGGCAGCTCTATAGCAGGAGAAAACCGACACAGACCAGCACCTTAATTGTATACCACCCTGACCTATACAAGGCAGAGAAGCCCTGCCCAGCCAGCACCCCGCCCATGTGAGGAGGGAATTTAACCTCATGGCCTTGGCAGGAGCAGGCTCTGGTCACCACCCACCTGACACAGGCTGCAGGCAGGCCCGGGCCAGTTCTTTGCTCAGATCACTGGAGGAATATTTCAATACAAGGCATTCAGGAGAAAAAACTGCAAAAGCAACCCTGGTTACTATGCCTGCTCCAGGGCCCTCAGCAGCTCCAGCACAAGGAGCAGCAGAGGAAAGGGGATATTTACAGTGGGTCCCTTCCAGGATTTGCAAGCACTTTCCCACCATGAGCAGTAGTAGTTCCCTGAACACTCTCTGCAAGCACTGAACTGGAACAGGCTTTTATCCCTGCCAGCAGGGGATGAACCAGCCTCTATTTTGCTAAAAAAGGAAACGTCATTTCAAGAATTCACTAAAAAAAAACCCAACCAACCTAAATCCCAAAAAACACCCTAAAATAAACCGCCAAAATCCAGCCATAACTCAGACACTTGCAGTATTCCCCACTTTCCCCCTGGACAGGAGCTACTCCAGCACTGCTCCTCTGGCTACTGGGCAGGGAACAGTCCTTGCTGCTCTGCAAAGTCAGAACATGCCACTTCCCCAGAGAGTGCACAGGGCCAGGCCTCATGCACACAGGCACTTGGATTCCAGGCTGCCGAGCTTGGGCGTTTGTCCCAGAAGTTAAGTGGGCTTGCCTCTCCTCTACAGAGATGAAGGTGAAGCCAGTGTCAGCTGCAGACACAGTCAGAGCACCAAGTCTCCTTCTCCCTCTACCAAAGGCTCCACAGGGCAGGATGCCTGCAGGGAAAAAGGAGCTGCACTAGGCTCCCTCAGCCTCCATGGCCTTGCCCCTTAAACACTGGGGGAAGTACACCTCTCTCCACACTAGTCCACCCCAGATTACTCCTCCACAGCACATCCGCCCTGCTAACTCACTCGAGAAGAGATCACAAATGAATTTGGAGCAGATTATCTCTCCCTCCAAAACATTTACTTAGTTACTGCTGTGAATTGTTCAGGATGAAGCAATTCATGTCCTGGCCAAACAGGGAATGCTCCTACTCTTGAAGAGAGAGACTTGTAGAAGTCAGCAGCCTGGTAACCTCCACAGGGCAAAGTCTCCCGGTATCTAGAAAGGATCAGATCCAGTCCTGTCTTAGAACCTCTCTTGCTCCGGTCTTAGTAATGTTCACTTACTTGTTCACTGTTCCCACCCACGTTAGTGTGCCTCCTCCAAGGCAGCTGGCTGAACCTGCGCTGCCTTGCAGAGCTGCCTATGTTTGCACCCATCCCCATTCCAGAGTTTAGCAAAAAGAGCAATCTCCTTAATTCCTGCAGCAGATGCCATTTACTTTGACTACACCAGGGGCACCGACCCCTGGTCAGTGTTTAAAGGCAGGCTAAAATATTATGAAAAAGCAAATTCTCTTTAGCATCCAGTAGCTTTAAAAAAACAGTTCTGCTTGGTCCAAAAGATTTGTCCCTGAGGCCAGATGCAGCAGGGAGGTCTGGCCCAGGCACACGATACAAAGATAAATCACACCAGTGAAGTAAGGCTAGAAGCTCCCTCCTTTAACCCTGACAGGCCAGGCTGAGGAGAAGGATCTCTTTTAGCTCAGGTAATGGGAATGATGCAACCCAAACCCAACAGAGATGCTGTGACAGTATCGCAGCTGCTCCAGGGAGGTGCCAGAACCACCCCACTCTGAGCCTGCCTTGCAGAGAACATGATCTCTCCAGCTATGTCCAGGGCATACAGGATGCATCTGACCAGATGGCAGGGTGGAAGGTATGAACCCAAGAGGAGACACGGCAAAAGCCCTCGGCATGGAATAGCTGCTCCCTCACAGCTTTGGCACGAGCGCTCAGCACCTGGTCAGAAATTTGTAATCCAGGCCTGTTGCACTCCATGGTGAGGGTTGGCCCCAGTCCCCAGACCTTCCCTCAAGGCCATGCTCTCTGTTACACTGTGCTGGGGAAAGTTATGCTCAAAAAGTAAAAACTAGTCAAGGCAGTCTGTGCCAGTCAGCACAGATACATGTGCCAGAAGAGGAAGCCTAGTGCCCCATCTCCAGGACAGATGGGGATCTTCATGGTGTTCAGCAGCTCAGTGCCATCAGGGCACTTGCTCCTGCCATTCAGACTCGCCAGTGGTCAAAGGGTCACAGCTGGCCTGCATGCACAGCCAAGCCTGGCATGACCCTTCCCAGCCAGGCTGGAAGTGCTGCTGGAGGGACAAACACACCTGAGCTGGATAACCACAGGAGGCAAGTCACCCGCTACAGTCCAGCAAACAATGAATAGTACCTGGAGTGGGTGACACCAGAGGGGCTGGGCTTGGGCTAAACTTACTTTCATTGTTTTGGAGTCTGACAGGTAACACAGCCCATTGCCATGAGCCTGTCCTTCACCTGCCTGCCAAAAGCAGGGGGTCTAGAGTGGTGGCTGCAAGTGCAGGACATGCTGCTACCTGAAGCACAAGGGCTGCTGCTCCCTTCCCTGCTTTAGGTGCCCCTGGGGAAAGGCAGGATGCATGCTCAGTACTGAGAAATGGCACTCACAGTAAGAATGTCTCCATCACAAAACCCAGCAACCCTGCCCTAGCCCAAACAGCCCAGCTGAGACAAGGAGGGGTGAGCTGGGGCTATTGGGAGCTTGAACAAAAAGATCTGTGCTGAGGAAGGGACCAGGAGGGCAGAAAAACTGCACATAAGGGAAGGAGGAAAGGAAGGCAGGTCATCTGATAGGGCAGAAGACTGGTGATGAGCCCCGGAGAAGCTGCGCAGGTGGATTAGGACTCCAGTCTCAGCAGCTGGGAGACCAGCTCCCCTGCCCATCCAGAGCTGCAGGTCTCCTGCTCACTTACTTGCACACTTTCACCATCATCTCCACAGCCCTCACTCTGCTCATCACCCAGAAGATCAATGGTCCCTTTGTACTGGAGACAGCTTGGTCACAGCTCCAAGACAAAGAAGGGGAAGGTGGGCACAGTGTGCAGGTGTGGGCTGGCCTGGGTTCAGGCCTCTGCAGCCTCAAACAGCTCCTTCTGGTGGTCCAACAGGAATTTGGTAAAGGTATTGATGGGATTGATGGCTTTTAGAGTGATGGCCACATCTTTGGCCCAGAGCAGATTTGGGCCAAACACAACTGCCAGGTTGGTGTTTGTCATCTTGTTTCTGTCGCTGTGAGCAGAGACCTATGTGGGAAGGAAAGAGATGACTGTGAATCCTACAGAATAGCACAGCAGCTGCCTACCCTCCCCAAAGCCAGAGACAGAGAAAATAAGGGGAGAAAAGCTGACCAGGCCATATCATAACAACAGGATCAAGAGCACTGGCAGCTAATATCTCTACAAGTCCAAATCACCACTCATGATCTTCCCTCTTGTTTGACTGGCCTTGCAGTGGCTTTCTTGGCAGCAGGAAGTACTGCAAAGCAAATCTGAGACCCCTCTTCTACTCAGCTACTTTGTAGTTCTACCTCCAGCCTGGGGAGCTTCCAGCCTCCCTGGTACAGACCACGCAGGCTGTATGGCTGCACCTTTAGGCTGCCTGTGCCTCTCAGCATTATGACAAGCAAATGCTTAGGCTAGTGCTCACCTGCACCAGAAAGGCTGTCAGTAAACGGAGCACTTGGTAGTTTTCTTCTGGCAAATCCTGGAGTGTTTTGCGAACAGCATCCACACGTTTCACCTCCTCCACACCTAAAAATCAAGAGAGACAGGACAATCCTCAGCATCTGTCCTGATCAAGGTGCTGCTGGCAGTCACAAGTTATCCCATGCATGTCTTCACTACGACATCTTTGCCCTTAGCCAGTGAAACATTCAGGGAGTAGCACTTGTTACAACTCACTCTGGAAGCTGACAACATGGCTGTAGAGGCCAAAAGTAAGAAGGGGCTCAGGTAGCTCCCTCAAGAAGGTCTTGAGAATCACAGCAGGGAGGTGGACATCTTCATACTCCTGGAAATCTACAGGCACACCTGAGAAAGTAAAGCAGAGATTCAGTGCTCACTGGGCAAAGCAGCACCTCCTCCAGACAAAGGACAGGACACGATGGTCAGAGCCCAAAACTAAGGAAGAAGTATTTTAAAAAACACAGAATCCCAAAGTACCACATCTTCTAGCAAAGTGGAAAAATATGTCCCAAAATCATATACAAACCAGTGCTGAATCCAGCACTACATCTTTAGAAGTCATCAAATCAAACATGACTAAGTTTCATCCTGGTCATCTTAAGTCCCTTCAGTATAACCAGAATAAGATGGTGTATCTCACTCCAAGAAACAGGGAAACTTTCAGAAAAAAAAGAATAGTTAAGGGAATACGAGTGGGAAGGAATATGCTTTCCACACAGCAGAAGTACCAGATACTTCTCCCTTGCAATTCAGGTCATACCCCAAGATGAGGCCTCACCTACAGACCTATCAAAGAAGGAGAGGATCCATGATGGACTAGTTCCTACACAGTTGCAGTTGCACAGTAGTAATTAGGGCATGAGAGGGGCTCTGATGTGTTTGGGCACTTACCCATATTGTATTTTTGCTGGACCTCTCTGACAACCTGTGTATTTGCTGATCTCCGGAAAATCCCCTCTGTATTAAGAGCTGTGAAGTGACAGCAGATGCAGAAGAAAACAATCAGCCATGTGAGAGTCTCTAAAAATGCTGGCCCTCTGCAATTATAAATCCATGCTGTGGGGCATTCAGACAGATATCAACAAGTCCCTTTTTTAGAGCACAACAATTTTTTCTGCTTCCACTATCTGACAAAGGATACAAGGGGCATTTGGCTACTTTTACACAAGTAGGAACATGGACTCCTGAAAGAAGGAGGTCTCCTAAACCCTCCACAATCTCACTTGAAGGCTAACTCACCTAGTTCAGGCTTTACACCCTATTCTAGACTGCTGTTCTTCTTTATCTTAACACAGTCTTGATGGGAGCTTGGACAGAACAGAGGTCACTGATCTGGGACTGCAGCTTCTCCAAACACTTACCATGCTCCCGCAGGTGAGCAATGGTGTCTCTGACCACCAGAGGAACAGGAGACTGATCAGGGCTCTTCTCCCTGAGACTGCACCAAGAAACAACAGGTTACACACAACTGATACACAGGACTGGTCCTGCCTTACATGCAGCCTCCAACTCTTGAATTTATCCACAAAAGTTGTACCACATATGATCTTGCTATCCCCATCCCTGGTTCAGCTATTATTCCAGCCTTCTATCCTCTTCACCCATCATGTTACATCATTCACTGGAGCAACTATGAGCTCATTACTAGACCACAGGAACATTTTTCCATCCTCTGTAAAAATCTCAACCTGTATATGCCAGGGCAAAGGGCTTCCCAGAAGGGAAGTATGCTAGTTATGAATCAGGTGAAAAGGGTTACACTTCCTTTTTTCTTCCCCATAGGAGCAAGGGCAGAAATAAGCTGACACACAAGAAAAAATAAATTTGGCCACCCCATTCCTGTGACAGAAGATTTATCAACAAAATGGCCATCAGGAAAACCTCATGACACCAAGGTGCTCCCTGCCACCCTCACATTTGATTGTCCAGACCACTCCATAGCTGGGAGCTGTTGACCCCTCCCAGGCTGCTAACAAGCTCAGGCAGCACGCACCATGGCAAACACCATCTGGAAATGTTGCACTGAAGCCGGGGAATGTGTTCCCAGACTGCCTCAGAGGATGTGTCTAGCTACACAGTACTGGCTCCTCCTCATTCCCCAGGGAGGCAAAACCACACTCAGAGTTAAAAATACCTTCAACAGTTACTCAGTATCACCAGCCCTTGCCAGTGTCTGTGTGTGCCTTCATCACTGTGCAGGAATGGGGAGTGGGATTCACTACAAGGCTGAATAGAGGTGCTTTTAAAATAGAATTTATGATTTCAAAAACAACTAGGAAACAAATCTGCAGTGCTGCTCAAAGCAGCATAGTCCTAAAGAGAACCCTGTCAGCCTCCTACAGACATCTTTTGCTTAAAAGAAAGTTTCCAGTGCCATAAAGCTGTCCCCATGGCTCTTATTTTGCTCCTCCCTTAGTGACCCTAAGTTGCAAAAATAATCTAACCCAGGGATCAAGAGAGTGGAACTGAACTGAGTTAGTCAGGATCTGGACATGAGCACAGAGTTCCTCAGGAAAATGATTAAAGTTTTGTAGAAAGTCTGAACTGCAAGAAATTTCGCAGCCATTTTCTGCTGTTGTTCAGTAATAAATACAGTGACCTCATATCAAGCAAGTCAGGGCAAAAGCAACACAGTCCAGAGATACTCACTGCTGTAGGGAGACTCCAAACTGCTGGTTTGGCAGTGGTGGACGTGGGGGTGTTGGCTTCTGGGGCACTTGCAAAGGTTTCTGCAGGGATCTCAGGTATTCATCATACCTGCAGCAAAACACAGACTAGTAAAAAGGCACTCCACCTCCCAGAAAGTGCATGAACCCAGCACTGCACACCCACTGGTAGCAACACCAGACTGGTACGGTCAATTACACCTATGCAAAACCACCACAGGCAGTTTTGGAGCACAAGAACAAACATCTCGTTGCCAAAAAAAAAAGCAAGGAGAAAAGGAGTATCTATCTGTAATCAAGAGGTGGAGTAGCTGAGTAACAGCATGGGCAGGAGGCCAGGACAGCATTGTGATGAGACAGATGCATATGTGGGTGTGGGACAGGGAAGCAATCTGGTAGGACTGAGATTATGGGAACTTTGGGAAGCCCCAAAGACAAGCTGAGCAGTGCAGAATGAGCTAAGCAGGTGACCAGACGACAGCAGATGCACACCACGAGCTCCAGGTCAGTGTCAAGGTCAGTATCTTGCAGGAAGTCCCCAGAGGGTGAGTGGGAGATGCAGGATTGGTGCCTCATTGCGGGAGGATTTTTAACTCAAAGACAGAACTGGGGACTGGGGCCAAGGACACACAGGAAGGACTATAGAGAGAAACCAGTCATGAAGGCAACTTGTCAGCATACCCTGCAAAACCTGAGTGGAACAATCTCTTCCTTCCCTTGCCCAAAAGGTCCCCTCTCACAGAACCCTAAACAGGGGGGGAGACAGACAGTATTCTCACTTTAGCACTTGGCTTGGGATCCCCAACTGTTCCAGCTTCACATACTCCTCCAGCTCACTAAGGTAATTCACATAAAAAATCTTCCGTCCAAATTTAAAGCTGAAAAACAAGAGAAAGGTAGATATGTGAGGAATTGGGAAATCCAGTAACAGAACTGACTTCTTACAGAAAAGGAGTGCAGAGGGCTGCAAGAAACATCAGTGGGGCAAAGTGTAGTGGCTGAGCAGCAGAGATGTCACCCACATTGCTCTCCCAATCCATCTATTTTACCAGGAGATGCAAAGACTTTCCAAGATACATTAGAAGCCCTAGCAGCAGCAGGCTCCCTCAAATGGTGGATTTCTCCTTCCTTTCTTCAGCAGTAGGCTTGAGAAGATTTTACTCCCAATTATTTCATGGAGTTATTATTTCAGTATCACAATAAATTAAATATTTGAGTTACAGAGTCTGCAACTTTTTACTTCTACCTGGCTGGAGAGAAAATGAGTAGCACAAAGCTGCAAACTCTGTAGGTTCCTAAAGAGGTATTTCTGGTGTGTGAGTATTTCTGAGCTCAGAAGTGGGAGGAGACAGAAAAAGGTGAGAGACTCCAAGATAGGCTTGGCAGCCTGGGCTCAGCTTGTGCCCCTCTGAGAAGGCCCCATTGTTCCCCTGCAATGTGAACATTCAGGTGAGCCTCCAACAGTGTTTCCTTCGTACCTGATCAGAGGCTTGAAGAGTATCAGCAGGGTCTTGATGAACATGGTTGGGTGCACGATATACAAGGCTTTGATGTTCTTCTTGTATCTGTCAAGAGAAGCCTAGTAATGACAAGCTGCACCTTAAGCACAGGAACCAACCTTTCCACAAGATTAAGGCACCCTGGTTGCTTCATGCCTTTTGCACTGAGCCTCACCACACCCCAGCAACCATGGCCTCTGCTCTCCTATGCTCTGTAGCTGTGTCAGGCCACTCAGCAGCCTAAGGGCATGCTACCCTGTATTCCAATTTTCATCTAAAATCAGTGAGTAGCCTCCTCAGGAACCTACAGTTATACCGTGGGGCTGACACACTTGCACCAGGTCCTGGGTTTGATGCTTGCCTGTTGGCCTAAAGCATGTAACTACAGAAGGAGCTGTTCAACCTATGTTTCAGTCTGTATTAAACAACAATCCACCTCCTTAAGCAGAGGAATAAGTGACAGTAAATTATGATCACCAAGCTACACAGGAGGGCTGGGGAAGATCCTCTATATTAGGCTAGAGAACAGCACAGGACATCCTTGCTTGCTGCAGCTTTACTCACTTGCGATCAAATTCCCTGTAGGCATCCCGCAACCAGCTCAGGGATGGCTTGTTCTCACTGGTCAGGCCATGGTGCAGGTACACCAGCGTGTAGTCACTCTCCACATACTGGTCCAGTGTGAATTTCAGGTACCTGAGAAGAAAGAATTGATGAACTCAATTTGTGCTGGGCTACAGAGAGCCTATTCCTCCCTTTGGGACTCTTTTTGTGTGCCATAACAGAGGATTTGCAACTCCAGCAATGGAGGTAAGCACTTGGGATGCCATGTCCAGCTAAAGAAGCTACTACAGATGGACCTGTCCCCAGGAATCCAGTAGCTGAGAATTAGGTCAGATTTAAGAAATTAACAGCAGCCTACTACAGCATTCTACTTACCCCAGGAGTTTCACGTGATCTAGTTGATGACTTGGGGGCATCCGGCAAGCACTGAACAAAATGACTTTTCTTCCATATTTGTCATCACCTGCAGATAAAATGCCAGAGATTACAGGAAGGTAAGGACTTCATTGTGGTATTGGCAGCAAGGGGTAAAGAAAGAATGAGAAACCACCATAACAAGGCACAGCTGCCAGCAAAGCTAAATCTGATTTTCAGCAGTTATCATGGGCCTAGTGTGGAAGCAGAAACCTGACTGCCAAGGGTCTGGCAAGTCAACAATGAGAATCAAGAACAGATTCCCTGCTCCAGCCCTGAAAGGAGATGAAGGACTGGAAACCAGAATGTCTCCAGGCACATAGGGATGGAGGCAAGTACAGAGCAGAGTGCTTAGAGCATTAATCCTGCAAAGCTGTGCCTGGGCATTGCTCCTGATACACCCATCTCCAGGGAGGCACAGGGAAAACTGCCCTTCACTGGCACAATAACTCCTTCCATCCTGCACACAGTCCCAGACTAACTTCTAATAGTCTGGTGCATCTGTTTTTTGCTTCACCTGGAGTTTAGTTCTGCACACAGAACACAGGCCATTTCATACCCTGGAAACCAAGAAATTCCTAGAAAAAGAGCAGTTCCAGATAAGAACTCTTCTGGATGAGTTCCAGGTAATTTCTCATCTTTCCAAAGGAAAGTCTCTTCTACAGATGGGCCAAGCAGGGCTGCTGGATTCTCCAGGAGGACTGTAGAATAAGCTCTTCACCGCTTCCTAGATTTTCCATCCACAGAGAGATTTTTCCAGCCTGAGACAGAAGGAGCTGCAAAGTGCAGCACGACAAAGCATTCTTTGTAAAAGCCATGCAGAAAACAGTCCCCATCACACTGGAGCCAAATAACCCATAAAGCACCGTCATGTCATGGAGGACACTCCCAGGCACCACTTGAGGCTTCGGAGACAACAAGCCAAGTTTTCCCCAAAGCAAGTCTTCAACCAACAGTGGACTTCTGCCAGCAGAGATCTCAGCCCCATGAACAAAGCCCAAGCAGACACGCATGGCCAAGCTTAGCAGACATGCTGGGGAATAGAGAGATTTGCATAAGTGAGAACCAGGTCACAAATCCTGCAGACATACAGAGTTTGAGGGAAAGTCTGATTCTCTCCCAGACACAGCACCCAATCCATTTCCACAAAGATGACTTCTTTTTTGCAGCATTGGAGATGAAATGGTTCCTTTAGTATTAAGGGTAAAAGTCTTCCCACCTTTTCAGCTACTCACCCTGCTCTGAAACCTGTGTTTTCTTGTCAAGCAGAGAGTGCAACAGTGAATGGGGCTGTTGAGGCTACACTCAACAATACCCTCCTTACTCCCATATGGTAAAGCATCTCACACAGACCACAGCACAGAAAAGCAGCAAGGATCACTACTTATGCAGGACTGACCTGCAATACATCATTCCTCTCGAAATATATCCTTTTCCCAGCATGGATTTACAATATTCATGCAGCCATTTTCTCAGCTTTGCACAGGCTCTGGCGCTCAACTATCACTTGGCTACACTTGCCACACAGCAGCTGGGGTCTCGGAACAGCAAACCTGATATTTCTGGGAATGCTGCCTGTTAATACCAGAGGACCACTTGGTGCTGCAAATGACAGCCAGAGAATTCATACACACCAGACATGACATTAAGATGCCACCGGCCCCCTTTTGCCCCCATCTTGCCAGAACAGATTCTCTTGCTACTTTGTTCATTTTTATTTTCACCTTGCAAGTCCCATTTTCAAGTCACCAGACAACACAGAACTTAGTGATGCACACAAGGCAGAAATTGTACCAAAGCTAAGGACACTGCGGCAGCACTAGGTACGGGCCAGAAAAGGGGCGGCACAGGCCATCACACTGACATACACATGCGCAGATATGGGGCAGGGGGAGGACGCATGACCCGGAATGCAGGACTAGGAGAGTGATGCAAGGCTCATCTGGAACAACCAGGTACAGTCACAGCCAGGCCACAAGACCAACATCACACTGCATATCCCATGGTAGCCCACTCTGTGCCTACCCCAGAGTTTCTTGGTAGCTCACTGTGAGCTTTAGGGACAGGTCTAATGTAATTGAGTTGTCTAAAAGACTACGTGCAGGTTACAAAGTCCTGGGCAAGGAACATGGTATATTGTGATCCTTCCCATTGGTCTTGAGCAACTCATATGTCTCTATCTGAAGGACAAAGGCCTGTATAAAGCACCAAGAGGATGCAGCATTTGAGAATCTGTTGAGTTTTATACTCATGAAAGAGAATGGTCAGAAAGACAACAGACCTTTGCAGATCATATGTAGCTCTATGCTAAATTCAGAACAGATGATATCTTCAGTTAACTGAGGCTGCATTTCACACCAGAGTGGACGGTCTGAGGGCCGGATGCAGACTTCAAGTTTAATCACACACACAGACCTCTGTGGTGTGCGGTACAGTACCATGTTTGTGCCATGTTGTGGGTGGCCATACGCTCAGCTCAGGCTTCTGGGCACTGACTATCAGACCTGACAAGTCACAATTCCAGAACAGCATACCTTAAATAGCTTTCTCTGAAGTGATATAAAAGCCTACAGCAAGGCCTATGCAAAGTCTACAGTCTTGTTCCTTACATAGTCTGGGATTGCTGGTAAAGAATAAACAGACAATCCATGACTCTTCCAAAGGGGAGATGGCATGTATCTCCTGGACAATTTCCAGGGCTAAGTACATCAAAAGATAATCTACAGTGCCCTGGATGACTGAAAAAGGAGTGGCCTGTTTTGCCTTCCAAATCAGAATGAATTTATGCATGAGACCTACAAAGGAACCAGCATGCCCTTTACTGAGTTCTGGGTTTTGCTCCAGTTTTATCACACTGAGCTCAGCCTGTCAACATAGAAATTTTCAAAATGATCACTTGCCAATCTTGTTTCTACCTGACATATATCTGATCAGTCTCCTTGCTCCAGACATGACAAAATCAAAAATTCAGCATCAAAGCTGAACAATCAGTTGCTCCAATTTATAAACAAGAACCTAAAGCCCATTCCATGAATTCTTGTTGGAGGAAACTACCTTCAGGTGGCCCCTCTGCCTCCTACAGAACAGATTCTTATCAGGTTTGATCCTTCCCAGATGCTCCATCCCTTGTACTATTCGCTTTCCTGTTTGCAGTATTAATCTTATGTATCTAGGTTTTCACCCCTTGTTTGCAATTGCAAATAGCTGAAGTTTCCACTGAACACAACTACAGATCATGAAGTAATCACTTGGCTTCTCAGGCTGCCTCCTACCTCTCCCAGATGAGGAATGCTCAATAGTTAACAACAAACGAATAACAAATTATATACCATCAGTACTCAAAGAACACCCCAACTTAAAAAATATTTTCAAGTACACTGGAATTAAACTACCTCCCTGAAGGATGTGATTCAGATTATTTTGCTTTTAACAATAAAGAGCAAGACAGTAGCCAATGCCTAAAGCCAGACAAGACAGCTGCTCATCTAAAGAGATACGCAGTTGTAGGACTGATTGACATAAGCTCCTGAATATTTTTTGGCACTTTTAAAGCCTGAACTGCATTTTTCTTCTCGCTCAAAAAGTGCATTTCCAGGGCACTTCTCAGACAGGGGCAAGGAAAATCACTGCTGTGTGTCCAAGCCATGAGTGCAAGGCCAAACTTCTAAAAGGGCTGAAATTAAAATACTGAGGCAAATGTTTCAGATTAAAACCTGCAGCAATACAAATGTATCACAGCAGAAATTCACATCAAGATGGCAATAATATCCCAAGACAGGGCATTAAATGAATCTGCACAGCCAAAAAATACACAAATCTGCACATGGAAAATACATCCTTGGCATGCAAATCCTGTTATTTACTATTTCTAGGTAAATAGAAATATATCCATTTCATATCCTGAAATATATCTTTTAGCATTTATGTCACGATTTGAGGCAGCCTAGCTGCAGTCTAGAGACTGCTCATTCCTACCTTCACCAGATCGCCTCAGTTAGGTGCCTATCTTGTTGAAAGATTCATATGGGAATATCCTAATACTTTGATACTTGGACAATGCAGATGGATAAAACTTGCCATCAAAAGCTAGTGTTACTGCTAAAACAGCAAAGTTAACAGAGTTGAGGGCCAAGGAAAGAGCACCACTACAGAACACTGGAATATTACTACACAAGTTTCACAAAGTTTAGCATGTTTAATCAGAGCCACTGTGAGCAAAAAACCTGTCAAATGTAATTTCATTTCAATTAGCTCCGCTAAGCTTATGGCACAGCTGGGAAATGTTTAAGCATAGTAGATTTTAGTTGCCTATTGAATTCCCAAGTGGATTTAGCCCTGAAGGAAAAGAAGGTAGGGAGTTCAAAGCAGAAGCATTTTAATACATTATTTAATCCACCTTGATATTCCCAATATCCAAACACTGCCAGAATCAGAAAGCCTTATGAAGTGAATTTAGCTTTAACTGATACAAAAATATACTAGAGGGTCAGATTAAAGAATGCAATATGGGAGGATGTCTGAGAGCATAGAAAAAGGGGAAGAAGACTCCACATAATGAGGAAATGAGAATCAGCATTTCCATGAATTGTGTGAAGGTCTTAGAAGTAAGAATTTCACACCAATAGAAGTTTTCATGTACATTGAGAAGCATGAAAGCCCCAGCAGCCACATTACTGAGACTTAGGACTGAAGTCCGGAGAGTATTAACAAATGCTCAGCAAGCCCAGGGAACTCAAGCACAGCTTTGGGCAAACAAGTTGCCAGAACACATCTCTGCAGCCAAATGGAGAAGAAATAGATAACAGTTGATTTCAGATGGAGAATCCAGTTTAAGTGCCAGCTGCTTAGCACGTGAGTGCAGCAGCAGATCATGTGAAAGAATAGGAAGCAATCCTAGAATGAACTTCCAAACCACATTTGATAACAGGATGAACTAGAGTTCAAACTGAACTGGTCCAAGCAGGTCACCACCATGACAGGACAGGAACAGGATTTACATTGAGACCCATGAGCCCCGAAGTGCCCAAAGTAAAGCCCACACACCAAATTTGGCTCAGATGATTCTGCTGTGTCTGAGGCAGAGGTGCAGCCCTCAGACAACAATTTTGTGCAGCCTTTGGATTCCTGAAAAACTGCCAGTGCAGCCTAAGGCTGAGCAAAGTTTGGGCTCCCCTGAGACAGTCCAGCTACAGGCCATGGTCATGCTAAAGGAATACCATGATCTACAGAACCAAATGTTAGCGCCACAAAAAATCTACCTACCTGGTTGGGCCCCATCAAGTGCACCCTGGTCTGGAGGAACAGAAAAAAAGTTATAGCAAGCCAAGCTTTGCATCCTTTCCCAGAAAGTAATCATGAGGTTAAAGTCTGAGAGCCTAGCCAGATTGCCACCGGGATGCATTTAGCTGCTGTCTTGCAGGATTCAACCTCCTTCCATTTCATCTTCCCCCCATGCTCCTCTGCCAAAAGCAGCCTTATCTAACAATTAGAGGCAATAACAGCCAGCCTTGATTCCCAAATCTCCTTTTTGAATTTGCAACTAACTCTGTATAGTCAAATTTCTTGCCCTTACTGTTAGACTTCATTTGCCACCAAAATGGTAACTGCTGTACTTGCCACTTTTAAAAGGGATTAATTGCAATTAATTCTGAAGTCCTCTGAACAACTTCAGAAGTGTACAGAGAATGGCAGCATACCATATGAATAACACACCCCACACCCATAACTTTTTTTCATGATTAGTAGATTCTGAGTAAAAAAACTGAACTGCCAATTAGAATTTTAAAAAGGTTCCTATAGTTTCCTATAGGAGGTTCCTATAGTTTATGAAGGCATTTATTATCACACCTAGCCCCTTTCCATCACTCTCACAGCTATATACTCAGCAGACCCACATGGGCCTATCAAGACAGGAGCCTTTGCAGAGCAGAGCTCTAGGAAGAAATTCTCCATTCCCTTATAAACTTAAAATTCCTTAGATACTCTCCCTTCCCTTGACATTGAATATCAAAATATGGTGCACAAGCTGGGCTTGCTTTGGATAGACTCAATTCTATAGAGGCAATTCATAATTTTTTATCATACAAAATATTCTTTAAAAAATGAACAAACAAAAAAGTTAAAAGCTGGAAACTACATCCAAAAGCAGCAGAAATGCAGGCACTCTGTACTGATGGAGCCAGTAACAATGTACCATGCCTGAAAAGTACCCTTGTTACTCTTTGCTGAGTCCATTAGCCACCAAAGACACCCTGCAACACATCTTCAACACAAGTTTTGTCTGCCACTTCTACCTTTGCCTGCTTAGAGAAACAGCAGCTACTGGTGCTCCAAGATTGACTTTACCTCCCCATGTCAATCACCAACACATACAGCAAATCATCAGCACCAGTTACAGCTTTGGCATCTGCAGTCATGTTTGCTGGGTAGGTTTGGTACCAGATTCACCAATGAAAATAGATTTACTGCTGGAATTGCAGCTTCAATCAAGTAACACAAAAGAAGGTACACTCATAGCTCTCCACCTTGTTTTCCCACTTCAGTTACAGGTCTTAGACGTATTGGCATCACAGCTTTTCTGACAGGGCAGCCCCACAGATTGACAATTAATGGTGTGAGGCAGCAGATTTCCCACACAAACTAGCAGAAACATGCTTTGAGCTCCAACAAAGTTTTGAAATCACTGGGCAGGAATTACATAGCTGGAGTATATAGTGACAGCCACTTTCCTGACCACTGATACACTATCTTCTACCCTCCATGGCAGTGAGGAATTCATATGCCAATACATGTTAGGCCCCTGTTTTCTTATCCCAAAAGAAAGCAAGGCAGTTATCGTGTAAAATGGGAATGCTGATGAACCTCATAGCCATAGTTTTGCATATTGACCACAAAGAAGAGACCAGTATTTCAGACTGGGCAGCAGAACAAGGATGGAACACCTTGCCAGAGCTGACAAGAGCTCTGCTC
Source organism: Agelaius phoeniceus (assembly GCF_051311805.1). Lineage (NCBI taxonomy): Eukaryota > Metazoa > Chordata > Aves > Passeriformes > Icteridae > Agelaius > Agelaius phoeniceus. The sequence goes on along the minus strand of NC_135270.1, from coordinate 25,219,871 downwards.
TTCCCACACAGCCACAGGTTTCCAGTATGAACTGCCATTTCCAGAAACCTGCTTTAGCCTATTATTAACTACCTGCCTTACTTTTGCAATTCAGCTTCTGCTAAAATTCAAGGCCAAGACTATGTCACATCTGCCTCAACCCCCAAGAGGATGGAAGCAGCACCTTTGCCATGTAAGAACTGGCAGGAGAACACAGAAACTCTCAACATAACAGAAACTTGGGATAGTTCCTTAACAGCTCTCAACCAGGAGCTTTTGTTTCCTCCAAATGCTATGTGACATGAGCAAGGGAAAAAACCAAACTTTGCAGAAGTGGACTGTGCAATGAAATCAAGCCTCCTCTCTTTCAGCTTCAGGCCACGTGTAAAGAGGAATTTCACTGCTACAGCGCTCACAAAAAGAGGCACTCAGAGTCAAGAAGAACCAAACCACACAGAGACCTCTCCAGAGCCTGTGTAAAACACTCCATAAACACACACTTTAAGGCAAATCTGAAAGGAACAGCACAACACCAACATCTTCCTTCAGAAAAGCATCAAGTCCCAGAACCAAAATAATGTTTCCTTAAACCAAAATATTATGATTCCTAACAATACTCCAGTTCTGAGAACTCCCTCAGGACTGTGGCCCGGATGCCTTTTGCTGTCATCTTTGTGTAACACACCACCACATGGGACAGCAGTGACATGCCTGCTCCTTTCCCATGGACAGCCTCTTCCCACAAGATCCTAGTCCCCAGAAGAGACAGGAGCAATAGGGCACAAAGGACAGTCTCCATGAAACCACTGCACTATTTTTAAGTGAGAAACAAACCCCAAAAACTTATTTCCCAAACAAATTCTGCAGAAAGTTTTTCAGTACTTTCCCCTCTTAGGTCAGATAGCCAGACATTTCAAATGAAGCACACCTTGGACTAAATCAAGGCCAGCTAGGAAATGAGTGTGCTAACTTTTTGCCATCAAAACTGGGCTTTTATTAAGTTATTAACTCAATGCACACATCCAGCAAGAAGCAATTACTTTCTGACCACACAGGATAACACTGGGATCATGAAGTTCAGCCTGAGGATGGGAACCAGCCTTCTGCTTTTGTCTTAAAATAGCACCATCATCACAGAACACATTTCAGGGCAGGCAGGAACAGAGTTAGCCACAAACTTTCTGCTCTGAAATGCAGAACAGGGAAGGACATGGGACAGAAATCAATAGAGTGGATAAAACTATCCTTGATCTGCTGCCATTTGCTAATATTTACAAGAGATCTAGGGTAATTTTGTTTCAGGCTCAGCATAGCCAGTGTTCATTGCACCTGGAGCTGCTGACAAACACAATTTATCAGCAGAGCCACATCTGAACAGCTTCATATTAATCCTCCAGTGAGATTTTTATTCTCCAGGCTATGTCTAATGGGATTTTTCCAGGCTTTCCCAGGCTGATTGCCTCCAACAACAATCCAGAGAAGACTACCCTGTCCGACTCCGAACAGTTAAAATTCTCAATTACTGACCAAAAAAAAATTATCAGCTTCTCCAGAACCAAGATTACAAGTCAGACCCCTTTGATCCACTTCCTAAATTCTCCTTTCAGGAGATGAGAAACCAGCAAGTCTCAAACCTACATGGCAGCAAATCCTCTATCTGGAGCTGTGCTCCAAGCTCTCCCAGTGCCAAGAAAGGCATCACAGCACATGCCATGTGTGGGACCATCACATGCTTCCAGACACATCAGCTACCGGTGAAAACTGGCCAGCAAGAGCCAAGAACAGAAGCTTCTCTGAGCTGTTTCTGCACTATACAGAGACACTGCAGGGACACAGAGCTCACTAGGAATACAAATTTAAACCACAACGGGGAAGAGTTCAGAATGCAGGCACAGCTCCCAGTCAGCCATCATCCCACCCCGGAATCTTTTCCGGAAGCTGGCTAATTCTTCATTTGCTACCCTAGACTGTGTCAAATGGCCAAATGGCTCCGTTCCAACAGCCACTGACACAGACCTCCACTGGAGTGATACTCCATTCAGAGAGCTTGTCAAAGAAAAAGTCATGTTACCTTGGAACAGAAACCCCTCAGAAAGAGTGGTGTTTATCCCAGGAGGCAGCAGACAAAGTATATCCTTGGTTTGGGCTGACATTCCAGTCTTATCAATGTCTCTGATCTAAACTCTGCTAAGCACTTTGTCTGAAGCTTAGCCTAAAGCAACAACTGTTATCATTTAACTCACCCTTTCCCAGAGTCCTCAAATACCAGCTACCTGTGCCATTCACATTCCAAATATTCTGGCTATTACTACTGAAATGGTGGAGCCCACACATCTGTCCCTTTCCAGTTTCAGCAGCAGAGACCAGGGTGCAGACCTCTACAACCGGCAGTCCTGAAACTCCAGCCCCATGGAAAAGAAGCTTAGGAAAACATTTGCAAATGAAAACACTTCTGGCAAATCTATAAGGCATAACAGCCCAAATGTCAAACACCTGGCCTGTCAAACTGAGCAGGAAAACAATAAACAACAAGGTTTTGAGACTGCCATTATAATTTTTTCCACAAAAGATGGAACATGAGAGATCAGGAAAAAGAGAACTCATTTGAGAAAACTGCCCAGAAAAGAATGATATCAAGACAACTCTTACCAAAGTAAGTGCCAGAGACTCTTTTTGTTGTGGTCAAACTCTGCTGCAGAACAACCCTGAATTAGGAGGACTCCAGCCTGTGCCTCTGCTTCCTTGACAATTCACATGTGGGGCAGGGACCAAGTTACAGAGAGAGGGCAGTAGGAGGTGGCTATAGTCAAGCAGGAAGTATGAATCAAGTCACAACAAGTTGTAGAGTGCTTCTTTTTTAAAAAAACAAGGAATACAAGACAAACTGGCCTTACCCTTCACTCAGGCTCACCACAGCAACCTAAAGAATACCTCCAAAACTCTTTCTCATAGAGGTCCCCAGCAGTATATCACCAAGGGTTAGCATAAATAAAATAATATGGACAAGAAAACACAAAAAAAAATACAAATGCTTGTGACCCTGAATGAACAGGTCTTTCCTTGCAGTGGAACACAGGCCTATTCCCCCTATTTCAGATTTCTGTACATATTATTTCTGGACAGGATGGTAAGCTCTGGCCGTTCAGATACGAGTGATTCCATCTACTGTGGATTCCTCAGTCAGCTGAGGACCTTATAGCTGTATTGCTTAACCACATAATTTCTGTGGCATTATCAAGCAAAAACCACTTTGTGTTCAGGATGTAGTAAAGAGCCATATCTAAAACAAATCAGCTAAAGCAACTGAGTCCTGACAATAATATAATCAAGTCAGCAAGAGCCAAGAAATAACCCAAGTTTAGCTGAAGTCAATGGAAAATTACACATATCACAAACATTCAAGAAGTTTGGTGTTCTTTCTGTGCCACCTGTCATTGCCACTTGGTCTTGGCAAACAGCAGATGTCCCCAGAGCCCTATTAGAAAAGTGCTTCCTCAGCCCAGCTGCAAAGACATCAAAGGAGAAAAGAGGAAGGTTCCTACCTGCCACTTCCACAATGTGGTGCCTGGCGATATCATAGTAGGGATGATCCCACTGCAGGTGAGTGACAGGCTCAGGGGAGCCTTTGGAGTCATCTGAACAAAGTACAAGAAACAAGCAATCAGAAGAAGGGATCTGGAGCACATTGGCAAGTACAGAAAGATAGAAGTATAAGAAAAAATGGCACTTCTACATGGGACTAATGTATGCAACTATACACCTTGAAAACCCACTTTTGAAATTCTGACTAGACATGGAATTCTGAGCAATGACTTCAGAAGAGTCCTCTCAGTCCTATGAGATCCATATGTGTCCCTCAGAATGTACACTCTCTCAAACAAATGTTCAAATATGTCACAAATATTCACAAAGACAAAACCCAAGGACACGGTCATGGCTTTTTAGGGAAAGGAGGATCTTAACATAGTCCCTTGATGGATAGTCATACTATATATCCTTGAGCTAATTTTCCTGACCTCTCTGTTCATAGTTCACAGCACAGGATTTCAGAGCAACAACTCAGATCTCCAGCCCCACCTCCCAGATGGAAGTTTGAGACCATTCCAGTCCAGAAGGCCAAACTCTCCTGCAAGAGACCATAATGGAGCATACTCAAAGATTTACAGCACATCTATTCTGTCAGCACCAAAATGCAGCCAGGCACAGGACTGAGAAGAGCATATTTACAGCAGCTGGTCTGCACTTTTTAGTGCTGTTCAATACTGAGGCTGATTCACTTGGGTGTGGTGCAAGTTTAATACATCTATAAAGCTTTTAAATGGAGCTGGGGCTCTCTGTATATGTAGATATGACCACAATGCTGCAAGACAAACAACTGCTTTTTGGCCAAAACCCAGATCCCAAACAAGCAGGATACTTACCTGATTTGGGAAAAGCAGGGACTTCATCTGATGGCCAGTTCTTATCATCTATGGAGGGGGCCAGTTTGAGCTGGCTGAGGGACTGGTTGGTATCATCCAAGTTCAGGTCGTCCTGAAGATCCGTGAGTGGGTCTGTAGCCATGGTCCCCAAACACCGCAGTTTATTTCGCTGTGTCTAGAACACAGACTACAGAGATTGTTAGGTGAGACACAGAGATCACAAATCTACCTCCCCACAGAGACACTTCCTCTTCTCACCGATTTCCCCCCAATACTCCCTCATCCTTACTTATCCAGAGATTGTGTCCCCTCCTCCTTAATACAAGCAGGAATTCCTCCTCCTCCTTGTCAGAGGCACAACATATCAGATTCTTTCATGCCAATTGCTATCAAAGGCCATCAAGAGCTGTACCAACCCTCTCAAGGAATCTCTGCTTGACCACAGCTCTGGGCAGAACAGTTTTTCTCTCCTGAAACAGAAGCAGCACCAGGACTCTGCAGAAGGCGACAGGCTGCACCAGCCCCTGCCTGATACACTCCCTGTATGGCTCTGAGCTCCCCCTCCCTCCAAACAGCTGGCACAAAGCCCGGCTGTTTCCACAGTTGGCCCAGTACTGGAAGCTTTCCCAAGAATCACCTCCCTCCTTCTCCCCACAATGGAGAACCAGAGCTCTCAACAACACTGAAGTGCGTGCTTCAGTGTGATGCGATCTGAACAGAGAAGTGAACAGCTCCTTAAAACAGGAATTTTTTAGGCGGAGCTAGTAAAACGGAGAACAATACACATAGAATCCTCATCTCCTTTCAGCATCACCCAGTAAATCCTTTCTCCTACATAATAGCTAGAAGCAAGGAATCGCTTCTTTCATTTAAAGCCATACTGCCTGAATGAGTATTTTTCACCAAGCATGCAATAAGCAGACTAAAGAATTAAGAGGGTCCAAGAAACAGACAGCTCAGTGCGTTTGCTGTTGTTTGCAAATATTTCTCACTCTCATCTGAAGCAGAAGATACATTAAAGCTGGGACTGAGCTAGCACAGCATACAGGACCTCCTAAGAGTACCAACTCTTAAGGACAATCCTTGGGAAGCTGCTGTTATCCTCTGAATTCAGTCTCCTGGAAGTAAGCAAGGAAACATTAAAAAGGACAACTATGTAGATCTGGACTGCTCACACTGACCATGTGGACAGTAATTCCGTGGTCAGCAGGCAGCAAGCCAAGAGGAAGTGTAGAAAAATCAAGTGACATCTTGCATCAGCAAGAGTCTCTGCAGCACTGTTTCACAGCAATGCTTGTGGCTTATTTTTCTTTATAAGGAAAGCAAAGGGTTCAAAGATCATCTGAGGAGGCACAACACCTTAGTGTGAAAAGTATATTTGCAGTAAAGCTATTTCCTTTAGCAGAATGGAGAGGGGGACGATGTTTTGCATCTTCCATCCCTGGAGCTTGAATGTGTATATTTATGCACAGAAAACAATGAAACAGTTACTCAGACTGAGCACAGAGGACAAAACCTGTGAGCTCTGGAAGGTGTCACATCCATGCTCAGGTCTATACTTGCCACCAAGCTTGAGGATGCATTTTGAGAGCACAGGAAATTGGATATTCAGTGGTTTTCTTCTCCCTTTGGACCATTCCAAGCTTATTATTTACTTCCTATCCTCCCTTATCTGCTACTCACCAGTTTACAACCAGTTTTCACCTCTCCAGGGCTCCCAAAGGACTGAAAGCTATTGCTAATCAAATGCAATGTTTCCCATAATACGAAAGAGCATGACATATACAGACAGCAGGTCATCAAGACAACACATCAGACACACAGGGTCCCACCACTGCAGCCACGCAAAGATCCAAGCAAAATTATTTTCCCTGCCCTCTGGTCAGGGCTGCCAGAGCTGCCTGACCTCCTCTGATATCAACAGGACAAGGAGCAAGAAATTAGGTTCCCTAGCACTTTGAGCTCATGCTGGAACCACGCAGCAGTGGAGCCAGGGACCAGGACTCCCCACCCCTAGCAGCTGATCCGATTTCTATGGTAACAGCAGGCACTGACTCCTATGACTCAGCGAGCTTAAAGCATTTCCCACAGGAGCTCAGCAGCCCCAAAAGCCAGTGCTCCATGCTGAGGAAGCATCCATAGCTCCCCAGGACAGCCTCTCAGCATTCACAGCTCTCAGGGACTTCCCAGCCCTAGTGGGGACAGAGGACCCACATTTCACTACTGCCATCCACTGAGATGCCTTTCATGGGAGATTCTTGGGGATGCCCGGTAGCAACCACTTCCCCAAAGAAGAGTCCTGAAACACCTGGGGACCAAATCCAAATCCCCCCAGAGAGCAGTGATGGTACTGCCATAGGGCCAGCAAGTCACCAAGTGTCCCTACACTTGCCCCTACACTCACCACTTGGCTTCATAGTCAACTTGCAGCACTTGTCCAGAGACAGAAGAGCAGGTTATTAGACAGCACTGGGGGATTTCCCCTGAGGCATAAAATTAATCTTAGTGTGGCACCATGTGGAAGAAGGAAGTTGTTTGTTAGTAGGATCCACACTGCAAAAAGAGCCCAGTGGATAGTGCTCTGGCCTCACCCCTTGGAAAAACAGACAAGGCTCTCCAGATACCTTCATGAAGTTTTCACAGCCAGCTCCATTCCTTGGCCGTAGGTTACTGCTCCATGGTGTTAATGGAAGCAGGATCCAGAGCAGAAGACCTCTTAGATTTCAGGTCCTTCTTGTGAACCATACTGTAGTACCCAGAGAGCCCCAGAAGATTTTGCAGATTTTTCTCCAGCCCTTTCCCAACATGCAAAAGGCAAAAGCACAGGATCTCACATCAGATAACCATACAGCAGTTTAGGACATGAAATCTTCTAAATGCTTGGGAACTAGTAGGCTCTGAGAAGGAGAGAACTGGAGTTATCATGTAAAACACAAATTGAGGATCTTCATATAAGGATATACATTTCACTTTCCAATAGTGCAGCTGCATGAGATGGTTCCCTGTGTACTCAAAAATGATCCCTAAGGATCTGTCTTTAAACAGAAAGTCCATATGTATCATGGCGATATAGCTGTTAAAATGAGTAAAGTGTTTGTTAAAACATTTCATGGTTTTTAACAATAAAAGAGCATTTCAACAGATTTAATTCTGTTTAAAAACTGCATCTGTTTTACATAAATGTCATGACAAGATGCAAGTGGTACACTCCATATAGCAAATAATAAGATAAGAAAAATTACACACCTAGATTTTGAAAAGCAAAAGTTGTAGCCAAAGATTTAAAACCTAAAGAATCACACACGGCAGCAGAAGCATTTACTTACTGCCAAGTTCTAAAGACCCAACTGTACCTTTTTTTCCAAGTATTTAAGTATGTTTTCTGCAACTGCACTACACCTGAACACTTGCTGTGTAATAAAAATTAACTTTCCTAGATAAGAGAGACATGTGATGGAGAACAGCATACTCCTCTAAAGGAGAGAACTCAAACCATTAAAATACAATATTCACAGAAATTCTGAACTGCAGATTCCTTATATAAGATCCAGAATTTACCCAAGAAAGACCATTCACATTATACCCAGGAAATCATGGTGGCTGCTGTTCATGAAAACTATTTTTTTCTGCAATTTCATTTCACTATTTTTCTATCACTTATTTCTAAGCTACACCTGCTTGGTAGTTTCCTTTTCCTGTTTTTCTTCCAGATGTACTATTAGTTCAGAAGTGAATTACACTTCAAAATATGTCCATGCATATATTACCACACCCTGGAGCTCTACATACAATAAAGAATTACAGAAGCCAAGTGACCTCTTCTTCCATGCAAGATGAACAAGCAATGGTCAGATGCAACACAATCCTGGTTCCGGGACTATTTTTATGACTTTGCCGCCATCCACACCTCCTCCCAGTTTCAGCCTATTTGCACAATGTCGCTTTTTCTATACACATCAATCAAGGCCCTGCAGTTTGCTACAGTGTTAAAAACAAGCACGTCGAAAGAAAAGGGAGCAGTTACTCAGCAGCAGACCTCCAGGGTACTCACGTGCATGAATGAGGTCCAGAACCTAGACTCACCCACAGAGCCCACCCTTTGTCTTCCCTCACATCAAGACTGATAATACCACCGAGAGGATCACTACCCTGGCACTACCCTGAAAGAACGTAGAGGTCAAGAGCCAGACCTTGTCCTGGCTCACCATGACCAGTAAACTCAGGACAGACACACTATTGCTCAGGGAAGCCCTTTGCTCCTTCATTATTCCAACAACTTTTTAATTGAGCAGCCTTCCTTCCCCAGTCACCTCAATCCGTTTACTGAAGGCCACCTCCGTGCCCGCTGGAAATCCACGCTAGCGAGGAGTCAACTTCCCCTTACTGGTTCTCTGCAGGGTCTGAGGGCAAAAGTGCTGAACTCTCCAAGTGTCCTCTCCGGAGCTGCTGCACAAAGTACAGAAGCTGCTCTCAGTGCCGTGCAGGACCCACCCCGGACTCATGTGAGGGAGGCAGTGAGGCACACACAGCCCTGCGCGGGCTGCAGCCCTCCTCCTCCTCATCAGCCCCTCCACTATACATCTGTTCTCTCCCGTTCCCTTCGACTCATCTCCTGGGAGACCCCTGAGGGAACCTCAAGACGGCTTACGAGACTCACGGACTTACTATTTACATTGTTAAAACAAAGGTCGCCTAGTACACACCAATTGCCTGAAGACAGGACAAGTATCAGCCCCCCCCCCCCCCCCGCTGCTGGGCACCGGGATTAATGGCAGCCGGCCCCAGTGCCAGCCCCACCGCAGCCGCCGAGGTCGGGAGCAGCCAGCAGCAGCCACGGTGGCGCCGTTCCGGCGGTACCTGCACCGCCTGCCCCGGTCAGCGGTGACCAGGACACCGCGGGCTGCCGGCCCGGCTCTTCCCGCCCAGGTGCCCGCGGCGCTTCACCAGCCGCGCTCTTCCCGCCAGGCGCGCACCGCGGACGAACCGAGCCGCTCCCTCACACAGGGCGAGCCCGGCAACACCCGGGCGGAGCGCTCGGGGCTCCGGGCCCAGCCCCGGCCCGTTCAGCCTCAGTCCCAGCCCAGCCGCCGGGCCGCTCCCCCGCCCCAGCAGCACCAGGACAGGCCGCCGGACCCCGCTGCTGCAGGCTGGGCCCGGCCGCGCTCCCCGGGCACCCCACGCCGCCCCGCCGATGCCGGTACCTGCCACCGCCACCGCCCGCCTGTCACCGCTGCCCGCCGGAAGCGCGGCCTCGCCGCCGGGGAATCCCGCCCCGCCCCGCCCGCTGCCGGCCGCCGTCCGGGCGCGTCCGCCGCTCCCTCGCAGTGTTCCGCCGGCACGGAGCGCCCGAGGCCGGGGGGGCGGCTGCGGAGGCGCGGGGGCCCGGGCCACCCCCGCAGGCAGAGCCTCTCGTAGGTGCGTGCCGAGGCCCAGAGTGGGTGGGATGAGCGGCCCGGCCTTCCCGAGCGTTGGGTGTGCGCCCCGGCATGTGTGCGCCCTGCAACCCCTGCGGGACGGCGGTCCGGACCGTGCATCGCTCTTAGGAGCTGCCAGCCCAGAAAAGAGCGTGTCGCCCTGTTTTATGCCAGTCATGGCTATACGTCGTAGAAATACTTGTCGTGAAACAATAGGAATGCTGCACAGGTACTGTCGGTAGTGAGAAATCGGAGATTCGTCCCTCTTCCCCAGTTTAAAATGGAAAAAGATCATAAAAGTAATGGTTCTCATGGCAGAGCCCCAGCATTACTGCATAGCAGAGTATCCATCTCCAGCGTTCATCTTTCTCTTATCCAGCAGCAATCATGTCAACATAACAGCCAGCCTTAATTCACCCATCGTGCCTTTGTGTTTGTGCAGGGGATCCCGAGGTCTCCAAGGTGGTAGCTGATGAAACCACAGTCCTCAGTGACCCTGTGTTAGCAGGCTGTCCACCAAATATTTTCACAGGCTGCAAGAAGCTTCCAAACATGAGCCATGACAAGCCAGCATGCTGGGGACTGAGAATCAGCATGTCGAGCCCATCTCAACCATTAAGACCAGTGGCAGATGGAAAAAATAATTGGATAAGGTTGTAGATCCCAGATCTGCAGCAGAAAAAAGTGGAAATGGGACAGCAGGCAGCAAGTCCTGGAGACCTGGATCTTTTATCTCCGTCAAGCAGAGTTTGATTCAGTGCTCCCTTGGTTGGCAAGCCATGCAAGGTGCATGCTCTGGCCAGCCCACTCCAGAAGTGCCTGAAGGATTCTGGTGGCAGGACAATTGGGCAGGAACCTCAGAAGCCCAGTCCTACAGAAGGAGAGACTGCAGAGCTTTGTGAGAAGGACAGCAAAGCTTCCAAAACCTTTAAACTGGCTTTCCCACAGCATGGGGGAAGGGCTTACTGAAGGGCTCCGAGTGGCAGGAGGAGTATACACAGCTGGTAGAGGATTACTCTGGCAGCCCAAGCACCCCTCTAAAATCTCTGTCCCAAAAGGGGATGATCGAGCATGGGTGGTGCTTCAGGGAGTATGATGAAGCCATCCTGTGGCTCTGCCACCCCCAGAAGCACCACTTTGTCCACCCTGGCCACAAAGCCTCACCTGTGCACAGAGTGTGGCAAGAGCTATAGTTCAGAAGGGAGCTTCAAGACCCATGGGTTGGCCCACGGGGCTGTGTGGCCATTCCAGTGCACCCAGTGTAACAAGGTTTGCTGCCCCAGAGGAGAGTTGCAGGAGCACCAGGCCCTGCACACTGGCCAGCACCCCTTGTCCTGCCAGCAGTGTGGCAAGGCCTTTGCATGCTGGCTCTCTCTCTGCATGCACAGGGAGATCCATTTGGCTGCTGGGACTGGCCCAGCTGGTCCCAAGGGGTGGCAGTGTGCCATATGTGGGTGTCACCTGGCCAACTCCAGCTCCTTGTGCAACCACATGTGCTTGCACATGGGGTAGTGCACTTTCACCTGCAAGCAGTGCGGCAAGTCCTACACCCTGGCCACTAAGCTGTGGTGCTATCAGAAATCCCACCTGGCTGGCAAGCCCTGCAAATGTGAGCTCTGTGGCATGGGCTATGCCCTTCCCCAGAGCCTTGTGCACCATGTGCTCACCCACAAGGTGGTAAAAGAACTTTGAGGAACTCGCCACTACAGTGGCCTCAGTTGCTGTGGGCCTACCTCAGGCAGCAAGAAAGAAGCCACAGAGAAAGGGCCAGCTGAGGGGGCTTGTAGCAGGGCTCACCCTGCTCGTGGTGGAGGTGCTGAGGCCAGTGAGTGAGGCTGAGCTGTTGATCACAGCCAGCACTCACTGCATTGCTACTTACCAGTCTAAAGGCAGATCCCAGATCCTGGGGCACATGGGACAAAAGCTATGTGTCCATCAGCAAATGATATAATCAAAATCATCCTCTCCGAGCTTGAGGACAGATGCATTTTGGTGCAGGATGAGGCCTCACTGAGTGATGTGGCCATCATCCAGGAGGGGATGGGCTTCAGGAGACATGGCAGAAGTGGTAGAGGTCCAGACTGATACCTGGCTGTCCCAACATGCCCTGGCTGGTCTTCTGTACTTATGAAAACGAAGGTAAAAAACCAAAATAAAACCTAGCTCTCTCATCTCTCTGTTAGCAACAAGGCCCTGTGGTTCAGCACCAGGCAGAATTAGCAGTCTTGGGGTTAACTGCCTGTATAAACTTGGGTCTTTGCAGTAGCTGCTCATTGAAGCTATGAGCCTACACATGCCACATGCTGGGCCTGGCACAGGGAAGGCATTGGCTGTTGATGGGAATAACTTCCTAGAGAAGACACAGCATTAATGAGCAGTGCTTCTGTTCTGCCTGTGTTACATTGTCAGTCAGTGACAGTGCACTGTGGGGAAGGCAGGAAAAGTCTCAAAGCAGTGACTTTGAACAGTGCCTTCCTTTCAAGTTTTTTAATTACTTGCTGCTATTCAAGCACTTTCCTGGGCTTTTACTCTTGGAGCTAAGCAACGCTTCTGATCATTTGAAGCTCATGCTGGTGCCAGACATTACTGGTAAGCAGCTTTCCAAGTGTTTACAAGGTAGCTTGTAATATTAAGAGCATTTTTCACAATTAGCAGAAGCAAAGTCCTGCCTTGGAGCTAGGGCTGAATGTTCCTTCTCTGCTGTCACCTGGTTTGCTTGCTGTCAGTTTCTTTTGCTTATGGTGACTAGATAGTCTATCTGAGGACATGAAAAGGATAGTTTTGTGTCTCACTGTGCAATTTTCAATGTCCCCAGCTGAAAGGCTCCTCACCTCTCCACATAAAGGTTGACTAGTTCATCCCTGCTCAGAAGATTGTCCATTTCCTCTCCACATTCATACTGGGTTCAATAATTTTTTTCCTTGTTTCTCTTCACACATTCTTGCTTCCTCTCTTCCCCTTCTCTCCTACCCCTGCACCAAAACATTAAAAGTCAGCACTGCCAGAACTACATCCCAATATCCCCACTGCTGCATCTTCTTCAGTCCCTGTTTGCCAACTGAGGCATGCTGACGTTAATTAGTCCTGTTGCAGGAATGAAGTGCACAGCTATGTGAACTTGACCTCCTAGGAAGAGTTGACAATGCCAGACCTAACAGGTCTTTCAGACTTTCCTGCTCTGCACTCTTTCCACGTTATAGGAACACCACTTTGATTTGCTGAATCCTCAGTTTTAGCTATTTTTGCTCTCTGTTTTATGCCTCTCAAACATCTGCAATTCCTCTATTTTTTTTATTTAGTCTTGCTTAGTGGCTTTAAATTCTCTGAGTTTCTTATGCCCACTGCACAAGGCACCAGGGAATCATAAGTAGTATAGTTCCCTTTTGGGGTGCTATGAATGCAGTTATGTGACACTCCTAAAAGCTGCGCTTTGTGGTTTAAATTTTTTTTCATTAACTTTTATGACATGTTTGCAGACAAGGTGCTAGAGTGAGATCCATGACACTTTGATGTGATGTAAAGATGGAAGGTGAATTCAGTTGATAAACCTTTGGGTGTCCTAATTTTTAATTATTTTCTCTATAGGGGCATGTGAGCTAAGTATTCCCTGAGTGCTTGGAGCACATGCATGTGAGGAGGCTTGTATTTGAAGGTGCAGTGCTTCCTACTGTTCTCTCTTTGGTGCCTATCCAAACTCAAATATTGACACAGCTGCGGAATGTTCTCATTGGAGCTGGGCTCATGTGCTGTGTTTGAAGTGTGTGCCCTCTGTCACAGCAGAATTGGGAGAGAAGGGGGAGCAATGGGGGAAAGGGGCAGGGAGAACCCAGACCCCTATTGCCTAAATAGCTGATCTGCTTCTTTATCCCAAGGTAACAGGAGAGAAGTAGAAGGAGCAATTATGAATTAGGAGGTCTTCACAGAAACATTGTTCACCTGACTGTTGATCTGAGTAGGGGGGAGCATGTCTGTGCCTTGCTGCACGTATCACTTGGCTGCAAGATAAACTTAGCTGGCTAATTCTGAGGAGAGGAGGTGATTCACCAGGAGGTGATTCCCATGGGCCCCTGGTAGTGATGCCACCACCATGTCTTTGTCTTAGAAGCAGCATGTTCTCATGTGAACAACCTTTTTCTTGACAGCAAAATGATGCATAAATCTGTTTACTCCTAGGAAATTCTATAAAAGCACTGAAGACCATGGTGCTGGTGAACCTCAGCATGGATAGGATCAGTACAGGGTGCTGTGGCCTGACTGGATAGCTGTGCAGTGCTGTTTAGCTTGGTTTTTGCAGCATCTGAAGGAATGTGGGATTATCTAATGCCATACCCTTTCTTGTATTATGTCCAGTAAATGGTATTTTAATGACTACATTGTAGGCTCTGAGTGCCTTTTTTATTGGAATCCATAACAAGCCCTCATGCCAGTGCATTACATTTGGTGCAGTTGTCAGGATGCTGGTGAGAAGGGGGGAAGGATAGCAAGGAGAAGGATGTGTGCCTGCCTGATATGCTGGCATGGGGAGCAGTTACACAGCATGCTGCCTTTCGGTGCCAGTGAGGTTTAAGTTTTGGGACAGCAGACACATGGATTGCCCAGCTGGCTGGAGATCTTGTGCACCCATTACCAATACAGGCTCAAGCAGCGAGCACACAGCTCTGCTGGGTAATGAAGTCCACCGTGCTGGCAGGGCTTCACCAAAGCTTTGGGGTGCTGCTGCAACACTCCTGGGTGACAAGTGCCAAGATCTTTTGGATGATTGGGGTCCTTCCTGCTGGCAGGGTGACACCAGGTGTCAGGCATGCACACAAGTGTTACATTTAAATCTCACACCACAGTCAGGGTTCAATCCCTAGCCAACTTGTAAACTGGCTTAAACCTGACCAAGATGTTTGAATGAAAAGGAACAGGCTGCAAGGGAAGGAGACCCCATCTGGCAGCTCCCTGGCCCTCAGGGACAGGGGAACCCCTGTGTGAAGGGATAAGGGTTTCATCTTTGTGATTGTATCCAAGGTGTTGCTTTGATTAAACTGTATAACTCCCTTTAGGAAGAGATTGATAAATGCCTCAACTATTAAACGAGCAAACTATCCATCACAGGCCAAGGTCAAAGAAAATGGGCCAAGGCCAAACCCCCTATATTCTGCTCCCTGAAAGTTGAAAAAGTAGTTACACAGGGAAAAAAATTGCTGAAGGCTTTTTTTACTTAAAAAGATGAATCAACACATAGAAGGAAAGAGATCGAAACTCTTAACTGTGTTACAAACTGTCACTCTGGATGATAAAGGTATCTTAACTCTCTTGTCCTAAGAAAGAAAATAGCATCCATCATCCATGAGTGAGTGAAGGCAGAAAGAAAATGAAATTATAAAAACTTGCTTGCAGGAATGGAAGAGTTAAATGTTGGAGGGGTGGAAGTCACACCCCTGGAGAGGTGATAGCTGATGCATGCTGTGCTGCTGCAGAGGCTAACCACAGGAATGGGAGAAATAGAGAGGAGCCCTAGAAGCACATTAAGGAATGAGAAAGGCCACAATGTGAGGAGTCAGCATCTTTAATTACTAACATTGTTGTGAGACACAAGAAGGGGCTGGAAAGTGCCCCAGGATGTAGTGAAAATCTCTGATTACAAAGCAACAAAATAAATGTAGGAACCAGAGCAGAAGTAACATTTAAGGAAGCTGGCATAGGTAGGTATTAGAAGATACTCATACCTGTCTGATAACCAAGCTTAACTGCTGAATTGTATTGCTGCTTAAAGTTAGCCTTATATTCTGCATGATCCCATGGAAGGTGATAAGACCTTTCCTTTAAAGGAAAGACGAGGGTAAAAATCTATGCATAAATATAACAACCCTGACTTAAGCTGCAGTGTAAATGCTGCCTGGTTATTATAAGGAAGAGACCGAGATGCAGAAATGAAAGTGATTGAGGAGATTGAAAGCTGCTCCTCCTCTAGTTAGGAGTGGAGGTGGCTGTGTGGGACACAGCAGCTGCTCTGACCCCACCACTCTTGTTTGTGCTTTTCCCTGTCTCTGCCTGTGCTCTCTGCCTAAATGCTGCTTCCCCTGCTAAGTAGCATGGGTATTTCTAGGGTTGTGTCTAATCCCATTCACACACTCTCCACCCAGGTCATTTCCATCCAGAGAATCCCAGCCATTCCTAAAGGTGTCTCTCCAAAATCCATAGCAAGGAGTAGAGATGTGTGTGGATGAGAACAGGAGATACTCTTATTATGTGAGGAAGGAAGCCTCTGCAACTGCTCTTTGTACCAGTGTCCAGAGTCATTGCTCAGCCACCCTAATGCTAATATTTGCACTCTTCTATGGAGATAAACATTACAGATGTATCAGTTGCACAGAGGCACAGCACAAAATATGCTCCCTGCTGGCAGGAAGCATTTTTGTTCCATGTGGCAATTCCTGAGACTACCCCCATGCTGCCCTGTTTTTCCACTCTTGTCAATAGTCTGCTTGCTGTAGCAATCATTAGAGCCTTCTCAGCTCTGGTAGTCCAATTCCTGACTTAATAGCTGATGTCATGACATCCAGACCATCTTCTCTCCCTGTTCCTGGAAGCCCTTGTTTTCCTGGCTGGTTTTGGGTGTGCTAGCTCCCTGCTTGTCAGAGTTTCTGTTTCCTTTTGGATGGACTTTAGTACGTTCCACTATGGGGGAAGAAAAGGGGGAACCCAGCCTTCCTGCTGCTTCATCCTCCTCCACTCAGCTGGGAATTTTGAGGTATTGGGAAGAATGCACTGCCAATGGCACTGCTAACTAACCTAACTGGGAGGAAAATTTAAATTCCAATGGGGCTGTCAAAGGCATCCTTTCTGCTCATTGTCATGGGCAAGGGAGAAGGAGGAACACTGAAACTGTGCCGTTGTGGTGCCAAAATAGCTGAGGCTGAGCTTGCTGATAACTGCGGGAAGGAAAGAAAACTGAGCACTAGGGAGAATCAGGGGGGCTTGCAGCTAAAAAGAGAAGGACTGGGAATGGCTAAGGAGGTCTCAAAGTCTTCCTGTGTTTGAGTACAGCCTTTGAGAAGAGTCAGGCAGGGACCTGAACCAGCATGGTGGGGAGGCAGTGATGGTGCCATCGGCTGCACAGGAGCAAAGCCAGGGAAAAGGAGCATGCTCTCTGGAGGGAATGGCTGTGAGCTGGCAGAGGTACCTCTCTCTGGGACAAACATCTCTTGCTACTCATGCCATCTTCCTAAGTATGAAATAGGAAGTTAAGTAAGGAAACAAAGATGCTCTGATAGGAGGGACAGATGCCAAGAGAGGAGGGATAAGAGTCCCACTGTCCCTGACACACCACGACCTGGACTCCTGTTTCTTCATTCTGGTTCAATATTAACCCAGCAGGGCTGAGACTCTGCTTATTCTGCTTCCTTTGCAATTCCCCTGCAGCCAGGGCTGTACAGCATGGCGCAGACCAAAACCAGCATACTGAGGGGCCTGCTCTTCTCCAGCCTTCTGCACCTCACCTTGAGCCATGATGGAGGTAAGACTCAAGGGCAGAAGTCCCAGTAGATGACAGGAGGAAGACGGGAATAGTTCTTTCCAGGGGTAATACAGGTGGCAAGTTTTCTTCCTCAAGTCAGGAGGCTAAAAGCTTGAAGCTGGGAGCAAAAGGGTGCTGAGAATGGAGTGAACATGGGAAGATGCAGCTGCATCTGTCAGCTGGTGACAGCAACTCAGTGCATTTTATGAATCACTTGGGAAATGGCAGGAGGAGACTGCGGCTTAGTCCAGGATCAAGTCTAACATAACCATCGGGCTTTTGGGGATAGTTTCTCAGCTGACCTAGGTGACTTCAATTCTCCATTGCCTCCCCAGCTGTCTCTTATTGAAACTTTAGGTCATACAAAATCTGTCACCTTCCTGCCCACTGCTCCTTTTATTAGAGCTTCTAACTATCTTTTCTTAACATGAGGTTAAGTCCTCTTGGACCCACTACTGTGTAGGGGAAGATCTGTCTCCAGGTCTCAAATCAGGGGCTCTGAATATGAAATGAAACCAAGCTGTGCTTATCACAGTGGTCTGAGGCTTGCAAGACAGAAATACAGTGGCTGGGGACAGGGTCACCAGCAGGCTCAAAGCAAACAAACCTCTAGCTAACTGCAAATAACAGAACAGCTTTGTTGAGGAAGCAGTGTTCTGTCACTTCTGTTCCTTGTAAGTGATGGGAGCTGTGAGGGGATGAATTCCAGAGAGCCTGCTCTGATCATCAAGTGTAGACCTGATAGGGCTTCTCCTCTCTGTGCGGTGGGCTGGGGGAGGCTGGGCTGTGGGATCACCACATCAGCTGCATGCAGTTTTTGGAAACTGCAAGGGGAGACAAAGGTGCCCTCTGGCTGTGAGCAGCCCTTTGACTGGCAGTGTTCTGACCTGATAGTTTTCCTGGAAAAGGGGCAGGCATTGTCACTGCTCAAGCGCCACCGACGTGCCAACAAGGGATTTCTAGAAGAGATGCTTAAGGGAAACCTGGAGCGAGAGTGCTTGGAGGAGATATGCAGTTATGAGGAGGCTTTCGAAGCCCTTGAATCCACCGATCAGACGGTACGTACCAGGAAACATCCCCCAGCCACCCTCTGTAGGGAGACACCAGCAGGTTGCCCACACAGCCAGGGGCCAGGGTTGTAATACTCAATTCTGTGAACCAAAGATGAGGCTGATGATGCACACCCCATGGCAAGCTCAGGCTTCCTTAGGGAGCTTCCCTCCTTGAGACACTGCACAGACTACACCTGAAAGCTCAGGTTCTTTTCTCTCCCTCTCTATGCATAAAGTGACAAGGTGCCATTGGTCCTGAATAGCACCTTCCACTAGCTCAGCATGGTATCACACACATATGAGCTGCTATCCCAGACACTCACAGAAGCACTGGCATAGTAGTCAGAACACTAAGTGCAGGTTCCTCAGACTCCCTTGAGCTTCTGCACACCCTGCCCATTTTTCCGGTTTCCAGACTCACTCTGCCAAATTTGTGCTGCATCCTTTTGGGATTTGCTTCTAGCCCCAAGGCTGGTGTCAGAATTTCACACCCAAAAAAACAACAGATAAACAGTTAGGAGCCTAAGCCAGCAAGACACTACCTCTTTGGAGTACTTCAAAAGCAATCAGCCTCAGGCTGCATGGCAGAGATGAGCCAATACCTACATGTGATCTGTAATCAGAGATTCCAGGTTCAGCTGCTTGGACTTCTGCACTGTAGCCCACTGCACTACCTGCACTGCTTGCTCTGCAGGTTGATGAAGGTTGTAAACATCTTTGGTCTCCTTAGAAACAACAGTATTGTCTTGATTCCTGAGTCTGATGTGTGGGAATGTGGTTTTTTTATTGCGTTTTTTGCTTTGACTCCATAGTAATTGGTATAAACAGAGCTAGGTTAGTCTTGTCTTTTGTTGTGATGGGATGTTCTCTTACTGGTTTGAATAGCAGTAGTCAAGAAAGGTTTGATGTTCTGTGTCCCTAATTTTTTTTCATCTTTTTTACAGGATATATTTTGGTCAAAATACCAAGGTAAGTTGTTTTGATTCTTGCAGGTACTGTTACTCCTTAGGATGCACTGTCCCATCCTGGAGAGATGGCTCCCTCTTTTAAGAGCTCACTTTCCAGGGCTAAGCACTTGTGTTTTGTCCCTAGATGATAAACTGGTTCAAATGATGATGCTTATTTGGATTGCTTTCATATAATGTGTCTCTTTCTTCTTATTTTGCTAGTATGTCAGGGCCTGGGAAAGGCCAGGACACTTCTGGATGCTTGTCTAGAAGGTATGAATTTCATGCTGACCTCAATCTCCTTGATACAGTGAGTGCCAGGAACTTGCTTCCTGCAGAAATTGTACAGAAAAAAATTAAACTGATGTTGGAGAAGCCATCTAATTTTAAGGAAAAATACCAGGGGAGGAATTTGAAATTATGTCTTACTCTTTATTTCCCCAGTAATCATTTCAACAAACAATCTAGTTTGTGCACTGAAATAGTATGGAGTGAATATCCTTATCCTTGCGACACAGTCAGGTGTGAGCAGCCTCTCTGAGCCAAAGCAAAGCACAGAGCCCTCAGGGATAGCTCCCTCTGATGAAGCAGAGAAAGCTTAGGCTGTGTGCTCTTCTCACAGGAAGAGGATGCCTCTGCTATTGCAGGCTCATGCACCCAGCAAAAGTTAAAGGGATATGTGAGATGGTACTTCTGACCTTGAAAAATGCAACATCCAGTTCCCCTGACTGGCTTACACTGTGTTGGGATTTTGACAGGTAACTGCGCTCTTGGGCTGGGCCAGCACTATCAGGGAACAATTAGCCAAACCAAGTCTGGGATTGAATGTCAAGTGTGGACAAGCAAATATCCACATATTCCTAAGTAAGTCCATCTCCTGCATACCTCTTTAAGAGTTCTCTGTGGTGTCCTTCCTTCCTAGCCTAACCAGCTTTGTCTCTCATAGATTTAATGCCACCATTTATCCCAACCTCATTGAGAACTACTGCAGGAACCCAGACAACAACTCAGAAGGCCCATGGTGCTATACCCGAGACCCAACGGTAGAGCGGGAGGCGTGTCCCATCCCCGTGTGTGGTATGCCCCAGCACTCCAGAGAGCCCTTCACTCACAGCAAAACACTGCACTGAGACTGATACTAAGGCAGTCAAGGAGAGGGTTAAGGAGGGGGAATGCTTATATGAATAGAGGTCAGTAGGAGTAGAGAAGCTGCATCTTAAAGGGTAAAGGAGCTGAGGAAGAAAAGTCACTGAGTTGCCCATACATAATGAGCTGTTTTCTCTAGATTATGCTAATCTAGATCTAAATTAAAACCAGTGTCAGCAGTACCCTGGAATGTACTACAGTATTTTCTAGTCAGTCACCCCAAAATCCTGGCCCAGTTGTCTCAAATTAGAGACATCCATGACTTATAATGTTTTTTGGTCTGAATTCCTACCTTTAGGACAAAATAACTACAGTGTGTGCTTTACTGCCTGCCTTAACACTCTCTCCTGTAGAGGTATGCAGTTTAATACTCACAATCTCAAGTAAAGAGAAGATGCCCTTCTCTCATAATCGAACTGAACATGGAGGATCATCCCCCTACACTTACACATTCCCGTTTCTCCCTAGTACAGAGCCATCTCCCCTGGGGCTTGGCCTCTGTCTCAGAAGAACTGGTAAAGGAGAGAACCTTCTCACACAGCAGAAGTTTCTCTTTCAAAAACAGAGACTAGAAACAACAACTCATAAGCAAAAGTTAGAGGTCAGCAACCTTTTTGACAGGGGGTTATTTTGAAATTTCAAAAGCCATTACCATTGCTCTGTTTTGCAGAATCTAACGAACTGAAAAGAAATACTGCTCTGCTTTGAGGCCAGGCACCAGGCATGATGCCAGAGGTAGCACAGATGCCTCATGAGGCCATCAGGCATCTGTGCTACCTCTGTTCACCAGTTAATTTCTGACCTGCAGTATCTTACAGTTACACTTCCTGTGTGCATGGATGTAGCAGGATTAGAAAAGCCTTTGTGCACAGATCTTTTATAATCATGTTGACATGAGTCAAAAAAGAGAAGCAGCCCTAGCAATAAAGGTGAATACTACTTGCCCAGTGGCTGTTGTGCACCAGAGTGAATAGTCAAATGGGGTATCTCTTCACATGGGGACTCCCCCTGTGCACAAGGAGAAGGCACCTTGAGGCCCTGCCAAAAGAGATTATTGGGTACCCACTCCTTCTGGAAATGCTGCTTAAAACTTGCAGTCATTATGACACTTGCAAGAAAAAGTGTGAAAAGTCTTGCAGGGAAATTTTTCACTTATCATTAGATTTAGAGACATTAGCAAAAGTTAAATTTGCTATTTTAGTAGAATATCACAGTAAAAGGCTCCCCCAAATATGGCTTAGTTATGCATTTTAGAATAAGGTGTTGAAGGAGCTAATACAGCAGAATTATGATGCCTGAGACACCTACCCATCCCTTGAGCTGGTTCTCAAAGATGCCCCAGAAGGCAACACAATATTGTTCCTCATATCTTAGTGACAAAGAGAAATGTGACGAATAGTGCCAGCCTCACTTCACATACTGCTGAGCCATCTCTGACACTGCAATATTTTAGAGGGCCATCCCATGCATAGAAACACAGTGAGAGTTCCTAAATATATTGGGAGGCCCCATGGAACTCTAGGCTTTACTAAGGGGCTCTGGTACTATTTGCTAATAGCACTTCTGAGTGCACAGCTGTGGCTTAAATCACAGCCCTCTGTCTTTCCAGGTGAAGACAGAACAACAGTTCCATTCACTCCACGGGCCGCAGAACCTGCACCAATGGAACCTTGTGAACCAGAGAAAGGCATGCTTTACACAGGGACTCTCTCAGTCACTGTGTCTGGATCTAAGTGTCTACCATGGAACTCTGAGAAAGCCAAAGAGGTGCTCCATGGAAAACAAGTTGACCCAGAAGTGGAGCTGCAGGAGAATTACTGTCGGAATCCAGACAGAGATGACGAGGGTGCCTGGTGTGTCACAAATGAATCACCCTACTTTGACTACTGTGATCTGCACTACTGCGGTGAGAAATCTGCTTAGGTTTGGGTAGGCCCATATTTGAGGCAGTGGCATATAACAGGAGTAGAATGAAATGCTTGGCCTGGGAGGAATGGACAAGAATGTACGTGCCCATGCACACGGGAGCCTTGTTTGTTCATATATCACGTGTACTAACCTGCCTTAGGTGCATAGCACTGTTACCTCTCTGAGGTGTTCTCCCTGAAAATTCACACTGGTGGACAAGGCACATTAAAAAGAGCACTGGTGTTTTAAAACATCATTCCTTCATCAGGCCTTCTGTGTGGGGAAAGGAACATTTACATTGCTGATAATCATGGCAACTACACTTAAACCTTTTGCCTTGTTTGTCTTTCCATCTCTCAGACAGCTCGCTAGAGGATGAGAACCAAGAGTCTGAGGGACTATCAGGACGTTCTACTCTTCCTAAAGACTTCAAACCCTTCTTTGATGAAAAAACTTTTGGTTCAGGTGAAGCAGGTGAGCAAAAACTCCAAGTACAGCATGTTTGCAGAAGGGATAGCCCCTCTGCAAACATGCTGTACCTAGCTTCTTCCCATTCACTGTTCCTCAGAAACATGAGCTAGCTAAAAGCTGTTAAAAGCAGGGGAAGATACTTAAATTCCTTGAAGAACTCTCAAAAGTCAATATCCAGTTCCAATCACGGAGCTAGTAAGCACTTCCTAAGATCTTCCAGCTTTGCATGCTGACTTCAGACAACAGTTCTCCACTGTGATTCAGGTAGAGTAGCAAAGCCAAGATTCCTTGTTTTTTCAGATTGTGGCACTCGTCCTTTATTTGAGAAGAAAAAGATAACAGACAAAAGTGAGAGGGAGCTGTTGGATTCCTACACAGGAAGAATTGTTGGTGGGGATGATGCAGAAGTTGGCAGCTCCCCCTGGCAAGTATTGTCTTCACATAGTCTTTGGGGATTGTGTTTTCCTTCTCTTCAGCTCAAGCAGGTAGAAATAAAAGGGCTTTCCTATATTAGGCAGCAAGCATAAATTATAGATTCTAATCAAAGCTTCTCCAAGTGGCTGACAGAGCAGTACTAAAATAGCTGGAAAGAAACTCTTGAATCAAGTATGCAACCACTGGAGAAAGCAAGTGTGTTGGTGTGTTTCATCTTCATGTCTTCCTCTTTCCAGCTTTGCTGGAATGAAAAGGATGAGAAACTTCATCAGGTAAAAGAAATGGGGTAAATAAATGGCCTACTACAGAGGATATACATGTCCACGGAAGACTTGCTACAGAGCTACTCACTCCATTTTGTCAGTATAGAGCAATGCCGTTTCCTCCTCACTGCCAAATCTGCACTTTTGGCAAGACACTAGGATCCATTTAGTCCTGCTAAGGGCTTCCTTCCTCCTCATCTCTCAGGCAGGTGATGCTCTACAAAAAGTCTCCTCAGGAGCTGCTGTGTGGTGCCAGCCTTATCAGTGACAGCTGGATCCTGACTGCTGCTCATTGTCTTTTTTATCCACCCTGGGACAAGAACTTAAGTACAAGTGACCTGTTGGTGCGGATTGGCAAGCACGTAAGAGCAAAGTAAGAGTCTGAATGAAGTGGAAGGAACTAGACTTCCTCTTGAAGTAATGAGATACTTTGGAGTTGGGCTGTCATTCAGTATCCACTGAAGTATTATAACTAATGTCACATGCCTCTCAATAATAGGATCTAATGGGGCATTTGCTTCTCTTGCTGATCCTAAAGGTTGAAGTGAAAGGGAACAAGGAAGCCTGGGAAATCTAAAAGGGTGCTCCTATGTAAAGACAGCATTGTCTCAGAGGGTACAAAGCTGAGAGTATCATAAACTCCAGAAGACTTTCAGCTGCTACTGTACAGCGAGTTTTCCTTCATAACTATTTCAGATATGAAAAGAATAAAGAGAAGATTGCTCTGTTGGATAAAATAATCATCCATCCTAAGTACAACTGGAAAGAGAACATGGACCGAGACATCGCACTCATGCACTTAAAGAGACCCATCAGCTTCAGTGACTACATCCATCCTGTCTGCCTGCCTACCAAAGAAGTCGTGCAGAGGTGAGGAAAAGAGAGAGAGAGAAAAACATGACTTCTCAAGGCTATTGGCACTAAGAGTGCCAGGCAGAAGAAAGCTGTTACAATACATTTAATTATACTTGTGCCTCCTTCCACAGGCTGATGCTGGCAGGTTACAAAGGGAGGGTAACTGGTTGGGGAAACTTGAAAGAAACATGGGCCACTAGCCCCTCCAACTTGCCCACAGTTCTGCAACAAGTCAATGTGCCCATTGTAGATCAAAGTACCTGCAAGGCATCCACCAGAGTCAAAGTCACTGACAACATGTTCTGTGCAGGTAAGTAACACTGGAGTCACAGGCACAGCTTGCCACAGAAGTCAAGGGCTCTGAGCTCCTGGTGTGACTCATGCAGCTAGATTACTTTCTGATAAATTTGCAAATGCCCTCCACAAAGAATAACTTTCCCCTGATAAGAAATTTCTCAGCTCTCAGAAAATGTGAAACTGGAGAACTTAAAGCTAAGAATAAAGTTTGCAACAACAACCTGTGTCAGGCATTAGTCTAATGGTACTATGTAGCAGCAGCAGCTGTGGGAGAACTAAGCACAAATAAAATTATCTTTTCACTAGTACAGAGCAGTTCAGTGACTTCCTAAATTAAAGGCTGCACACCTATTATCCTATCTACTAGCTTTTGGAGCGCATTCATACTTATGGCCACATATTTTGAAGGCTCCTGCCTTCCTAAATCTCTTCTAGCATCATACCCTTTTTGAGTGAGAAGGGAAGTGGACACAGAATTCAAGTTACCAAGTTAGTATGGATTTATGTAC
Organism: Agelaius phoeniceus; assembly: GCF_051311805.1. NCBI lineage: Eukaryota > Metazoa > Chordata > Aves > Passeriformes > Icteridae > Agelaius > Agelaius phoeniceus. Next base: position 25,194,670 of record NC_135270.1, on the reverse strand, counting down.
CAGTTTAATAGTTTCTGATATATTCTTCATTTGTGCGGACTTCATCAGTTCCTACAAGCAAGTCTTGAGATTTTTGACTAAATTTGTGCTGCTTGCATCTAAATGCATGGGACTGCTTTAGTTAGGATGGAAGCCAATTACACAAGCATGCTGAAAATACAGAGCTCTTATGGATTCTCTTTCTAAACAACATTCTATGAAATAGCTGAGATGCAGACATACAGAAAAAATGGAGACACGAGTGATGGGAACGTGCAGAGATACTATCCAGTTTATCAGGAATGAATGAAATCCTCTTCCTCTTCATAGTGATACTTTAGGAAGACAGCTGGGGAGAGGAAAAGTAGAACTTGAATGACAGGAAAGTAGAAGTGGGGATAACAGTGAATCTCTATAGTAAATAAAAGAAGAGGGAAAATAGACTATTACAAATAAGTTTGTAAGACAAGAGAAGCACAGTAGCTTAAGCTACAGCTGTTGTACAGTGTCAGTGCAACTGACACTAACATCAATTCTGATGAAAAAACAAGAATGAGAGCAGAGGGTAGAGTCAAGACTGCTGCAAAGACAGATGCAAAGTTAGAATTTTAACATATATGAAAAACAGAAGTCCGAATTAACAGCATCAGCACTTTCATGGGTCCCAAAACATTTATGCCATTTATCCCAAAACCTTGAAGAAAACATGGCCAACACCAGCCACTTGCCCCTACAGTCAAATGTCCATTTTTCTTGCCTGTAGGTTACAGTCCTGATGCGCTAAAGAGAGGAGATGCCTGTGAAGGGGACAGTGGGGGACCTTTTGTAATGAAGGTATGTTCAACAAGTTCAAGCTTATAAGACATAGGAAGATAGGTTTGTTTCTGTGCTGAAATTCATAGTCTAAAAAAAGCAGCAGAGTTGAGCCACTGCTGAGTGGTTGAAGCAAACCCAGGTCATGCCTAAGATGAGCAATGGAGACCAATCCTGCAGTCATCCAGCTTCATTTCTATACTGAGCTCTCAGCATATTGGGAGATCACCTGCAGGATGCATGAGTGATGGCCAATTTTTAATTAGAGATTTAAGAGAAGAGACAAAATTACTCCAACAAACTCTGTTGGAGGTGCCAGTCTGAATCCCAACGTAGCATCCATCATTAAACAGACTGGGGCACATCCAAGGTTTAGATCTGAGAGGGTAACCAAGCTGCTAAACAATCCAGAGCACAAGTCTTATGAGGTGTGGCTGAGGAAGTAGGGCTTGTTTAGTCTGGAAAAAAGGAAGCTCAGGGGAGACCTCCTGAAAGGAGGTTATAGCTAGGTGGCACTCGGCCTCTTCTTCCTGTCAAACAAAGCACAGGAGAAAATGGCCTCAAGCTGAGCCAAGGAAGGTTAAAGTTGGACATCAGGAGGAATTTCTTCACTGAAAGAGTGCATTTAGTGCTGTGGTATAGTTAACATGGTGGTGTTTAGTCAAAGGCTGGACTTGATCTTGAAAGTCTTTTCCAACCTTAATGATTCTCTGATTCCATCAAGGTCATTTGCTCCTTCTGCCCAATCTCATTTTTTGTTTACTTTAGAACCCAGATGACAACCGTTGGTATCAAGTGGGAATAGTTTCATGGGGAGAAGGCTGTGACCGAGATGGCAAATATGGATTTTACACCCACGTATTCCGCCTGAAAAAGTGGATACGAAAAGTCATCGAAAATCAAGGGCGATAGATGAAGCATTTACCTTGCCTGGTCTCAGTTTTGCAACAATGCTCCACTTTAAAACATAAGTATAGAAGATCCTGAAGTAAAACAAGGTATATCCTTACAACTTGACAAAAGGAAGGTCTTATCCCTTGAAAATAAAAGCTCTGAAACCCATCTTCTTCCTTTTATTCATGCTGAGTTTAGATGTGGTTGTATCTAAGTCATGACAGTAGCCAGGAGTACCACAGCACTAGCTATACTGCTAATTACCTGTTGTGCTTGAAATTCCCCTCCCTTCCATCACCTACAATCAACAGGTTTTGGACCCCACATAATGGCCTTGTCAGTCACAGCAAGCAAGATTATGCCCTCATGCACCATGCCCTTTCCTCCCTTCAAGACAACTAATAGTCTGTTCTAGTTTTTGATCCATGTATGTACCAGAGATAACCACCCTACAGTACCTGTAGCATTCCACAAGACACCAATGTCAAAAGTAAAGCAAGTAGAAGCTGTTTTGATCAGACAAACATTGTTCACACTACAACAGCCGGCAATAAATACCAGCACCACTGTGTGCAATTCATCCTACAAAGGAATAGTGGCTTGAATACATTAAGCAGCACTTCCAGTAAGTTCCTACACAGCAGGTGGTGCTGGGTCCTCATTGTGTATTTTCCACCTTCATAGCAAAATTCTGAAGGAAGCAATTTGTGTAGTCATTGTCAAAACCTGCAGCGAAAACATCCTGCACTATAGGTGTTTGCTTGTGTTACAATGGGATCTCTCCAAAAACAAGCTTCAGTCTTTCATAAACTCCTCTTTAGTAGGAATTTGTGGACCACTGAGGACCCAGAAGTACAGCAGTAAATACAAATTCTTTACCAGCCAATTTTCTACTAAAACAATCATGACATTTTTTCCCAAATAAAGCACAAAAACTAACATCTCAATGAAATCTGAAGAAAAAAATCTCAACATCTCAAGTTTCATGACTGTTTAAAGTCATTGATAACCACATACATTGAACACTGAAAATATTTAGCCCTTCTAATGTTTAAATTTTAAGCCTCACCCCTTCACTACTATCAAATCTGTGACAAAAGAGGGGAACCAGGACCATACAGTTTCTGGAGAAAGTCACTGTTCATATTGACTTGTTACAAACAATACAGAAGAATCATTTTTAAAATTCAGTTTAATGTTATTTAAATATTGTCTGGGCTAAAGATTAGGCTTTATTAATTTATGTGCACAAGTTTTAGTTCAGAACTCCCAGGATATTGAGTCCAACCAAACACTACAAAGACACAGGGCAAAAACTCATTCATAAAAACAACTATATCTTCTGCTACTCAATTATTCCTGTATTTCACTTCTGAGTCAGCTTTGAATTTAAAATAGTTTATGCAGGTTTGCAGGCATTGCTGTTTTACATCCTGAGCTAATTAACAAATAGTTCTTCAGAATGTCTGCTGAATATGGTAAAGGAACATATGGATTAATTAAAATGTCACTAAGCTTCAGAGAGCAGCTAGTAATTGAGAGGTAGTGGCAGTAACTCTAGCCAACACAAACTATTCACAAACCGCCCCGGTTTGAGTGCACTAAACCACAGCACTTACCAATAAGGGCCAAACCTCCACTTGTAACAGAGCTCTGTTCCACAAGTGCACACCCATTTCAGGTTATGAGAGGAGACTATGACTACTAAATGGAGGCAGTGGAGCAATGAATGGCATCATATCAGTTAACACAGGATGGAGAACGCTCATGATCACCTGCTATCACAGTGTGCAAACTCACCATAAGCACCAAGCAGCATTATGTCAACTGCAACCCCAGTCTAGGGGTCCTGTGAAAGGAAGATTTCAGACATTTGCAGAAGCTCTGGCATAGATCCGTAGTACAAGTACTAATTTAAAGTCACGTTTTTACTGTAATCAAGCAAGACAGTTTCAGCAATGGCTCTCAGGCAGAGACTGCTGGTCTACATAGCAAACAACAAAAGCAGCAGTTACATGGAAGAGATTAAAAATCTAGCATAGAAGTGTGCTATTTTAAGCCTGCCTGTCCAACCCTTCAATAACTGTTCTAGCTATGGAACAGATGTGCAATTTATGCTACACTTCCAGTTTTCACATGGAAGTGCAGCAGTAAGGTGAAAATACACGACCTCCCTGGAAATGAAAGGGCTAGAAAGGATACGCAGTGTGTCTGCCTTAAATCTTCATTATTTGGAGCTTCTGAAAAAGGCTCTTCACTCATTAAAAAAAAAAGAAGTGGCCACAACTTTTGCAGACTAGTTCTATTAGGTGTCTTAGTTAAAAAATGGTAACATCTGATGTTTAAGAGCAAAAAGAATGTAGTGAGTGAGGTTTACCTGCATGAGGAACACTGCTTAACCAGATGAGTTCAGGATAAATGAGTCCACTGACCATATGCTACTCTATTCCATATCGTCAGCAGCAGGCTCCCTCAAAAAAAGCTCCCTCAGCTGGGACCACAATCTGGGTAAAGGCATCACAAGGACTAGATAATTCAAAATAAACATTTCAGCAAACTAAATATTTTCAAGTTACAGAAACATTCCAAAACAAAAAAAGCAACTATATAAAAAGTGTACTACTGCTCATAGAAGAGTGCAAAGTCTCAGGACTGCACCCACAGTGTATTTCCTTCCTTACAGTGTATCCAAACCCCAAGGTTCATGTCAGCTTAGTTCAGTTTCTAGATGCCCAGTCACTAACATTCAGAAATAGAGAGTGACCTCTAACCAGCAGCTGCTGCTGTTCCTATAGAGGCTGGTATAGTTAATGCAAACTTTATTTACAAAAGACACTTAAATTAGTTACTTCATGCCATGTGTCCATACAGAATCAACAGTTCAAGGATTACATGGAGAAGAATTCACAAAATTAAAAGTGAAATCACTAAAGGTTTTCTAAGAGTCAAGAACTAGGAAAAGATTTTAAAGACAACTTTACAAATAAAAACCCCAAGTCATGAGAAACTAGTCTGAGCAAGAGGATGGTTGTTTACAGGTCTGTACACTAAAACTAATACACAGACAGCCTTCTATTGTCAAAGAGATGCTCATTGAGAAGCAGATTATGTACAAATACTTGTGCCACAATGACTCAACCCCCCAAAATCCACTGTATTATACATAAACCAGTTTGTATACATTAGGCCTAAACGAGGCCATTTAACTATGAAGACTTCTAGTTTAGTAAACTAAAGCTGAAGACAGCCCCAAGCAACAGCGATACCGTCTCTTTGCATCTCTATTTGCGACTGCTTTTTATTCTCTCCAATCTTTTTTTCAAGTCATCAATATTGGCCGCTGCAGAAGAGGGTGAAGCCAGGGTAGTTCCAATGCCAGAGGAATGAGTCTGATTGGAGTCCAGGTCCAGATGTTGGTACTGCTCCCGGGACTCACGCAGCTGGGAGAGCTTACTGTGAAGCATATCTGTAGAGGATGCAACTGTAGGGAGTGTTGGTTTAGAGAGCAGAGACGTCAGAGGGGGTCTGTCTTCCTGCTATGAGGGAGAAAAGGGAAGTGTTAAGACCTATAGTGGTAAAGGCCATAGAAAATGTACAAATCATCATCAATGCCATATAAAATGTGCAAATCATCATCAATGGCTTTTCATCTCTTCAAGCAATAAAAACAGAGGAAAGGCAAAGAGCACCACAACACAAGTGGATCTGGAGCAATAAAGTCAGTTGCTGTCAAAGTCAGAACCATGCAAAGCTAATTACTATGCTCAATCGTCTGAGTAGTTAATGTTTAATTTTATGTCAACAGGGACACAAAGAAACTAGTCTTTCAAGATCAAAAAATTCCCTGCAGACTAGAGTTTTACTGAGATAGACTGCCAGTGTCTTGAACAGCCTAAATTCTAACACAAGAGAAAAATCCCTGCCTATGTGCAACATCAGCAGACAATGAATTTTCTAGAAGAATGAGAAGAGGAAAGTGGCAAGACTGAACCTGTCAAAGACTTAAAGTGGCAATTCACTGTTCTTTTACCAATATTTCCATCTGAGTTACTTACCTTGTTACTATGATCTAGGAAACATTTCCCCTCCTCAGAGCTCTAAGCTGATACTCAAATTTGTGTCAAAAGTTAAAACAGTGATGCATCTGGACGACTATTCCTAGAGTGAACATCACTTCTCACATGGCCGAATTAAAATTTCAGGAATTGGCACTAGATTCCTAACACACAGATCATTGAACTCTAAGAAATTTTGGTCCACAGATTTCCAGTACTAAGCTCATTTATCATTCCTGCACCTCAGTATCCATACACCCAAAATATATAAAACTTCAAATTTTTATCAGCTCTCATGGTAGTTTTAGAGCAGAAAGTCTAGAATTTCCACATCATTAATCTCTGAGGTGTTAACTTTTAGAGAACACTTATTGTTTGAACCTTTCTGAGACTCAACTTCCCATCAAGGAATGATAATAAGCTACAGGCCTGTAGAAACAACCTGTACACAACACCAGCAATGCAGACAGAGCAGACTGAAATGCAAGCCTACTTGGCCAAGTAATGAGATTAAAGCCATTTATACTAGGCATAGTGACATGCAGTGAGTAGCTAGGACATGCATTATAAATGAAAGATCATAAATTCTGATAGGAATCTGCCTTCTGGCATTTGAATTCTTATTAAAAAAAAAAAAAAAGTAAGTAAGTGCAAATCAAGTGCCTCTCCAGGGGATTTTACAAGTGTTGTCAAGTACAATACCTTTGCGTTGTCAAGGCCACAACGCTGCCTGAGGATTTTTAATCTTTCCAAGTAAACTGAAGGCCCCACTTCCTCCCCATTTGTGTTTCCTATAGATGAAGATACAGTGTGGGTAGACGCAGGAACACATGTTCCTTCCATCTGAGGAGAAATTCCTGGAAGATGAGGGGAAGAAGAGTTAAAAGATTTAAAACATCAGAAAAGCATAAACCTCTTGGTCAGTTCCTTGTGATAAGATGCAATGGATGAAGAATTAACCAACCTATTATTTGCTAGTTATTTGCATTTGCTAGTACAGATATATCTGGCCTTTCATTTCCTTGCAAAAATGACAACTGAAAACCAAGAAAAGAAATGGAGAAATTTAAGGAATGGCTGCAGAGCAGCTCTAGAAGTGCTGAAGCCAATAGCTGAAGAGAACAGTGCAGGGAGAGGAAGATGATGCTGATGTGCATCAGCAGTGAACATGTCCAAGGGGAGAACTGAGCAATTGGCAAGGTGAGAAATACTTGGAGTTGTCTGTCTTTTTCTAGTTTAGTCATACTTTTGGGTTTACCACTGATTCTAGCCCCTCTTTATCTCCCATTTGTGCAACTTGAAGCTTTTTATTCCAACACAGTCTCAAAGAGCGATTTCTGGAATGCACAGAACAAGGTTTTTAAAGCTTCCCTACCAAGAGACTAGAAAAGGAATTTACACGATGAAAAAAAGTTTTCCATTATTAAAAGAATTGCAAATTCTTTCTTAAGACTTACCATGGACAAGGATTTGTTCTCACTAATTTATGACAAGGGTGTTTAAAATAGATAAAAGGAGAATAAAGGTTAAGCATTTATACCTTAATCTAAATAAAGCACTGTTGCAATATGGAACAGCATGTTTTATTATATCAGACAAAGTTAGGGAAGAAAAAAAAGACAACTGTGGCACGTAAATTAGGTTTTGAAAACTGCTGAACTAGTATTACTCAGTTGTACAGACTTTTACAGTGCAAGGTAGAATTTTCTGTCCTACATAGGTGGACACATTTAGGAAGTTCTAAAAGAACCTCATATAATCCATCTTCCTAAAGAAATCCACAATACAGGGATAGGAGAAGGTGTAGTAGTAGAAAAAAGGCTTAAGTTTCACAGGACACTATGAAATGAGTAAGAAATAAAGGTTAGAGGTAGTTTTGCTAGACTGTGTATCAGCTTTTACTGTCAGCTAATAATTTGTCACATTCCTTCCCTAACATTTCATTAAATACTCCTTTGTATTTATCTGCAATGAAAAGACTCAGGAACAAACAGTTTTACAGTAATTCATCCAATTAATCAAAAATTCTGCAGAAACAGTTCATGTCATTTAAAGTAAGCTTTCCAATTCCACAGAAAATAATACTATTAAAAGCATCCGATATGTTTTTTAGTAAAAAGGTAAAAGGAGAATCTGACAGCTGGTGCTGCTGTTTTAAACCAGCTTTATACCTTGCAGAACCAATTCTTGATACCAGACACATGAAACACAGGCAAATGTTCAATCCACACTACAGGATATGGATTTGAACCACGTTTGCCAAGTCTTTCAGATGTTTTCTACATTTAGTGTGGTTCTAACTTCTGTTTTTGTAAACAAAGAATGCTGCCTCACGAAGGAACTCAAGCAGCAAGAAAACGGCTTGCTTCAGAAATCCATAAATGTACGCAAATATTAATTTCTACCAGGAGAGCTGTAACTGTTCTAGCTCTGCTTCTCACAAACCAATCAGTTTTGCTATAACACGTACCTGTAGAAGTAGCAATGCGTCCTTTCCCTTCCCGTTCTGTTTCTATCAGTCGGAGGCCTCTTTCCACATAGCTTTGGAAGAACTGTGAGGAATTTTTCAGGAAGGGCTCAATGTCTGCATCAGAATATTTCTTTTTGTATTCATACAGTTCTGCCAGACCCTGGGTAGGAAGAGTTGCTATGTATTACTACAACTGCTGCATACACTATTCTAGTGTATCATGCTCTCTTTCTTGCAGGAAGGGGGCACTCACCTCCTTGGTGTTCTCCTTTGAGCCAATCTTCTTAAATATTTCTGCCAAAATATCATTGACTTTGGCTTTTGAAGCCTTTTCCTCCTAAATAAATAAATAAAAGGGGACTTTAAAAACAAAGAATAAAATAAAAAAGAAACCAGACAAACCCATGGCACCCTCACACTGCTAGCTGGATACAGAGCTTCCAAGATGAAGAAAACCTTGAAGTGATCAAGGTTCTACATAGGCACTTTATACACAGAATGTGAGCAAGAACATCATGAAGATGTCGGACTCCTTTTGAGAAGTGTTTAAAACCTGCTTTGGATATGGCTAACTTTTAGTAGATCAGATGCAGTACCATGCAGCATAAAACTTTTGCTATACACTTGAATTTCCTGCAGAGTACTTCATCCTGGGAAATGCACAGAATACTCAGGTAAACACAAACAACAAATTCCCAAAAGAGCCGTAAATGAAAATTTCACTTTACAAGACTATTTCCAACATTAGTTGCATGTTGAAAAGGGCATTACTGCTTACACAAAATTTAGTTTGTTTCTTAAATGAATTGCTTTACACCCCCTTCCCCTGCCAACACATCTTTACTTACAATGCGAGAAGCTCCTTTTTCTGTATCCTTATCAGCTTTTCCAGTCTGCTCCATAGCGTGTTTCATTAGTCTACAAAGGTGAGCTTCTAGCTCAGACTCATTTTTGTTGTCTATCATTGTTAAATGATCTAAGATCTAAAATGAGAAAAAAAGGAAAAAAAAAGAGGAAATACTCTAAAGACTGCATGAACATCCAATTTAAGAATACGTGACTAGTGATTGCTCTGACCTTGGGCCCTTTCAGCTTGCACAGGGTGTGAAGGAGCGTCTTCAGTGTCCTAATAGGGAACTCACTCTTACATTGCTTCAGCTTCTCTTTGGGAAAGACCTTCATGAAAATGTGAATATCCAGCAGAATCCGATCCAGATTGATGCTATTGATGGTTTCCGGAAGAAGACGCACCATTCTCCACAGACACTGGAATGAGAGGCTGACTTAAAGAAGACAACTCAAGAAAGAAGCACTTGATTATATAAGAAGTTACACAACACTATCACTGAGCCACTTCACTCTGCTAGCACATCATACAGGCATGCACTGTGTCTGCTGCTCAAGCTAGATTTGCACTGGGTGCGTACTTTCTCTTTGCAACTGGCTGTACAGTATCCAGATCTTTCTTTAGAGCTGATGCATACGTAAGGCACTGATTTCTCTACCTATAACTGGAGACTGAATGCTTTGTGTGAAGAAATTTCAGCAGATAATACATATATATATATATATATATATACATGCTATGTATACCTACACATAGACAAGTTCTTTAGGTTTAACCTCATTAAGAATGCCTGAGCTGTCTTTAAATCTTAACCAGTTACAAAAGGGTGTTGTATGGCAAGAAACGATCATGCTCATACTTTAAATGCAGACATTTGCCTGTTTACTCTGCCTGTCAATACAGATGACACGACAGAAATCAGCTCCAGCCTGGCACTGTCTGAATCCATAGTACAGTGTGGTGCTCAAGCAAATAAGCCCAGCAGGTGACTGTATGGAGGACTGCACCTCTGTGTGGAGTTTGTGTTAGTGTACACAAGCTTCTGTAAACTATTAACAAGTGTTAAGCTCCCTCCTAAAGTCCCTATATGTGACATCTAGTAAGATCAGAATTATAGAAGTTGTAAGAAGTATTTCAAGTTATGGACACTAATTTTTTTAACTCCGTCTTTTCTTTCAGGTAAGATGATTAAGAGAAACCACATAAGTTCAAAATCTCCAGTACAGGCTCACCTTCATGACAAGTTCTGAAAACTTAGGAGAGCTGGCTGTTGCTAGAAGACTGTCTTGGAGCAGGACAAGCAGAGCACTAGAAGGAATAAATTTATAAAGGTTATACAGAAAAAGTACTACACATAAGAAAAAAAACAATAGCAACTCAACACAGAATACCACACTGGAGACTGGGGTTAGTCCAGCAGATGTGCAACAGCTCTTACCTTCTCTCTTTTTAGTATGTTATAAGAATTTAAGAGACAGTCTGCTGAACTTCAAAGCACAAAGAACCATACTAAGCTGGCTTGTTTAGCATGCCTCCAGCTGTACACTCAAATTCTGATCACAATCAGTGATAATTCTTTATTAGCTAGCTGAGTGATTCTACAGACACTGCTCTTTGCTTACAAAATGACTAAAACTCAGCCGTTCAAGGAACATAAGAGAACAGGTAAAGAAGAGCAGTTAATTGTGCACTTTTCATTACTTACCTCAAGATGTTGGTCTGGTCAGACTTCTCCAGAACTTTAACTACCAAGAGGTTGACTGATCGGATGACCTGCTCACCCTCCTCAAGATCTTCAACCCGAGAATCCAGCATTAATGTAATAAGTCCATGCATTAGGTCTTTAAGCACACCAGTGGATGCCTCTCGAGCCAGACTCTCTATCTGAAACAGCTACAGATTGAAGAAAGTGTCAGTTTTCCCTGCACATAATCCTTTAGTATAAGGACTTCTCTAGACTACACTGTCAAACCATGACATCTCCATGTTTTCCACAAAAGTAAGAAAAAAACTATGAACAAAGTTATTTCTACTGAGTGACTTCTGAAAATACTCAGCAACTACACCAACTCAGCAAATACACCAACTCAGCAATCAAAAGGTAAAGAATTTTAAAACCAGGGCTTAATAGAAGTCTTAGTGGCTGTATTTTGCAGAAGCAGAGACGTTCTTCTCTTCCCCTAATTCTTGTTCCCCACTTACTCTCAAAAGGTGCATTGATAAGCATTTGGCAACAAACCTCCGTAAGAAAGACTTAGTAGGAAGATAACCTAGGTACAGAATAGACACTCCATTCTCCCACAACTTCTGTGCAGAAGTTATTTGTTCTTCACCTTATCTCTTACAGCAAGCCTTACCGTGATCATGCTCCCAATAATACAGCTGTAAAGTCTGACAATCTCATCTTTGTCCAGCTTCTCATCTGCCATGTGTGTATTGTAGATTAACCGGAGCTGCATAAATGTGGCTATTAGGAATTGATCAATGTGGCCAGACATAGCTTCTGCTTTGTCCTCCTGCTTGAGAACCTCATCAATCTAAGATTTAAAAACAAAACACTTGAGTAAAGCCAACATAATCCAAACAGTGCAAAATAACAATAATTTAAGTACTTTTCTGTAGGAAAGGTTTTGCCCTGACTAATCCATTTGCAAAGGCAGTTGTATTCTAAGCTTTCACCCAAAATCAGTAGCTAGATATTTGTATTGCTAATCCAAACACAATCAATTACTGATATTTTAGAGAATAGCAATCCTATCCCATACACAAATGAAAACAGCAACAGCTGCATTATATATTCTGGAATTTACAGTTTTATGAAATCTTCTGGACAAAAAAGCGTCCAATTAGTTAAAGCCACCTTAAACCCATGCAAAAACTATGGGGCAAGACAATCCTTTTGCCAAGGATCTCTAAAACAGTTCAAATTTAAAAGTTAAGACTCACTGACTAACCGGCTTTTACAAACTCTTAGCAGAAATAATTTGACAAAACCAAAAATATAACACAGAAGCACTAATGAGAAAAGCATTAAGGTTATTCTACATCTTTCAAGTGGAATTTCTATTGCTAAAGCGAGTCAGATGGCCCCTGTGCACTTAGTTTTGTCATCAGGGAGATTCTGAGCAGAGCCCACGTCACCTGACATGATTGCTCCACTACAGTGCAACTCATCACCCTCGCAGGCAAAGTCTGGTACAGTGTGATTAGTTGCTATCTTAATTCACTTACCTGTGTCAGAGCCTGGATGCTTGTATTTATATCACCACTGGCCACTTGAGAAATGACAAAGTTGATAGTAGAAGCTGTGTTACTGTGCATGTCATCAAAGTGCGGGGACACAGCACGGATTCTAAAGGGTTGAAAACAGGATTCATTACTTTTTGGAGAGCTACACTTATGTACACTTAACTGCTGTATTTCAATGAAGATTTAGAAGAAAAAGGATTTCATTCTTCACTGAGGATTCTCAAGGAAGGAATAATTTCTTTTGACCATGTCTATTGCACTGTTTGTAAAAACACTGATAATGCATTTACAAACTCAATACCATCTAACTATGAAAATGCCTAAGTAGAACTAATGTTCTTCATTGAACATAACTGCTCTCCAGATTTCAGAAGAGTACAACAAACCTTTGTTTTGCCATCTCTTCAAGTTAGCTGACACTACCCTCTTATGGAAACAAGTCTGAATGTATAAACTAACACTTATCAATTCACCTTTCCAAAACACTTTTTTAGGCAGCCCTGCTGATTTCACTTAGGAGGTAAAACTAAACTCACTTGGGCTCAGGAATCAAGACTGGCTCGAAGATGTCATCTAGTTTGTGCTGTACAAGTGCTGGCATCTCACATCTGACAGTTCCATTGTCATTTTCAATTTCATCAAGATCCAGCTGAAATTCCCGTGGAACTGTATGTGTTGTCTCCGGGTGGCTGCCCATGTTGCGATTTTGGCTACAGAAACCAGGAGAGAGTTTTAGTTTAAGAGGTAAGATTATTAGCTCTAGCATCCACTGGTAACCCTGAAGTTCTCATACTAACACAGGTTTTGCAGTTTGGATTATATTCAAGCCCCTTAACTCCCTCTGCTTTTCCCCTAGTCCTCAGTAAAACAAACTTCTGTAGGCCAGAAGAGCAGCTGCTACTTTACTTGCCCTCCTAGTTTCTCTTGTAAACCACAAGATACCCTGTACCTGTGCCAGGTATGCATGGTTTGGGATAACTAGCACAGTTTACAGTACTATTAAAAGAATATAACTTTAAAGTTTGAGTGGCTTTTTTTTGCCTTTTTAAAAAATAATGGATAGGATGCACATGTACAGAGCAACTTCAAAAGCCCCTCTGAATCTAGGACTCACAGCATTCCCACATGACCTATACTGTATATCAGATTTCTCAAGGAAATAATTGAATATATAGTTCTCAGCACAGACTTTTAATCAAAAATGATGAGCAGGTGGCAAGGAATAGTTTCTGAGCTTTTTGTTTTGGGTACTGTTGTCCCAGGCTCTACAATTCACACATCCTTATGAATTTTTATGCTTCATGTCTAATCCAACTAGAACATGGTCCAACAAATATAAAGTTTAGTCCAACACACTGGAAGTTCTCCCAATATTTTTAACAGTTGCTTAATGTGGAAGTGCCATGTCTGTCTGCAGCCTGATCTACAGTCACCTTACAGAAACCTGTATTTCTCTTTTCTTTCTTTTCTTTTATCCAGAGATCTATAAATAATCTAGAACTAGCCATGGCAAACCCATCACCCTCAGGAAGGGATGGCAAGGATAGAAATTGAAAGATACAAGAGCCTTGCTACCAAGGAGTTAGTGGGCAGTACTTACATCCTATAAGTGCGATACATAATTCTGTCCATGGAGAAGCAGTGAAAAAAGGCACAAGACCATTTAGAAAGATTTCAAGACAGACAAGACAAAAAAATTTCAGACATTTAGATTTATATTATTTGGCCATTTTTCACAACATGCGAAGATGATGATACAAGAACTAAAGTGATGTTGTTAGACATATTAGCACATACACTATGCAGGTAGAGACCATAATGTAACATTACATACTTGAGTTTGGAGGACATGTCCTCAGCTTGTCCCTTGCGCATCATGCTGGCATTGGCACTCATGTTCTGAGTACGCTGAGGTTTCTCCTCTACCTGTCTCACTGGAGCAGAAGAGGGTCTCTTGGCTGACCGCTTTATTCTTTCCTCCAGCATGCTCATGTCTTTCTCTGAAAGCTGTAACATACAATGCTATCACTCATCCTGAGTTGTATGGGTGTTAGAAGTCTCAGTCACCTAGAGGACTCACACCATACTTATCAGTGCAGACTGAAATTCTCTAATATGAAGGTGGGAACTGTCAATGCTACCTCTGAGCAGCAAACTCACCAGAACACTCCAGACTGTCAGATGCTACTTCAAGAGCTAATTAACCCATGCTGACAAGCTGTAATACAGAATACAGCTATTTCTAGCCCTGTTTTTTCTTTCAAGAAACAGTTAATTTTAAATTCAAACTATGGTACTATCCAGTGTTTGTAATTGTTGCATGTGTTGCTGCAAAAACCCAAACAAAAAAACCAAACCCATCCACCTTTCTACATTCCCTACTAGCAGTGCTTGAACACTCTGGACCCTGCCACAGAAGCCAGAGTTCTTCTGATAGTTGTCCTGTTCAATGTACTCATAATTCAATATGAACACCAGATCAGGCAACTTAATGCTCCAACTCAGGCAGTGAAAAGATTAATATTTACCTGCTTATCTACCAGACTGAAGACTACCAATAACTCCATTTGAACAAAAGTAGGCATTACAATTTCATGAGCAATACTCTCCAGCATCCCTATGATTTAGAAACCTTCCTGAGAACCCATAGATGGACAATACTGAAGCTCAGAAAGTCATGGTTAGAAAGAGCTGAATTGTTCAGGTGCTACAGTTTTTCCTTTACCTTGAAAATTCAAAAGCAAACAGACTATGTAAAACTGAGGCAGAAGCAGACTGCACTCTGAAAAATAGTTAAATAGGATGGAAATATAAGATGTTAATGAAAATGTAATATTAACTCTCATGGGAACAGTTACCAGAGAAAATAAGAGTCACATTAAATTTCAACTTTTCAAGAAGCTGGAATTAAAAAAAAAAAAAAAAAAGCGGGGCAGCCATGTCATATTCCATAAAATACCATCCAATAGCTTGTACGCCCTATGGCATATGACACAACACAACAAAGCTGCAGAAGCATTAAAATATCTATCACATTCCAATCAGTTTTAATGCTGCTAGAAACATTACCAAGGTCAAATCCAGAGAACAGAACTGTAAAAAAATTATCTAACTGTTCTTGATTCAGATTAGAATTCAGTTAACTTAATCTGATATGCACAGTAATTATAAACACAGTGAAGTAGCTTTCCATTGCTGGACACTGGAAACTGAGTTTTGCCATCTTTAACTTTTACTGCCTTTTAGATGATAATGATTAAGTATAATTTTCAGAGAGCAAAACAGCAGCAATACAAAGCGGCATAGTACTGACACTTTAAAAATGAAATGCAGTAAGATGAAGCAAGTAAGCAAAACTTACCAGACTTCTACTGCAAAGCAATTGGATAAGTTGGGGACAAAAACAAAATAGCTGAGAACTTACTGGAGCCCCAACAACTAACCTTTCTTGGCCAAATAAGTTATCCAAATATTCTGAATCAGATGTGTCACTTGTAAAATTGACTATAACACAAGTTACTCTTTATAAACAATTTTATTCCCATGAAGGTCAGTCTTTAGCTTGTTTTTTCATTCATGCTCATCCAGGTTATATACAGCTCTCTTACTGGAAAAAGGCTGAGAGTTGGGGTTGGGAGCATACTGAAGAGAAGGCTCTGAGGAAACCTCACTGCAGTCTTCCAGTACCTAAAAGGGGCCTACAAGGAAGCTGGAGAGGGATTTCTAACAAGAGCATACAATGATAGAAAAGTGGTAATTACTTCAAAATTAAAGAAGATAAATTTAGATTGGAGTAGACACTCTTCACTGTGAGAGTGGCTGAGGCAATGAAAAAGGATACCCAGTCCCCGGAAGTGTTCAAGTGTCTCTGCCCATGGCAGGGGGTTTGGACCTAAATGGTTTTTAAGGTCCCTTCCCAAACCATTCTATGATTTCATATATTCTGCTATCTAGGATTAACCAAATAGCCATCAGAAAATCTATGATGTAGTAAGTTATTCTCAAAACTACAAAATGCTCTTGACACCAACAGCAAGATGTACCATGATCAATCACAAGCAAAACAGTGCTAATCCCCTACAAAAGCGTAAGGACTTGAAGACAAACCGAACCACCAAAGCCCAAACAAACAATCCCACAAACCAAACCAAGCACAGCATGCCAGCCCAAATCCTCCATGAACTCATGTGCAGTTATACTGACATTTCCAATCAGCTTGAACACTTGGTCGCCATGGACGTTGTAGACAGTCACAATGGTGTTCAGTGCAGCGTTGCGCACGGCGTTGTCCCGGTCACCAATGTGGGTTGCCATTTCTTTTAAGGCTTTCCCTGGAGTTGGCTGGCATACATTCATGCCATACGATTCAACCAGACATCCAAGCTCTTCCAAGCATTCTAAAAGAAGAAGATAACATACACACATTCAACTTAAAAGCTGCTGTGAAGAGAGCCCTCCCAATTCCTGTGTTGCTTGGCACAGCTTGAACATTCACTGTAGAGAACTGCCAATCACAAAGCTGAGGACAGATATATGGGGTGATTTATGGGATCAATAGTAAGCTACAGCAGACTACTTCACAGATAAAAGCAGTCAGTCATCTTTCTACACTTCAAGTATTTCCCATAACCATGTATGAGCAATGCTACAGTTAACATCACATTCAGGTAAACAGTTGTGAGCTTGCAATACTATATTATGTATAGAATTTAACTTTCTGCTTATACCAGGATAAGATATTCTCAAAGTGATCAGGAAGTTGTTGGAACTACAAATGCCACAATTTTATTACAGACATTATTTGTGGTGCAACAGATGTACAGTGCAGATACACTTCTTGCTCAGATTAACTGATTCCCTTGGTGAGTAGGGAAACAGTACTGTCACTGTTCTCATCAGCACTGTTTCACTAAGAAAACAAGCCTACTCAAGGGACTCATAATACTCATAGCAACTTAAGAGATTCCTTGTCTTTGGAAGGTATAAAGACACCAAAATATAAAAAGCAATATGATACTACTTGAAAATCTCATCCTTTAAACACTTGCAAACATCTGCATAAAATACCACGTGCATGCAAATCTCACATCCCACTCAACATTCTTATGCTGGGTTTTTCAAGATGCAACTAAAGCAATTTCAAGTACTTTGCACATGTACAGTTCAACAGGCCATTTCCTACCTGCACGTTGCTTGGAGTTTTTTGACTTTGTGCCCTCCATGATAAAAGGGAACATCTTGCTGGCTGGATAGATGAGACACATTCTGTTCAGAATGGCACGTACATCCTTACGGATGACATCTTTCGGTTCTCCTACCTAATGGAAAATTAATGTAAAAAAAATTAAAAAGAGGGGAAGAAATACAAAATATTTTATACAGTTTTGTGATACTTTTGACTATTCTACATAATCTTAGGAAAGCCACAATCATTCTCAAGGCAAAAATCCCTTTTTTTGTCAATGGCTTTTAAGGGAAATACACCATATAGAATCATAAAGGTGACAAAGGACAACCTTAACATCATTGAGTCAAACTGTTAAACCAACACTGCCAAATCCACCACAAAACCATGTCCCCAAGTGGCACACCTACATGTCTTCTAAATACTTCCAGTGATGGAGACTAAACCTCTTCCCCGGGCAGCCCATTACAGAGACTGACAACCCATTCGAGAAAGAAATTTTTCCAAATATCCAAAGTAAGCCTCCCCTAGAAAAATTGGGTCCTTTTGCTCTCATTATATTCACTTGTTACTTAACAAGACAACATCAACACCCCCCTCACTACAGCCTCCTTTCAGGTAGTTATGAAGAGCACCAATATATCCCCTGAGCCTCCTTTTCTCCAGGTTAAATAAACACAGCCTGTTGAATCTCACACAAGCCACCAACTGGACTTCACTCCATTCGCAATATATTTAAAATGAACATATTACAATGCTTGATGGTATTCTGCCATAATCCTCATGAAAAATAACATTAGTTTCTGTAAAACAAATTGTACCTTTAGGATCAGATATGGGATGAAAGAGGATGCTTCATTTTCGGTGAGGTGATACTCTTCTTGACTCAGCAAATGGAAAAGCAATTTAAGATATTCAAGTGCTTTCATCAAAACACTTGTGTTGGTATCAAAGAACCGCAGGGTAAGCCATTTTAGGATCAAATCCAGGCAGCTGATGACTCCATCTTTTTCACTCTCCAAGTGCTTGAAGGCAGTTAAAAAAAAAGAAAGTTACATAAATGAAACACATATATACGCGACTGTTCAATAAGAAACTAAACTAAGCTATGTCTGATAAGATATCTACATTTATTGGTAGATTCTTAGAACAATACATACTCCCTTTTAACTTAGATGCCTTTCTGAAATTCTAGGAGAAGTCTCTGGTGAAGAAATTTTCCTTTCTCCTGAGAAACAGTATTAATACCAACTTCATCATACCGCTGAAAATTATTTCTATATATGTTTAGGTTTCAACTACACAGAACAATGACCCCTGGCTCCTCAGAGAATTTCTATTTTATTTTAATTCAAGCAGTATCTTTCATAGCAGAGAGTAATTCTGTCAGCCTCATCTTCTACCACAGATCCAAACTCACCTCAATCATAACAGACAATGCTTTGTTGTGGTGCTGGAAGTCTGCATGAAACATCTCATCCTGTAGCCATTTGGCAACACAAGTGGACATCTGAGTTTTCAGCTGTTCAATATATTCATCACGGGGAGTAGTGAAATTCCACTTTAACACCTGTAAAAGGCAGTATTTAGAACTCACAGCAAGTAATACCTTTTCTTCCTGAGAGATGCTGCTGATTGAACATCTTTTAATTCTGCTTTAGAATCTGTTTTCAAAGCCTTCTTATTATCCATAAGTAATGAAAAACTAGTGGTATTTGCTCAACTTTTTTTTACGCGACAAGTTTTCTTCATATGGACTGATTATCCTTATGCTATTATCTTACTAATTATCACTTAAACTCATTGTTTTTAAGCTCCAGACAGGCCTACTTACAAGCAAGTTACAAATAACACACATATTTTCACTAATAGAATTTTCCCTACAAATTGCTAAGTGGGGCTGCTCAAAGTAAGTATATTAAAGCATTTGCAACATACCCTAGAACTCTGACACTGTACCTGAAAACACTTGACTAAGCATAATGATACTTCACAACTTAAAAACCTAAGGACTTTTTACATTTTTCATGACAATGTATAAATGCACAAAATTTGAAAATCAGAAAAGAAATACCACAGTAAGCCCACTACTGATGCATGAAATTCAACTCAAGAATCAGACTCCAAGAGATGGACAGTGACTAACACATGTCACAGTATGTTTAATTATAAATTAAAAACTAAAGAAAGTGTTAAAAACCTCCACTTCATAACTCGTGAACACATTCTGATTTTTCTCACCTTCAGAGCTTTCTCTTCTCTCATCCTCTGTTCCTTCCCATTTGGGACAATGATAAAAATAGGGCCTGATTTATCATCGTCTTCCTTCAGACTAGGCTTGCTTAGCACCTTCTTTCCCTGTACCTGAAAGAAGCAAGGTATTAGCAGGCAACACAGGCCATATATATGCCTCAGTCCCAGCAACTGCAAGTGTTAGATACTTGCCACCCTCACCCTATGTGTACAAGAGGCAGAGAGAGAAGCTGAAAGAAAAATGTTGATTAGAAGTTTAAAAGTGTGTGCTCAGCTGCTGTGGAAGCAATACCCATGACAGTGTGCACAGTAGTA
This sequence comes from Agelaius phoeniceus, assembly GCF_051311805.1. Taxonomy (NCBI): domain Eukaryota; kingdom Metazoa; phylum Chordata; class Aves; order Passeriformes; family Icteridae; genus Agelaius; species Agelaius phoeniceus. The sequence continues at coordinate 25,174,610 of NC_135270.1, read as the reverse complement.
CCCTGTGAATTATGACACATCACTCTCAACCAGTGTGCTAGTCACCCACACACATCCCTAAAACCCAACGTGGTACCTGTTTGACAGACTGGCTCTTTGTCAGACTTGAACTGCCCTTGCTGAGGCTTGCATTAGCTTTGGACAGGCAGGCATTACCCTTGGACATACTGCTATTAACATCTGACTGCTGGAAATAAGCCATAGAAAAGTCTTTGCTTAGAATGTGTTAGAAGGTTTGGAATGGAAACTTCAAAGTAAACAGCTGTCTGACAATAAAGGTCTTAATTCTACCAGCAGAGTTCTGGCAGAACACTGCACTGACTTGAGCAGACCTACAACATCCTTCAAGGTTTGTTCTGCTCATTCTTACCATGAATATGGACCTACATCAAATGTTCTTGTTACAGCACTACTTCGGACAATGGAACTGTAGAGCATTTCAGGTTATTTTTAGTTATATACATAGGACAAACTTAATTATTAACAGCAAAAAAAATTACTGTAATACAAAACAACAGAAAAACCTAACCAAAAATTGACTGTAATTAGTTGAGATTATTGCATTTTTAAACATACTCCTTCCCTTTTTGCGGTTTGACTGAGAACTTCTTGCCCTTCATACTGTAAGGCAGAGCTTAATTTCGATACATGGGTTCAAAATTAACATTTATGGCCCTGAATAGTAAGAATGAATTCACAATAGCACAAAATCAAAGAGGCCAGGAAAATTTCGAATGGACCGAGTTTCTCGTAAGACTGATTTTTGACAATACGGATTTAGGAATTAAATAGGTAATGACAAAAGCAGTGATCAGGTAAGTGATATGGGAATGTCTGTCATCCCAGAGTTCAGACAAACATGAAGATTTTAAATAAAAGTTGTTCATAGCAAAGACTCCACTCTTCTACCTACAACACATTAACAAACCACACACAGCTACTAACTTCATAAAACTGATTTTACACAAAAGGCAATCAACATACCTTAGTTTTAGAGGATAGTCCTCCTGCTTTGGCTTTTTTGAGATCAGGCTTAGATTCCGTGGTATTAGATCCCAAATCATCAGCAAATGCTGGAGAAACAGTAGACCATTTAAAGTTATCTAGAAGCCCATTCTAGCTTATCAGTTTTCTCTTCTTAGGACATAAGAAAAACTGTTTGTGGATACAATATGCTTAATCACACATATGTCTGAGGCTTTTAGACCCACTGAAGAAGTCCCTTAAATTCCATGTTAGCATACAAAGTTTTCCTAATTTCCTAATTAAGATTATGGTACTCAGCCAATTTGTCATTTTTCAAAACAATCAAAAAATGCCGACATATATACTGTGCAGGCTAATGTGTAGAGCTGTAGTTGAACCCGGCTTGAGTAAGCTAGCCCCAGCAGTTTGATTCTTCAAATCAACTGTCCCCTAATTCCATCACAGAAGCATTCTGGCTGTCCCACAGTGAACTACACTGAGAAAATAGTCCAGATAAAAATAATGTGAAAACATTAAAAAAAATAATTAAAATCAGATTAGAATTAGAAAAAACCTCCCCCTTTAGCCCAACTTGGTTTTAGCTTCAATACCAAGTAGATATTTTCAAGTTTTCAAATAGCAGCTGACAGATGGTTGTGTGGAAAGGAAACACCCTCCTACAATGGAAGCTGATTCAAATGCAAGAAAGACCAGAATCCTAACTATGGCTGAATACTTCTTCAGCTAAGTATGTTTGTTCCTCTGGCATGTCAAAAAGCTTCAAAATCCACCATCTTCTCAGTCATTTCCCAAAATGTCAGAGAAGTTACCTGATGCAGGTTGGAATTTGGCTGGAGCTGCTCCTCCTACCACTCTGGAAGATGCTTTAGCAGGAGGAGCTGGTTTGGCTGGCATGTTGGCTTTGGCTTTCTCCAGCATGGCCAGTACCTGGTCTTTGGAAGTTGGCTAGAGAACAAAAAGTTCAAAAAAGGAGTGATAAATTTAATAATGCCTATCACTAACCTTTCCAATCCATGCTACAGACAACACCACCAAAATTGGTTTGAAACAATCCATGCCCTGTTAAGCATCTTGGACAATGGTCATCTTAAAACATTATTGTTCTCAGATACTTTTGTTCTGAGTTAAAACATCTTTCCTTAAAATTTCCTCTGCAAGATCTATGGGAAACGTGTACTCACTCTAGGTGAGTGGTATTTGGATATCAGTGGAATGCCTACTCACTACTCAGGGGTCCGTAAGCCAAACCAAACTGCTAGAAAACATGTTAAAGTAGAAAGGCATAGAGTGGGACAGGAACTGGTATGGAAGCTATCTGCAAGTAGATTTTTTTTCAGAAGAAAAGCAGAGTGAAATATGAAGCTCTTGAAGTAATAAGTTTGTAATTTCTCTGCTTCAGTAATCATTTCTGAAGCAGAGAAATCTCTAGCTCACAGCTCTTGATACTATTTTCAGTTCCCCTGAAAATACTCAATGCAGACAAGCTTACAGGACTCAAGACAGCATGTCATGAGACTGTGAATAGGACTTATAGTCACTCATTCAATATCACATTATCTAATCTTTGTAACAGAAGTACCTTCAGCTTGCCAGTGGCTTTTGCCATCTTCTCAAAGCCCAGATGCATCATGAAGAAGGGCAGGGCATCCTGTGCCTTTTTGCGCACATCCCCATTTCGATCTTCAAGGCAGGAGTACAGGTGAGGCACACACAAGAGTAGGTCAGAAGGAACAGAACGGAGTGCAGGCAACTTCTCAGCCAACCAACCAAGAAGCTGAAAGAAAGTTTTAAAATAAAAGCTTTTAAAGAAGTGTTCACAGTGCTGTGTCAAGGCATGAGAGTCTGAATAGTAGTCCCTCACATACCATTACATTCTACAATGTAAGTAGGGAAAACCCACCCAAACATTTTTCAGACAAATACTCTTCAACAACATCAATTTTCATATCAGCAATTACAAAAATTAATTTCAGTACAGCATGTTAGCACAACTATCTTAAAACTTGAAGCCTGGTCTTTTTGCAGGCTGTTTCTTCCCTTGGAAAGGAATAGAATTTCAGTCATTCTTTTTAATGTCTCCAGTTCTGTTCCATGGTGAATTTAGGGGACCACAAACTAGCTTTTAAAATGCTAATCAAAAAAGATAGAAGTTTCATTTTAGAGGCACTGAAGTCTAAATGACAGCTATTATGCAGGAAGAAAGCTTGTTATTAGCCTTTCAAGGTTTAATAATTTTATGTCAGAACAAATACACAGCTACTTCTTTTCCCATACGATGGTAGCATTGTGTCATTTCAGTCTGCATAAAGAGTCCATAGCACATAAGGTTATTTTGATTTGACACACATAAGAAGTTTACTTGACAGAAGCCTACCTCTTGTCTTAGGAAAGGATTTTCCTTTTTGAGCTCTTCTGACAGGTCTTCCCCTTCCAACCACTCTTTCATGCCAGTTTGTTCGGCCCAGGCATTCACAGTTGCCAGTGCAGCAGCACGAACGTTATTCTGCAGCAAGAACAAGATTTAAAAACAATAAACCTAAAGAGGGGTCAGAAGATTACGACAGAAGAAGCAATAGTCTTCCTTCCTATGAAAGCAAAATGCTTCCACATCACGGGCTTTGAAATCTCTTTTTTTATTTGCAGCTTAAGAAGTCTAAGATTCAGAAGAATTTCATTTTAGTGATTTTATCAGCTGCAGTAATCTCCAAATCAGACATTATACCCATCTACCATAATTCTTAAAAAAAAAAAGTTTAATAAAGAGGGTGGAAAGGGTATCTCTAAAATTACTTTTATATGCTACCATTCATTGATGACAATTCTGAGAGCAACTCTTAAAGAAGCTAAAAAATAGCGTTAGTGACTTATATAGCACTTAAATAGGCTGCACATTCATAAATCAAGACAAATGGATTATGGAGCCTGCTATTAGGGCACTTCTATTTAGGATACACATGAGCAAAATCAGGAATGAGGGAACCCTCTAATTCCTACCAATTTCCATCTTGTTTTCTCCAAGCAAAATTTAGAACAGCACCCTTTTTTGAAGCAGCTATATGAAGTTAAGAGAAGCCAGATGGAATATTTAACAACCATGGTTCTTTAAAATGTTATCAGTCTATCAGTCTAGACATGACTTTATGCATACGACCTTCTCCTGTAGGTTGAATTTCTGAGGAAAGCTAATAATGTAGAAGACTCTTTTAGTTAAGTATGAACCATATTAAATGCAGAAGTAACATCCAGGCATATATATAAACAAGAAGTCAGCATTCTTGCTTTACCAACTTCTCCCATCTTCTATCTCATTGAGGAAAACAAACAAATCATGTGCTGCAGATAAACATATGGTCATCACCCTCTCTGACAAGGCCTTGGTTCCTATCACCCAAATTTAACTTGTCTTCACTCATGCTTCAAGCGGATTACTTTCCTCAATTATTCAGTGAGTCCACTACAAACACACTGAAGTAGGACCCAAAATGGACCATCCTCAACTTCAAAAACAAATTGGATAAACTAGCTAAATCTTGCACTTGAAGTAAAAAATAATACTTAAAAAAATGAGCACTGTAAGAGTGTTCAAACGAGCATACAATTTTCTGTCAGCATTACAGTGCTTACAAGTTATGTCAGTATTATGCATTTTAGTAACAGTGTAAGTTAATCGCAATTGGTCTTATCCTTAAACCACATACTTGCAACTCTCCTTCCAGTCTGGGGCTCTGAGCAACCTGGTCTATTGGAAAGTGTCCCTGCCTATGGCAGGGAGGTTGGAACTAGATGGTCTGTAGGGTTCCCTTCAAACCTAAAAAGTTCTGTGACTCTACAAAAGGAGCTTGCTGGTACCTCAGGATAATTGGTGAGTATAAAGAATTTAACAGTCATATAGGATCTCAGATCTTGAAGACTTTTTAAAGGAGATATCAGTTTTAACCAGGAGATTTTTATCTAGCCCTAGAACAAGTCCAAATCTTTCCTCTGTTTGGGACAGGTAGGTCCAACTTCTGCTCTTTTTCCTACTCATATTCCAAGCAGAGACACTGAAGTATGCCATCTTTGATAACTGCCCATGACTTCTGGCACAAGATATTGGCACCTTCCCAAGCCTTTTTACCCATTGCTTCAAATAGCACTTTCCCAGGGACCTAAGCTTTATTTTGACACAGTATCCTGTCAAACTCAACACTGATGTTATTTACACAAGCTTCAGTGTGAGTTGTGAATGTCCTTTGTCTACCTACAGTTCCAAGGGCCTCTACACAGTGGCAAAGACAACAACAATGTATAGTGTAATCCAGTAATACACTAAAAATTCTACAATAAACTTTACAAGCAAATCTTGTTCAGTGTCTAAAATGCAGTACTTTCAGCAGCAGAAATATGTATATAGTTACCACATTAAATTAAAAGCCAGATTGTTTCACTGGGTTTAGTTACAAGGACGAAATACATCTGAATATACATTCAGGCGTGTATTTATACTTGAATATTAAATTGTCATTCAAGCAAGAACTTTTTTTACCAAAAAATTGGTAAGTTTTAACTACCAACCACCTTTCAGGCATAGCTTAGACACACAAAAAGCAAAGAGATCTTGACATCTGTCCTACCTTACTATCTCCTAGGACTGTAATGACAGGAATTCCCAAATTTTTCACATACTGTTTGATATTGGGGCCCATTGCTGTTGCTAGTTGCTGAAGAATGCTCAGTGTTTGTTGCACCTGCACATAAGGAAAAAAAAGGTTTTAAATAAAACAGTATTACAAGCATTTGTGCAAAAATTTCCAGTTACACATGGAAAAGAAATACTGCTATATATTAAGCTTTTACTTTAGAATGCCTGCTCAATGAAACCTATTCCAGCCTTCAAATTCATCACATCAAAAAACAAGAAATACTCCCATATTCTGAACAAATTAAATTTCAAGTAAAAATATTTTCAAACAAGGGACAATTCACTTTTGCTTCACAAATGAAGCAATTAGTCAAATTCTTTTAAGATTTCCTTTTATTACATTCAGAGTAAAGGCAGTTTTTCCTTTCTTTTGAAGCATTTTTAAATGAAAAAAGGCAAATATTTATTAAAATAGGGAAAGATATGATTTGGAAACACACAGTTCACTCTTTTCCAACTGTTGATCTAATGACATTGAAAGAGACGACATAGAAATAATCAAGGTTCAGAAATAATGACTACCTTAAGATTTAAGCTGGAAACAACTGAAACAGGACTTTGAAAAACATACCAAGATTTTATTGGAGTCATTGAGACGACCTTTCAGAGCAGCTGGAAGTTCTCCTATGTTTGGCTGTATGAACTTTGCTTCATTTATTATGCTTGTCACTTCATCTAGGCCTTCCTTTCTGATCTTCCAATTTTTATCCCCAATCTTAGACACTAGCTCTGCTGTGATCTTATCACTGCAAGAGAAGAACAGGGAAAGTGCCCATTTACTTAGTGATAGCTCTATTAGTATTTGAGTGCTTTAACATCATAGATTTCTCCTTAGAAAGGAGTTATAAATGCAAAGTTTTGAATTGCAGTGGCAGTGTATCTTCAGGTGCTAGAATACAAACCTACCCAATATCTGTTCTTGGCAAGAGATCCACAACATCATTCCCAACCTCCTCCTGTTCTTCTTCTTCACCATCATCCCCACCTACCACACTGTGCCTGGAAATGCCACGAGTTGGAGCTGGTGCTGTCTGTCCTTGCATCTGCAAGCAACACAAAATCAGAAACAACAATTTTACAATTTTTCATTTGACATTAAAAATAAAACCACTTGTACGATATGAATGCACTGGATCATTATACTATTCAAACAAACCCAGGAACTTTTAAAGTTCATAATGAAAAAAATGGCTATTGAAATCGCTACACATAATGAATTTGCAGCCTTTGTGCACGGTCGTACCAACCTGGTTCAATTACAGGTCCAAGGGTTAGACCACAAAATTGCTACAAACTCCAGCTACTGAAGTTTCAAAGTAGCTTTAATGACACTTGGTAGCAAGAAAGCTTGAGTTCATACCTTTTCAAATTCTGCATCTATCTGGGAGAGAAGGGCTGGCTTCTCATCTTCAAAAAACATTCGCAGAGAAGGGCCCACATAAAGATACATTACTCCCAGCAATGTAATGGCAGAAGTCCTCACAGCCTGCCAGAAAGAGGAAAAGGCACTCAGTCTTCAAATTAAGGTCTGATAATAATTCAGGGTTAAGATTCTGAATTTACTCACTGGGTTGGTTGCAGCAAGAGCTGTCTTCACATTACTGATGAAAGCTTTGACATTCAATCTGTGGAAAGAAGATGTCTCCCATAAATAAAACACAACACAGGAAATGGCACCAACAAACAAAATCATCACAGTATGTTAAACAAAAAAGATACCCCTAGACAGATTTACACAGCTAACTTAGATGCAGAAGACATGACCACTCATAAAACAGCATCACGGGTACAGTGCCAGTGCAGATAGTAGCTGCTTAAATAACTACTGAAAGATCAGTTTGGAGAATAGTCTACTGTGAAAATCAATCAGTAAACAATTTATACAAAAGCCTACTATTATCACAGCTGGAAACTTTCTTAAACTATATAATCCCCATGACTGCTAGGACTGAAATACTGAGGAATGAATCTAGAAACATTTTAAGTACCTGAAACATGACTATACAATAAAGGTGAGGGTATATTACTGTTGTAGTGGATCTTTTTTTATTTTGTTAGTTACTCTCAATCTCCCAGAAAAAGGCACATTTTTTCAAAAGGATATTTACAAGAGAAATAAAGGAAGGTTTAAATTCCTGAATCTTCTATATCATCTGTGCAGCCTCAAATACTGTTGTCCTAGTAACACATCTATACACATTCCATGTTGCAAATATATATTTTTGGTGGAATTTACTAAAGAAGAGTTTATTTCCCAGACTTAATCAACATCACTATCCATTTAAAAGCCACAAAATATCTCAAGACGGGCATAGTAACTGCCCAAGTAGTCAAATAAAATGATATTTGAAGTTTTCCCTGCTTAGAGATTTTTTTTCTTCAGAACTAAACTCTATTGACCACACTCAGTTAAAAGACTAGTGATTAAAAATTAAGGCATGCTATCCCTGGATCTGATGGAGAAATAATTTCTCACACTCAGAATGCCAGATATAATAACAGCTATTTTGTTGGCTACAACTTCATTCATCTGTAATCAACCTCAAAATGTCTCTCAAGGAGATTAACTGGAGAGTACTGGTTATGTACTCTTCTGTAGGTTGTCAGATTCAGTTGTTGTGTTTTTTTTCTTTTCCACTATAAAATGTATAGTGTCCACCTGGGTGCAGGTGTATCCAAGCAGGAGTATAACAGGCATGCAATACCACAGCTCTGTGCCCACCCCACACCAGTAAGTGCCTTAAGACAAATGCTCCTCAGAGAAGATCAAGTGATGAGTAAAGTAGTTAGTAGTGTAATCACATCCTATCGTACTAGATACTTACTTATATACTTAAAAGCTAGAACATGGCTAACATCAGAGCTTAAGAACTAGAGTTCAGATGAACAGAACCTTAGTTCCAGATTAGAAACATTTTCATTCAAGTTTCTCTTAGCAATTTACTTAAAAGACTTACCCAGAAAAGCCAAACTCTTTAATTGCATTTGAAAGCCAGTTCAAAGTTTCTGACTGGTTTTTAGGATTCTTCTGAGAGAAAGCCATAGCCACAACCTGGAAGAGAGTTAAGTGTAAACTTTCACTGGCAAACCAGGTGACAAAGCACTGTAATAAATAAGTGAAGACACCTGCAAAGAACACAGGGCAAGTGAACAGAAAAAGCTGAGGTAACAGAAAAAGCAACTGTGTCACTATAGCAGGATAGAACTGGAACTGAAGTGAACCGGAAGTTCTTGAAGTACTTAGAGGCAGCCAGAGACACCTTTATTACAGATTAGTACCTGCTTTTTAAAAAAAGCATTAGATAATTATTCATTATTACTGTGCCTCAGAAGATCATAGAAGACATCCTTCTAGAAGCTGTGCTGAATCACATGGAGGACAGGGAGGTGATTGAGACAGCCAGCACAGCTTCACCAAGGGCAAGTCCTCCCTGACCAACCCCATGGCCTTTTTTGATAGAGCAATTACATCAGTGCAGTTACAAATACTATATAGCTGGACTTCAGTTAGGCCCTTGACAAGGTCCCCCAACAACATCCTTCTCTCTAAATTGCAGAGCCATGGATTTCATGGGTGGACTTTTGTGGGTAAGGAACTGGTGGAATGATCACATCCACAGGGTAGTGGTTAATGGCTCAGAGTCCTGATGGACATTAATGGCAGGCAGCACCCCTCAGGGATCCATATTAGGACCAGTGCCATTTAACATCATAAATGACAGACAAAAGGATTGAGGGATTCCTGAGGGCAAGTTTGGGATGGCCAAGCTGAGTGGTGGAGTTAACACACCTGAAGGACAGGAGGCCACCTAGAGAGACCTGGACAAGCTTGAGAAGTGAGCCCATGGAAACCCGAGGAGATTCAACAAGTCAAGGTGTTGCACCTGGGTCATGGCCACTCCCGTATCAACACAGGCTGGAGGATGAGTGGAGAGAGAGCATGTGCAAGAGAGAGCATCCAGCCCCTCCAAGGAGGCAGGACACGACCCAGCAATGTGCACTCACAGCCCAGAAAGCCAACTGTGTTCTGGGCTGCACCAAAAGCACTGTGGCCAGCAGGGGGAGGGAGGGGATTCTCAGGGGATTCCCTCTGCTCTGCTCTTGTGAGACCTTACCAGCAGTGCTGCATCCAGTTCTGGGGCATTCAGCACAGGAAGGACATGGATCTGTTTGAATGAGTACAGAGCAGGGCCACCATGATTTAAAGGATGGAGCACCTCTCCTATGAGGGAAGGCTGACGGAATTGGAATTTTTCAGCCTGGGTAAGGTTCTAGGGTAATGTTCTTGTGGCTCTTTAGTACTTGAAGGAGGCCTCCAAGAAAACATTTGAAAAGCGCATGCAGTGGTTGGACAACGAAGAAAGGGTCTGAACTGAAAGAGGAGTTGTGGCTGTCCCACCCCTGGAAATGTTCAAGGCCAGGATGGATGGGGCTTTGGTCTAGTAGAAGGTACCGCTGCCTAGGGTGTAGGGGGAGGACCTAGATGGTCTTTGAGGCCCCTTCCAACTCAAGCCATCCTATGATTCTATTTTCAGCTTTAGAGGAATATATATTTAACTTCTGCCTCAGGAAGCATCTTGAGAGCAAAGAGATCATCTTTCATGCAACAGAGAAAAATCAAAGATTAGGGATTTACTCCTCAGACTGAAAGGACATCCTCCATATTATTTCAGATTTTATTTACTGAAAGAATACCTTTGCTGCTCACTCACCTGCTCAGCAGTCCATGGCAACTGACATGCTTCTGCTATTGCTGTCATGGCCTCTTTTGCATTAGTTCCACATTTCACATCACCAACCTTGTCTACAAGACCATCCAGCACAACCTGTGCTGAAGTTTTGGAGAAGTTTCCTTTCTGTGCAATTAATGCAACTATATGCAGTTTCATCTGCATCACCTGCAATGTCCAAAACAGCAAGAAAGGTACTCATGTGTTTGTGTATTTTAGACTAATTTTTCTCATTCTATATATCTATAGATACATATAAGAATTGTATGTGGGTAAATACTAACATATGGGCAAAATTTGTATTTGCATATACATACACATTTGAATATCTAGTATTTATGCACACAGCTATTTTGTACACACACAGGTGTTTTGTGTGATTATACACAAAAACTGTGTACACACACAAATACAAACTATCATATATATACACACAACCATTAATACTGGGCTGCCATTATCTACTTTTAGAACTTATATACACACACATGCTTATATATATGCACATGTATACATATACATCTAAAGACAACCTTTAGATACGTTAGATGACATCTAGAGTCTCAACTCTCAACAGAAATAAAATCCAATTTGAGAGTTTATTTACTCACTGATTACAGACAGAACTGTGGCCACAGTGACATATACACTTACAGCCTTTTAGCTGGAAACTGCTTTACATTAACAAAAATGGACTATTTACTTACTCAAGGATAATACATTACCTGAAAATTTGTTTCCTTCCAACCAGGCTTCTTGGCCAGCATTCTTACTAGGGCTTGGCAAGGCATTTCACTTCTTTCCATAAGCTCAACAGCCTAAAAGATAAACATTAAGTTAACCAGTGGGTCACAAATTAGACAAAACTCAAACAGAAGTTCTTAACTGTCCTTGAAGTATTTTCTTAATACTGAATTAAATTAGAGAAAGTCTCAGCATAATAATTTACCTGAAGAGCAATTTTTACAAGGAGTCTAAGGTACTGAACCAACATTTAACCTACAGATTCACATCACTACTCCTTTAATGTTCTTTAACAAATGTCCTTAACAATCACTATTGGCCATTCCAACCTAGGAATTTAACACTTATTTAAAAACAAACAAACAAAATCCAGGAACAGCCTACCTGCCCCTCAAAAAGCTGCTTTTGTTATTAAGATGAAGTATATTATGCAGGTTTCATGTTGGAATGTTGACTACACAGCAGAGAATAATCCTGAATACGATCTAAATTACTGGAGTTCAGCTGTTAATGATTCAATTGAAATGGCAACATTTTAATAAAGCAGGCTTCTGCAGCAGCATTTCAATGCAGCCAGTCACCATTTCCCAACTGAAGTTCGTCACTTTTCCCACTAAAATACTAAAAGCTCAGTCATTACTGTACTGGTGTCATGGTATGAACTACTTGTACATCTACAGTTGAAGCTTTTTTTTGTCTGTGACTACATGAAGCACTTTCGACTAGCTGTGAAGACTGCTAGTACTGTATAAGCCTCTAAACATAAAAATTTCAACTGGCAAATAGTTGATTATAATCAATTGCTGCCTAACACACAAACAGCAGGAACTTCTTTGCAATAGATCTGGCTTAGCTGCTGCAAAACCTTTTGTTTAAATCTAGCTACCTTTGAGACCAAGCTTTACAATGACTTGGGAGTTTTAAAAATACCTCTAAGTATCCTCAATCAAAATACAACTATTTTTGACAAAAGTACAACTGTCTACATTAAGGTAAAATACTTACTCCACCACTGTCATGGAATTTAAAGTATATAAGCCATTTGGCTTTTTCAAGTATTCTTTAATACTTGATCCATCTGAAGTGCTGACATACAACTACTACTAGTAAGTATTCAGGAGACTTATCAGGCCTAGAGAGCGGAAGAAATTATTACTTATTTTCTTTTTCCCTACTGCCTGTCTTATCAACTGTTCCAAACATACCTTCTGAAACTCCTCCATGCAGGCAAGCCTCTCTTTCCAGTTACCACTGTCCAACTGCTGGATACAAGAAGCTGGAAGGACAGCAGCAGCTTTCTCTTCACATACTTCTATCTGCAGCCAGATCAGAACAAGGTTAACACTCCACTGGATCCCTTCAGAGGAGGGCAGCAACCTTAAGGACAGGTAATATACTGGACTGACCCTTGTACTGTGGTGCATTTACAAAACAGGAAAAGGGTTCTGTTGTAGATTGAAAGATTTTAGTATGGATTGTGGTTTAGGGGGTCTTATGGGTTTAGAAAGCTGCTAAAACTGCACTGCAACAGAAAAGTAATCTCTGGAAAGTATGAGAAACTGTGCAGACAGTCAAAAATAATCTTGAATACCAAATCTTGAATACCAACTATCTGCTTAAAGAATCAAGCAGAGGTAACCTAAAATTTGCAAGGTAATTTTGGATCAAGTCTGAATAAACACTGACGACAACAATTCAGAAGTTGATGAGTGCAGACAGGTCTTGTCTCCATTTTAGCAAAACAGAAAATAAAAGTTATTTAGTGATAAAAACTTTCCTTGTTTCACTGGTGTCTGCATCGCCTTCAGAAACTGTCTTCTCATTTTCTACTGTATAACTAACAATATAAGCTGGATACACAATAGAAGTTATTCACTGTAGGCAACACTCCAAATATAATTATGGTTTGGACTGACAGTCAAAAAAACTTGCAGATACACCTAGCAAAGCTTTAATAGCTTTTTTTACTGTTTGAGCCACAGATTCTTGGTTGGGAACCAGGTAAACTCAGGTAAGTAGGTAGAAGATGGTCAGCTAACATGCAGAAAAAATTCAGTAAGTTTTTTGAAATGCAACTTCCTATGAACAGCACAAACATATTAGTTCATTTAATTATTACTTTATTTCACTTCAGATTTCAATGTAAACTCCAGAATAACGCATTCTCAGGCTTTTAATACCAGACTCCTTCAGCAAATCATGTGTCCTAAATTACATATGAAGTATCACTGTTTTTTAAATTTCTTCCTACTTCAGGGACAAAAATATACCCTGTTATAAGGGTATAAGCATGATTTATTGCTTACTGTCTTAAATGGCCTGGTGCCAACAACAGCCTGAAGAACAGGTGTATTTACCAAAGTCCCATTTCACCAGTTACCAATTTATACATACTGCTTTCCCTTCTCCTAACAAAAACGAACAACCTCCATGAAAAACTCTGTAGTACCTGAAAGAACTGACTAACCAAAGCTGCAATCTTTGCTTACAGAGGACTTTGTATTTTAGAGAATAGCAGAATACTCACAGAGAGCTCCGACTCAAAGATTTCTTTGGTCTCAGGACCCTTCTTGCCTTTAGGCCCAGCACCTCCTGTACCTGCAGCTGTAGCTGGTTTGCCTTTCTTCGGTGGGGCCCCAGCCTAGAAAGTAAATGGACAAGTTAGCCAAGATCAAATAGGTCTCTAGCTCACGTATCAAAAGAACTGCTGTCTATCCTATACTACACTTCTGTATTCTAATGTCAGAAAAATTAGTATCTCTGATAGCATAAGAACTGCAGGCAGAGATAAATTAGAGCTTATTTAATTATACATTGCTTTTAGACTACAGGTTTTACTAAGTATAACAGGACAATGGAAGATGAGAAAGAAAGGAATGATGTATTTGTGAAAGTTCAGGAAATAATTACTAATCTGTATGTTCTCCTATGGATACTGGTTAGATACTAAACTTGTGACTGGTGTCTCTTTCTCAGGTTATCTGAGTACCAATAGATTTCAAAATTTTATCTATTTTTCGATTGACTTACAGGTATCCCACCTGAAGAACTAAGTAGCATGTTACAAAGACCATCTACTGCAATAAATTTTTAAAATCCAAAGAATAATATTAAAGAAATACAGGCTAATAGTTCAAATTACTTCAGAATATACAAAGGAACAAACTAAAAACTATGCTGAAAAAATACCCAATACTTAATTAGTAACCTCCCTAGTTCCAATAAATGTTGACTTCAGCCAAGTATTATATCACAGAGCACATCAATGTTACAACACCTGAGGCTTCTCTGCATGTCTCCAGTCTTTTATCACTATTTCAAAATCAAAATCTGGTATTAAGACATAAGTGACAAGACAGTTTGTATCATTAAAAACTGAGATGTTATTACATTCCCAGAAAGTCACAGATTCCTTTTGCTGTTAGGCTCACCTACTCTTGCAAAAGGACAGTGATAGCTCAGTGGAGGCATATGTTCAACAGGCCACCTCTGATCTGCAGTAAGTAACTATTTGATGCAATCGCAGACAGCTGATTGTCAGACAGCCTCTCACCTTTGCTGCAGATGCTTTTTTCAGTGGTCCTGGTTTGGTTGCTGCATCTTTTGTTTCTTTATCTCCTGCAGGTCCTGGAAGAGCAGTGGTCTTTCCAGTAATAGGCTTGCCTTCTTTTTTCTCAGCTGCTCCTCCTGCTTTTTTCCCATAAACCAATTCTACCTTTTCAGCACACTCTTTAATCTGCCAAGCAGAGGGGGAAAAAAAAGGTGAGGGTAGAAAGAAGCTATTTAGCTACCACAATTGGATGCACAGTGTCCCTTTACCAGCAGTGGCTCAAACCTGACTACCAAGGAAAAAATGTGAAGAGTTTAGGTTGTTTGCTTTCCAAGACTTTTTTATCTGGTGTTCCTTCAATAATAAGGTTAACCAGTCACTGGCATCAACCATCACTGTATTGCCAAAATAATTCTCCTAGTTCAAAATGAAGTGCATTTATATATTAAGAAAACATTGACATCCTAGGGATACTCATAGATGCTCGGAGATTAAGTCTGAGTACCTCAAATTATAAAGTCTTCATTCAGTCAACATACCTGCCAGCTTATGCAAAAGTATAACAACTTTGCTGTTGGGAAGTAAGTCTTTAATACCAAATCCTATCTAGTAATACAAAATTATGGTTGTGACCTAAAAGCTTGTTTCAGACAATGAAGTGTTAAAAAACCCCCTCCATATTACCACCAACCAAAACCACAACTAAATCTCACAACCCACCTCACAGATAGTACAGCCATACTTTATGTAAGAATCAAGAGATTTTCAGATTCCCTGCAACATCAGTAATACTTAAGTAAAAAATACATATTCAAAAATCTGTGCTGAAATTAACTAGGCTAAAGCATCATCGTTCACCTTCTCTAGCCTAAGATGCATCTTAAATGGATAAATGGAGCCTTTTTTACAACATTTATAACAATACTCACCCGATCAAGCTTTAGTTTGTCCACATCTGCTAGAAATGGATTCACAGCTTTCTCTCCAGCTACTTTCAAGGCAGTGCCTAATGCTTCAAACCCAGCATCTCTTACTTCAGGTGCAGAATCATTGATATGCTACAGAGAAAGACAATTTATGTCATGTGACTTGTGGCTCATGTCTGAACATATTCTATACAAATCCCCTCGCGTTATTTAGAATCTAAATCTACTACAGAGCTACTACTCCTTGACATTCCACTGCAGAAAGAAAAAGGTTGTTTTATACTTCTGTTTTCCTATGTATTGACCAATTCTACTTTTTCTCAGATACAGCCATTTTCTCATCTTTGTTTTTTTTTCCACAAGAAGAAGTTGAACATTCATGCTTTAAACATCATGAAAGTTCATAAAGAGTTTAAAGTTCTGTAATCTTGTCATAATCTCTATTTTTAAAGCCAAGGATATTGCCTATACCAAGGAAAGGGCTGTTTGCAATAAGAAAAAAGTATACATCATTATCATTTACATTGATAAATGTTCTAGTGCCACTGCTGTGTATGACTCAACGATGGTTGTTCTTTTATTCATAGGAAACAACAGCATTCCAACAAAACTTAGAGATGTGTCCAAGATGCAAGTGACAGTGTCTGGGATAATAGCTGTAAATCACTGTCCTAATCTACTACAAACTTAGTGAGTCTACAGCTTCAAAAAAGCAAAGATAAAGGAAACCAAATTGTTCCCCTGAATGACAGTCACCTTCAAGTTGGACATCAGCCAAAACTGACTCTGAGGGCTACATAGCACACAAGAACTTTTTGGTCTCTGCACTACTTTCAGGTCTTTCTCCCCAAACAATCTAAAGCTTCACAACAACAGTGCTCAAGTCAATGCCAGAGAAGTATCAATTCCTTCTGCTTTACCTTGAGAAGTGCAGCACAGAAAGGTTTTAACAGGCTTTTTGGCAGAGTAGAAGGTGTGCAGTGTCGGAAGCTTCTTGCAATGAAAAGGGATGTTTGTTGCTTAATTGTTGGGTTTTTGTTGTCCATGACTGCCAAAATATCTTCACTTATGTTCTGCAATGTGGTCTACAGTGTTGAATAAAAAAGTTAATATTTCAGTAAAGAGAAAGGCAAATCAAAGTTCAAGACCAATTCTCAGACAGTGGGGAAATGTTCACTCTTACTTACTGTAAGAAAGATTGCATCAATGGCCTCCTGCAGTGCCTGCACTACCTGGGGCTTCTTCTCTTTGAATTTCTCCAGGATTGTTGGAACAACCTATGCAAAAGGGAACAAAAATGTCAGATCCCTCTTCACTAATATAACTGGAAAGCCTGATAGTCTACCCCACGCTACTTTGTGGAGAAGCCAGTAATTCAAACATCTCCACTGTACCCCTCCAGAAGTACACAACAGCAGTCTGAACTAGTTTATTCTTGCTGTTTTCCAACATTAAACTCATCCCAGTCACTCTATTAACAAATATAGATTTTTAAACAATTTCAAAACAAAAGGCAGACCTACAAATTCAAAGTTCACATAATTACATATTATGGAATTATACAGAGCATAGAATGGAAATGAATGATTTCACAACATAAAGGGTGTTGTGATGTTGCATTCTAAGAATCCAAGAAGGAATTTAACCTGTCCCCTCTTTCCCAGCTTTCTGACAGCACTAAGCATGGCTTATTAAGGAAGTCCTCATCTGATCTGCAGCTGACAAGATCAAGATTCTAAAGCAACTGGAATCCTCTCTGCAGCAATATTTTTCAGATCTACCACCTTGAAAAATCACATCTGACAGTAAACTATGTCATACTGAAATTTGACAGCAATTCCTACCTAGTCTAGGTGCTCAGTCAGTCACTGCTAAAAAAACCAAACAAATAAAATATTTAAGGGGGGAAAAAAGGTAAAAATAACTATACTGCAGATGTGCCAGTAATATGAACAGGTCCATAGGGGCTCTATAAGAGTAAGGATTTCTGTCACTGAGCCAGAAAGATGCTGATCTTAACTGTGGGAAGCAGACTATTTTCAAGACTTTCATAAACATAACAGTTCATATTTTGGAAGCAGTCAGATACTTTACAGAAAGTTATATGCTCTTGTATAACAAAAAATAGATTTGTTTTCTACTCTGAAGCTCACTATGGGATCCCAACCCCTTGTGACATACTATGACCTAGGCTCAGGTGGTATCTTGGGCTGTAACCTCCAAATTCCCAGTTTATAGACTTCAACACTCAAAAACCTGCAGATAATACAGATGGCACCACAGAGACCATCATACATGCTACTGCAGGTGCTAGATACCCCTGCCCCCCACAGAGAAAAAAGTCATAAGGAGGAGATATTTAAAATCATTAAGCCTCTGTTTTAGAAAATACTGTCAGGCAAAATGAGCATTTTTTAACATGGAAGTTAGAAACCATAGCCCATGTGAGAGGGAAAGAAGAAAAATTATTCCAGGGGTACAAATGCAGTCAAGAGGTGAAGGTGGCATACATGTACTCAATTATAGTGAGGAATATGATTCTGTGCATGATTTCACTACTCCTGTTGGAACACAGACTGCAGACTAGCATTGCAGTGCTATATTTAAGTAATAGAGTTTATAATCATACAATTCTAGCAACAATTCTGTTTTATAACACTTCAACACTCACTCTCAGGAGAAGTCTACATCTTCCTCACAAGTAAATAAATCCAGCAAACAAATCAAGTGAACTGCTAAAATGAGTACTGAGATTATACAATTCAGAGCTGCCATTACACTACTGAAAAAGTCATCTTCTTCTCAACGCCATTTCCTTGGCAACTACAGAGCTACACCCTTGTTTTAGAAGCCTGGCTTTTTCAACACTGAGTAGATATAAGGGTTAACATTTAGAAATAAACTATAAAACAGATGCCAGAATGATTTTTGTAACTACAGACAGCTTTCAGAATGAAAGGGAGCTGGGGTTGTTTAGCCTGGAGAAAAGGAGACTCAGAGGTGACCTTATCACTCTCTTCAACTTCCTGAAGGGTGACTGTGGTGAGCTGGGGGTCGGTCTCTTTCTCCGGGCAACAAGAGACAGAACAAGAGGACACAGTCTCAAGCTGTGCCAAGGGAGATACAGGCTAGAATTAAGAAGGAAGTTTTCCACAGAAAGAGTGGTCAAATACTGGAATCATCTACCCAGGGAGGTGGTGGAGTCACCATCCCTCGATGTGTATAAAAAAAGACTGGATGTGGCACTTGCTGCCATGATCTAGTTGAGGTTTAGAACATGGGTTGGACTCGATGATCTTAAAGGTCTCTTCCAACCTAGAAATTCTGTGATTCTGTGACTGTCCAAACTGTTGTTCAGAGTTCAAGAGACCTGAATGTTTCTGAAGCAGTGAGATTCAGCAACTTCCCAATTCAGAGACAACACTACCAGCAGCCAGGCACAGCAGCTCTCTAATTCTGTTACTCTTGCATATCACACAAAAAAATTGACTGAGCAGCTTAAAGAACACAGTGATGCAGGCTTGAGAAACAAGTGAGAACTGCAACTCATTAAAAGCTCTCTTTGCTCCCACATACTGGTTAAGCTTCCCTGTATTCCCTGACATTAGCTACTGGTAAGAGAAGAGCACCATAGGAGTGAACAAACAGCACTTAACTGGAGCAGCAGAACATTTTGGTACCAAAAATCTCAGAATTTGCTATTTAAGTCAGACAAAAACCCCCACAAAACCCAGGCAACAAGGAAACAGAACACCCACCACCTACCTTCCCCCAACATTCAAAAAACCCAACCAACATAAGCATACAACATGGAGGTGCTAAGAAGAACTCCGATTTAGAAACTGTTTTTTCCACTGTGGCCTACAAATGCATTCCTGTAGGGGTATCTCTAGGACAAGGTAATGTAAATAAAGTTCATTTAATGGCAGAACAATTCAATTTTCTTAGTACAGAAGATTTATATTGCAACAAAGTTTCATGTTGCTGAATATGAATGAAAAAGGTCCTTTCAAACTTAAGCTACAAAGATCTAGGCAAGTATTTCAATACTTACTCTTTTAAGGGGTTGGTAAGCATTCATAATTGTACAAAGAATACCTCTGATAAATACCAAGGCTTGACACGGAAAAAGGAAAGGGAAAAAAGGTGTCCAGCATGAACAAAATCAGGAAAAAAGTACATACTCTTACTTACATGCCCTGCATACTGTCCAAATTTCTTCCGGAGGCCTGTAGCTAGTCCAGCAAGGCATTTGGCAGCCAAAGCAACTAACATAACATTTGTATCCTTTCCAACAACCTGAAGAGAAAATCGGTTTCAGAGAAATGGAAGAATTTCTTACAATAATCAGTGGGCCACAGATTGGGTTATTTCCACAACTGTTCCATTTAGTAATTTTTTACTCCTGAGTATTATATAGACTGTAACTTTTAAACTATCATACAAATAAATTATAAAAAATTAAATTATATGTGCACTCTGAGTTTTATTTACTACCTTTTTGAGAGCTTTCACCAAGTCTGCATAGTCTCCTGATTCCAGCTTGGGATTTTTCACTAGCAGTTCAACAGCCTCTAGAGCCTCTTTCCTTTCTTGCCATTTTTTTGCTTCCTGTAAAGCAAATAATTTACATTAATCTATAAATAGAAACAGTTCTAGAGAAACATACTTGCTACAGACCTTAGATTAAAAACCTTTGTTCCATCCTGGGAAAACCAAGGTCTCCCTGCAGTTCAGCATCAGTAACTGCAGTGAAATATGAAATACTGTCCTTGCCCAGGACATACCTCAGCCCCTTACAATTACAGCTTTCTTGCTGCCAAGTCCAACTTTGAAACTTATTTATGATAGCCCGCATGTTATTAACACTAGTTTGTTATTATCCACGTGGCACTAAAGCACACACTGCAGAATTGCCCATAAGTCTTAAGACTCATCAGCTATACAAAGAATTAACAGGTAGTATTTAAGTTTATGCTTACTATTTTCTCATAGAAGTCTTTGGGAAGCTTGGAGAGAATTTCTACAGCTTCAAGCAACTCATATGCATCTACTTGTGGTACCGCCTCTTCCTCATCATCATCTCCTGCAACCAGGAGAGAGAAATATATAAACAGAGTGACATAAAATTTTGACTAGAGCACCACCTTTCATTGCTTAGAAAGTGCTATCAGCAGCTGTGAATTTGCTATTTCAAAAGACACTCTTTATATTAAAGTTTCTGCCTCAGACATACTTTCTTCTTATGTAGTGCACTCCACATTTTGCACCAGCTTGAGTAAAAGCTTCTTTACAATTTAATGCATTCCTTCACCAACTATATACAATATACTTGCCAATAGAGTTCAGAGATTAAATAGTTTACCTCCATCTGCATCTCCTCCAAGTCCCTGCTGCTGCTCAAATTTTGCTTTCAGCTCCTGTTGGGAACGCAGGAACCTGGTCTGCTTAGGAGCAGCTGATGACACTTTGATCCATTCTTCTTCCAGCTCTTTTAGCTGCCAAAAGGGAAAGGAATCATCGTATCAGAGACATTACGGACATACCCCAAGACAAGCAAGCCATTACAGTTTTCCCATTTCAAAGCCAAGACAGCACTACATTTCACTACTATCTTTTTTCTGCCACTAAAGGAGTGACTTCACATTCACTGTTCAGAAGTTTGTGGATAAACTTAGTCAAAGAAGAGAACATTACTGCAAAGCATTTACATAAGAACAAATAGTAGAACAGTCAGAATGGTGTGGCTTCTCTGCAGACTTTGAAATAAAAATGGCTGAGCACAAAGGAAGCTTTCCTTTACAGCCATGCTATTATTACACAGTAAAACTAAGATGAAACAAACATGCTGAGCTACGTTTGATGAAACAGTTTGGTTTTTTTAGCCATGCCCTTTTAAAGCAAGCTACTGCTTTTCACCTAAACATAATTAACTCAAGTGGGTAGGAGGAAAGGATGCATAATTTGTGAAGTTTTAAAATGATGAAATATTCTATCTTAATTCAATGCCACTTCCTGAAAGGAAACAGTCACATCCTGAGCATCATCAGAATAAGTATGAAGGGATGCACAGAGGAAAAAACTTCAGAAAAAAGAAAACTGAGAATAACAATTATTGACTTGAAGACATTCAGTGCAAGGGTCTTTTATAAGGGCAGCCATTCTGCTACATTCTAGTGCTCAATTGCTATCCTCAGTTCCAATATGTAGCTGCACCCCACAACTTCATGTATGTTCAGAGCAACCAAACTCTGTTATGATTTCCTTACAAACGACTAGGAGTGACCAATATTTTGGGTAAAGTTAAATGGAGCAAAAAAATACATTCCAATTTTGGCTTTAAGAATGCCCAACATCACAGAATCAGGGAGGATGAGAATCAAATATTTGGATACAGAAGTACTTCCTGCCTACCTGAACAGAATTTATGTTCTGCAATGGAGGTCTCAAAGCATCCCTTATCCAACGGTAAATTTCCACAGCAAGGAGCTTGGCTTCGTCTCGAACAGCCTTTTCCCGAGATTCAAAAAGTTTTGGCAATACTTTGATGATTGGCTTCAGTGAGATTATCTTTGAACCAAATTCACTGACAGTGAAACACACGGAATAGCATCAGTGTCCATCAACAGGGAGCAATTCACAAATAACTCATTTTTCAAAAAACAGTTTATGAAAGTATTCCAGTGCACGTTTAGAGATTTCGTCATTTACTCAAACCATTATGCTAGATGTTATTTTGAGATGCTACCATAAAATTTAAAGAATATATGCCCTATCAAAATTAACCTCCACACCCAGCTTGGAATGACAAAATCAGGCCTCTCAAATTACTTCAAAGTACTTAATCCAATCCAGTATTTAAATCAGCTCCCTTGCCAAGGGGAGAAAAAATACAAGAGCAGCAAGAAAGAAGTTGTCCTTAGACCAAAATTTGTATGACCTATTTTTTTTTTTTTTTTAAATCAGAATAGAATTTCCTTTGTCTATCCTTGGAAACAAGCTGCAATAAAAGCATTAGTCACTTTTCCACTTGTTGGACCAGATAATTATAGTGAGCTTGGGTCATCTTCACAGAAAACATATCTGCTAAAATATGTGCCACTGAAGGAACACATAAAACAAGTTTCCTCAGCCAACCACCCTTCCTTGACAGAAGATTCTATGTGCTGTTGCACTTAATACACAAAACTTCCTACTTCAATCACTGATGAATGAGAACACAAGACCTTTCTTTTCAAACTCATAGCAAAGTTAATTGCTGTAGTTACTAAAGCATCATATATAAATCACCTCAAAAGCAATATTTTTTTTTGATTCAGAAAGATTTCTTCTTAATTCTGAATTAGCCTTTCTACCAATCACACTTTTTCTTATGGTTCCCTCCGATTCCAGTTCCACATAAAAAAGCTAGCAAAAAAGGCTGCTCAAGGACTAAAATCTATATGTCTCACTTTCTAGAAATTCTAGTGCACATTATTTTATTTCCACATCAATTTTAAAAAACACTCAGTGTAAAAACCTTCAAAAAAGGTAGTAACAAAATTTAAATATATGAACAAATGAGTTGCCCAATAATTCAACTTTGCTATCATAACTTAAAAAGAGAGCATATTTGGAGAAATGCCTATGCAAACCTATTTGTATCCAATTCATATAATCTAATTTATACAACAAGAAAGAATAGAAACCTTAGCACAAGACAGAAAACACCAGAAATTAAACTAGTAATGCATTCAAGCTACCCACCTAGGTACAACACAGAAAAATTTTGTTATCAATGCACAAAGTCTACCAAAGCATAAGAAAAATTTAAGTAGCAACACAACTCAGAAGCAGAAGATGGAGTTGAAGCCTACAGGGCTGCATAAGAGTATTTGATCTTAACATCACAAAGATAATAAAATACTGCAAGAAAGAAAAAAAACATATGCGGCACATTTTACAGAAATAGTTAGATGAAAGATACTGAAGAAGGTTATGCAGGTCTCTAACTACACTGCACTGTTAAAAGGACATTTAACCAGATAAGCAAATTAAAATACCTAAAACACATTCTTAAATATAGGACAGTAGTTTCACTTAGCAGAAGCATAGGTAATGTGTTAAGCCCAAAGCTTTATTTTGATATTACCGAAGCCTGAAAAAATCAGTTTAACAAGGATCATCTCTATATATGCCCCAGCAAGTTCTCTAAAAGCCATATAACATAAGGCACTCTCCACATACATCACAGAGTTTTCACATGAGCTGCTTTACTCAAAAAGAAGTCTTCTGTCCATTAATTTCAAAATTTTCTGTTTTCTTTAAAAAAAACCCTAATGGTCAGTAAATTTTATATACACCCAGTACAAGAATTTCCTAAAACCCCAGTATTTTTCACTCAATGGCAGCAAACAAACTTCATGTGGAACCAAAAAATAATCTAATACTGAAGCCT
Source organism: Agelaius phoeniceus (assembly GCF_051311805.1). Taxonomy (NCBI): domain Eukaryota; kingdom Metazoa; phylum Chordata; class Aves; order Passeriformes; family Icteridae; genus Agelaius; species Agelaius phoeniceus. The sequence goes on along the minus strand of NC_135270.1, from coordinate 25,150,555 downwards.
ACTACATCATCTTAAATTAGATTTGATTTTTAGGGAGCGCTAGCAGCTCCCCTTTTCAATAAAGGAATTATTATATGGACAATAGAAGCTTACTGTGCAATGAGCTTCGTATTTTTTTTTCTTTCTTCTAAAAACACACACTGTGTACCCAATTAAACATGCTCACATCAGTGAGGAAAACAGTGGTTTAAAATAAACTAAAACAAAAAAACTAAACTATGTTTTAGTTTTCACATCAGTGAGTTTATTACAGATATTCAGAAGAGAAGCTTCACAGTCTGGTACAAGACACAGGAATCTTGCCCTTCTCTCAAAGGCTGGGAAAATGGAAGTTTGGTAAACAGTTACCAAGAATGAAAGAGATCCAGATGAGTCTAGTACAACATAGACAACCCTCACATCTAAGAAATCCCATTATGCTGTCAGCTGCTGCTTGTCAAAAAATACCAATTCAGGAAAGATGCATTCTAGTCAACAATAACAAGGGCCTGCTAAAGACAGCAATAAAATTAGACTCCATATATTGCTGGAGTGAGGAAAAAGAAGAAAACCACAAAAAACACCATGAACTAAAAGCTTACCTTAGTGCTTTCCTCAGTGTCTCTATACATGCTACTATGATTTTTGGGTTTTTGTTGTCCAGACCCTTTAATAATTCTTCTTGTATTGCCTCTCCTTTCTCAATTTCTATATACATTAGACATATATCTTCACCCAGCTCTTTTGCTCTGGCCTTTGGCTGATTGAACACTTTATTTACAACTCCTGATGCTACTTCTCCTGTTGTCCTGAAAGATGAGAGGGTAGTACTTTTGGAACATTTATGTGAATTAAGTGTTCTACATCATTATCCACAGGAAAAACACACCCAACACCAAATCCAGATTAAGACCCAACAAGCCTTCACATAAAAGGGACTACATCCTAAGATAACCTTGAAGGAAATAGCCCTTTTTAAGGGATGGATTCATCATCTAGTTTTATAAAAGAACACAGATCACAGTTCATATGATTCTAATATCAGACTACACCAGTGAATAGTAGACATTCTCAAGAGTTTATTAACACTCTCTAGTTGAGGTTCACAAATAAATGCCATGTCCTGGAATTATCTATGTTGCAATATGTTAAGGGTATCAGCACATAATCACAGCACAGTATTTCACACAGACTTCCAAGCTTCACATAAACTAAATCACTGACACCACTTTTAAACCAAGGAGTGTGGAAGGTTTTTAGATTTTTTTAAACAAAGCTTTGTGTTTATTTGTTTTTAAGTAAGACCTTTATTCATTTCATCAGGTCACAAAGTCAGTGGGCCAAAGTGGACTAACTGGCCTGTTACATGCTTTTATTTCACCCTCAGGAGTATGGGCTACACAACATGCAAGTACTAAAACACATCCAGTGAAGAAATTGGCAGGTATGAAGATTTATATTGGTTATGCTGGATGCAATGTCACATAAACATAACTATATTTTATTTCATGTATGAATTACACAAAAAAGGCTCCCTCCTGTATAGATAAGACTGTTTCAATCAAACAAGAACAGAGATTCCAGTTCACAGCACTTACTCCACCACATTAGTGATTCACTTTTTTCACCATTTCAGAAATTTTTACTAGCGCCTTCAATAGTTTTTTAGAACACTGCTGCAAGTAAGTTGTGATAAGTTAATATGCACATGGAGGCCATCCACAAGGAAAGCCTGCCATTCAGCAAGTTCTCCAGATTGGAAAGCAAGTTCTGCTCCTAACAGTACAGATCAGAATTGATAGTGGTCACTGCATAATTTACATGCAGCTGCAGCCTTTCTCAGAGAGGCACATTAAACTGTCCTAACACCATAAGAGCAGCAAGAAAAGGCTACTTACTTCCCAGCTACATAAGCATTTTCAACATAAGCAAGCGCTGCTTCCAGTCCTTTCAGCTGAGCCACTGCATTGGAGTCAGTCACAAATTTCTTTATCAATCCAAGATATTTGGACCATTCAGGACTCTTTTCATCATCTATCTTCTGGAAGAGCTTAAGGGCTTCTTCATAACCGTTTAATCTGGCTTTCCATAGCTGGAATCAGAAATTGGACATTTAAATGTTGTGCTATTACAACCTTAACTCACCAATCTCACAAAGCTCTTCAATCACATTTGAAAGTATGCTCAGCAAGCTAGCACCTGCAGATTTCTCTTCAGTGTCTATATGAATGACATGCAACAGGACAAAATACTTCTTTTTCTCCTCCCAAGAATGATCTGGATAGAGAAATGCCATTCTTCCCCCCTGCTCTTCATAAGTTCTAGCAAACACCAGTGAGGAGGTGGGAGCCCACAGTTTCAGCTACAGATGAGTAATTTCTCCACGTGAATGAGTGTACTTATCTGTCAGCACACAAGCTTACGCCATACAACGCTACTAAAATCTGCTTAATAGAGGTTATTCAGCCTCTAGGTTGGATAGAGCTGATGCAGTTTCAGATCTGTTAATACTCACACCATGCAGCTGTCAAGATTACCCAATTACAGAGTATTTAGATACAGAAACACTACAAAATCATCATGAGCAGAGATATGCAGCAAGCCAAATCCATGATCACCTACCTTATGTTCACATTTCTGATCAATGGGCAATTTCATCCACTCACTGTCGTCCCCCATTGTAAATCAGGTTCTCTCTATAACTACAGTAATTTCTGTGGAGATAAGGACAAGTTAAAAAGCAGAAAAATAAATATTGGGTGAATACATACTTATACCTAAAAATACAAAAACATAAAACTAAACCAACCAACAACAACAACAAAAAAATCAAACAAAAAAAAAACCCCAACCCCCCCACAAAAACACCCCATACCAAAGCAAAACCGCAACACACACAAAAACTCCCAAAACAACAACAAAAAAATTCCAAAACAATACAACTCCCCAGTTCTGTAGCAAATCTCATTGCTAATATGCAATCCGAGATTGTAATTATATTTAGAGGCACACTTTGAAGACCAGACCACTATTTTTTTAGCTCTAGAAAATTACCAGAAGCCGTTAAAGATTAGAGAGCAGTGCAATTTGTAGTATTTCTTACACTACAAGTCTCAGCAGGTAAAACTTTTAGTAAGCTGAAAAGGCATGTGGAATATAACCTCACCTAAGCTTGAGGAGGAATGTACTACAGCTCAGGCACTAAACCAAAATGAGTTCCCATCAACACTAAAAACTGGCTCTTACTGACACATGCTTTTAGCAACAGGTGCCATGAATCAGTGTCAAAAAATAATCAGATGCAAGTGTAAGGACAGTCATTTTAACAACTTTATAAACAGCACAATAAAGAGTTATCAAGAAGAACAAAACCCATTTTTGCCCTAATGTAGCCAGCATCAGCAACTGTCAACAAGAGATCAATTTCTTGCCACGTGGAGGGTTTAAATCCTTAATCATTCAAGTTGTAGTGGTTTCTCCCTTCTTCCTTTCCTTTAGATTAAAACAAGAACACTGACTATTAGGGTATGACAGATGAGATCTTAGGCTCAATGCCCATCTCAGACTTATTGTACAACTAATCTGACTGCTCAGAAAATAATGAGACAAACCAGTCTGATGCAGAGAGGTCAGCAAAATGAAAATAGCAGCAGCAGTAGAAAGGGCTCCCAGTGTTATTTATAAGCACAAAATCAAACCAGAGAGGGAGTAACACATTTCAACACACCAGTCTGAATGCACAGACCAAGCCAAGAACTCTATAACCCCACCATACACAACAATTTACCATTACAGGCATATAAGTACACAAAACTAGCAGAATGCTTCTAACAGAAATTCAGCCTTTGGCCTACAAAGTATTTCACCTAATTCACTCAGAGGTTGTCTGTAGAAAATTAATCCCTTGAATTAGGGGCATATTTTCACTCACATAAATGAAATAAGTAAGTACTTCAAAGCCTTCTGTCAGCTGCACAACACTAACACATACAGCTAACCTGACAGCAAAATAAGACTAGCAGCACCATACAGTAGAAACAGTAATTTTTATTCCTTCCTGGATAAGTTAGAAGATACTTAAGTAACATCCCAACCTCCCAATAATTAAAAACCAAAAACCGTAAGAAACAAAAAGAACTCCAAAACCCCTACCTGTCACCAATACACACAGCCCCACAGCAAATTACACTAAGCTTGCCTTAAATATTTACAAGTTCCTATGGATGTTAATACTGTTCTCACTGTAATTGCATGAACTATTAATTTGCCCAATGGCAGTAAAACAAGAGTCAATGTCAGAACACAAACTGACTACATACATAAACAAGTGCATCCAAGCGTTATTAGGGTGTTTCCTTCTCATTCCCTTTCTCATCAAAACAAACAACAATATGGATATTTTTTCTTGACATCAGCACAGTGGTAACAAGTGTGCTTCTAAAGAAGCACACTTTTTTTGGGGAGGGCCAAAGAACTGTAAACCACTGAGAATGAAAGGATCTGCTTATTATGTAAGAAGCGAAGTACTCAGAAGTGAGGCTACCTAAAACCCATTCCACTGAACTGTTAATTCTCTTTCACTATCTTTTTTAATGCTCAACTTACTAAAAAACAATACAAAAAAACCCCTCTAGTCACAGCATTCCTCCATGTCAGGAATTGACAAAAAAAGGTACTTCAAATTAAAATTTACAATGAGAATAGAACTCAAAGGTCATACCAATCCCAAACAGTCATACAAGGTCAAAAGGGCAAGTGAGTTACTGCATCCAAACCCCATCAGCCTTTTGCAATGGATCTGCTTAAACTCCTGCTTATGTTTTCTTTCCCCAACCTCTCATTTGTTCTCTTATCCCTCCTTCAGCCTTCTGAGAGAGTTCAAAATGAAATAGAAATCAACAAACTCCTGGTTCAAACTCAATGCATTTTACCTATTAAAAAAAACCAACCAAAAAAACCCACCAAAACCACAAAAAACCAGAAACCAAATATGCACACCGAAACAACACAAAAAGCACCACCCCACACCCAAAATAAGATGCTCATGGCAAATACAGAAATAGAGGGTAAAACATATCAAACTCTATAAAGGCAACGACTTCTCTCTAAAAGCAAGAAACAAGACTGAATCCACATGAAAAGCTTTCCAAACGGCGCACCTAGCAATAGATGCATGCATGCTGTAGAGCGAACAATTTCCAGCAGTAAAATTCCCCATTCCTTAAGTTAGCTCTGCAGCCAAGTGCCATCAGCAAAGACAGCTTTGCCAGTATAAACTGAGCTGGCATTAGGAATATCTTCATTTGAATGCACCAATATAGAAATAATGGAGTACTTCCTCAGTGTGGATGCAGACAACAAATAGATGCAGTGGTCTCTTCCCAAAGTCACATACACCCTTGCGAAGAAAAAGCAGAACGAACTTTATAGAAAATTAGGTAGCTCTGATTCTTAATCAGAAACTTGGAACTAATTCAAGCTATTGCCTCTTTATACTTTTTTGTTGAAGGAACCAATAAAAAGATAATAGTTATTCTGAAGAAAAATGGGAAAAAAAGCATGAACACAAATGTCAGCAACAGAAACACCAGGATAAACTTTTGGCACCTGTACTAGACATCTACACTGTTTTTTTAGAAAACTGACAAAAGCATGAACTTACTACCTCAACAATTAAAAGAAACATTATTTCTCTCCATAGATCTGTTCTGCCAAGGAAAGAAGTCTAACTGTAGGACAGTCCTCAATCAAAACCTCAATTCAGTTCAAACCCTAAAGTCAATACCAACTCTATTAAAAAGGTTTGTCCATTACCAGAATGATTTACAATTATTTTTATCCTTACACACTGTCCTGAGTTGACTATATGATGCTTTTATCCCCAATCATTTAGTTCTGTTTTATGCTGAGTAATAAGTTTTGCACGTTTAAGACGTGTTCCAGAGAGTGAAGGGAGGGAGAGAAGAAGCACGCAGTTTGTTTTCAGACACTGCACTCACTCCTCCACATTCCTGCTCCTGAATGTGTTGTCTGCAGAGAGACAGCAGAACAGAGCTCTCTTTTGCTTTTAGTTAGTTTAGCTAGCTGAAGCAAAGAAGTTCCCTGGACTGTAGTTTTTTTCCTTTTTCTTTAGATCTCTTGAAACTTGCTCTGGACTGAACAAGTCCAGAGGGAGCACCGACAGCTCGCACCTGTGGCCTGCCGGGCCGGGCCGGGCCTGGCCTGCGACATTTCCAGCACCGGACAGACTGATCACAGACTGAGTGAGCTCAGCTGCAACCCAAGGACAGAGTTTTATCAGCTTGTCATCTCTTTTAGAGCAGTAAGGAGTTTTATTGTTTGATATTGTTTAGGTTTTATTGTTTAATAAATAGTTTTTTTCCACTTTTCTCCAAAGAAGTAGTTTCTCGTGGACCGACTAGGGGGAGGGGCCAATTGAATCTGTTTTACTAAAAGAGCCCCTTTGGGGTTCTCTCCCAAATTTGCTCTAAACCAAAACACACATATAGAACAGTTCACTGCCACAAAGTACAACCTCTTGCTTGTACAGTAGTGATACACTACAGCATCTAGCATTTGCCTTCCCACATCACAATGTACTTAACTTGGGGGGAATCACACACTATAAGAGAGACATAGGGAAGGGAGTTGAATGACCATGAAACAGTGTTTCACCTATTTTTTTTTTTTCAGTCTGGTCAACTGAGTTCCCCTACTATTTTTACAATCGATACTTCAATTACAAAATGGGTTAAGTTACTTTCTGCACTGAATCTGCCATCCAAAAATAGCAATAAAATTATACTCCCCCCAGTTAATTTACAAATCCCTTTAGAAGAGACAATTTCTCAGAAAGTATTCCACAGTCACCGAGGGAAAGCTCCTTCTTAAACATCCAGTCTTTCTAGCTTCATCACTGCTCATGTCTGTCCTAATGCCAAGATTTTGTACTGTCTGCATCTTGCATTCAACAGAATAAAAGATTATTGTTTCTCTTTTCAATTAAGTCACTGGGTTCTGTGTGATCATAGAGTATCCCGCATTTGACAAAAAAGTTTTTCTTAAAAGCTTCTTTGCAAAGACATGCAAACCTCAAGTCATTACTTCTCAACAACCAAATAGCAAGTGGCCTCGTTATATGATAACACAGCTAAATTCCCTTATTACTAGTGAATTTGCAGCAATGAAGTGTTTGACCTACATAGATTTTTTTTGCTGCCACAACTTGGAACAAACAGAATTAAGTATTTCAGAAACAACATTAATTTTGGTAAAATCTAGAAAACAATCGCTCTTAAGCAACTGAACTGCCAAAGTAAGTTTTGCGAGAGACACTTGTCATAAAAGTGGTCAATGCAACATTTCCAAACGCAAGTCACCCGAGAAATCAGTAGTGGAGATGAATAACAAATCTTTCCTGACAGTTCTTGGCAGGGCAGCTTTATATTACAGAACAGTGACAAAATGAAGACCATCAAGGAAAGAAGAGGATCTTTTGAAGGGAGATCATGCAAAATGCAGCAAGAGTGGAAAGCATTTACAAGGCAGCACAAATGCAAGAATTTCAAATGTAAAAGTGAGAATTGCCAAACAAATATATGTACATTTGGAAAACAAATGGATCAACACATTAAAAGACTGTGAGAAAGTATGAAAACATCCAAAGTTTGGATTCACCATGAACTACTCTGAACAGCTCTTACTCAACTTCTAAATAAATGCTTTTCCTGCTACAATTTGCAGAGCTGAATTGCATTAACATCATAGCTTATAGTATGGGGTACTGCTAAGGAAAAGTCTTTATATCATTAACATTCTAAAATGTGATTTCTTTTGAAGCATACATTCATCATCTATCACTGTATAGTATTGTGAAGTGTCAGCTTCCAGCCCATTTTCTACAGAAGATGTACAATGGCAAACTAGGAAGCCATTTTATGCTAAACAAAACCAGATGTTTATTGATAATAATTGTCTACTTCCCACTACTCACTTTCACATATTGAATATTAGTTGCACAAGAACATCATCAAATATTTTCATATTTTGAGAGGTTCTCAAAAGCATTACTCAAGTGTAAGTTCAGAGAAATCAAGACACACATTTTTAAAGTAAAAATCTGTTTGAAATGTTCCTATACAATAGGGCACAAATTTGGAGCACATATAGTTGGATGTCACATTTCAGATAAAACTATACTTCTTGGCGGACAGATCTCTGGTAGTGCAGCCACAGTTTTCTCAGTAGAAGGAATTGTTTGGGGTTTTTTTTGTTTAATGGCAATTTTGGGTCCATTTGCTCTTTGGCTCTGAAAGGACAAAGTTTCACTTTCTTAGAAGTTTAGTCCAACACGGTTTTTTTTTGTATTTGCCAGCCAAACCTTCCCATCAGACACAACATAAAGTGGCTCTGAAAAAATGTTGAAGACTCAAGAAATCATAATACAGTAGGCAATAAAAATTTAATAGAATTTTAAAGGCTGGCATTTTCAATTGACAGATTAATTATAAGTTGCAAGATACAAAGACTCTTGATGAAAAATTAGAAAGACCTCAGAATAACAAAAAGAAAAAGGAGAAATGCACACTAAATGGCATTAAAGAGCAAACAGCATTAAATTCTCTCTTGCCTGCTTTAATTTGTATGCCCTAACTCACCCCAGTGAAATTTTAATAGCACAAATGACAAGCTACTGGTAAGATATACAAATACTTAATTTTTCTGGAAAAATACATTTTAATACATGGTCTCTGAAAATAACCAGGGCCATTCTTTTCCATTCATATAAAAGTGAGAGACAATGCAAAATAAACTGACCTTCTGTTTGTTACAGCTAAGACCAAAAGCAATTTGTAACTGCATGGGTAAGCCTGGAGTGAAGCCAGTCTTAGGGAGGCGAGAAGGGCAAAAGGGAAAAGGGCAACACACGGGCAAGTGCACAGGCATGCACTGACATAATTCTAAGGGTGGACAGTCGGGAGTGAAAGATGTCAGTGGGACTGTGCTTGTAAGCTGCAAAGGCCCCCACCCCTCAAGAGGTTTTACGGAGCTCAGGCATGAAAAGGCTCATGTGATTTTCTTTAAAAGGACGGCCTGAACTGCTGATGAAGGAAAGCTCCCGCGGAGACATCACTAGCTCCCTCCTTCTCCAAGGGAAGCTCCCTCCAGCACGGCTTCCTTCTGCAACTAGCGGCGCCCCCGCCATCCCCAGCACCTTCCAGAAGAATACCCCCTCCACTTCTGCGCGCAGCCCCAGAGGCGTCCCCGCAGCCCGGCGGCGTTTCCCATTCCGCGGGAGTGTGGCCGCAGGCCGCGGCCGGGCACGGCGAGCAGGCCGCCCTCCCGCCCGGCATTGTCTGTGCCCGCCGCCCCCGCCCCACGGCCGGGCCGGGCCGGGCCGGGCCCTGGCAGCGCCGCCGCGCACCGCCCGCGGCTCGGCTGGGCCTGGCCGGACACTCACCCTGACAGCTCCGGGCCGGCTCCCGGCAGCAGCGGGCGGGAACCGCGGGCGGGCCGGGACGAGCCCCTCCCCGCCGCGGGCGGGGCTCGGGGCGCCGCGGCCGCACCTGGGCGGGAGCCGGCCCGCGCCGGGGCCAGACAAAGGCGGGCAGGGCAGGGCAGCGGCGGCCCCGCCGCGCTGACCCCGCAGCAGCCCCGGGCACATCGCGCTCCCTTCCCGCCGCCGCCGAGCCGCCCCCGCGGGGTCGGGCGAGAGGCAGCAGGCGCTGCTCGGCCCTGCCGGCGGCCGCGGTGCCGCCTCTCGGCAAAGAAGGGGCCGCCGACCAGCGAGCAGCTTGGCCCGCCAGGCCTGCTGGCCTCATGAGTCATACGCCGAACGCCCATGCCCGTCAGAACAATTACTACTCTAACAGAGGGAGCTGCGGTCATAGCCCAGCATGCAGCAGACATTATCCCAGGCCACCAATCATCCAGCAATCCCTAATTGAAGGAGGGAGCGGTTCTGAAACCCGACAGCAGGAACAAGGCCAGCCGTGGGGAAGGAGAAAAAGTGCCTTCCAAAGGAGGTACGAACGAAGAGCCTGGCACCATACCATCCCCGCATTTCATGCTGCTGCAAGATGTGTAATGACAGCGCTCTGGTGGAGCTGATTCATCAGCAATCTCTCTAACCCATCGTCTGACATTTTGAGATGCCTTTTCTATAGTTACAATAGCAACTGAAGAAGCTGGTATGGTGGGAACTGGGTGTCCCTTGCTTCCTCCTCAGAAGAGCATCAAGCCATGTGATTTAAGGCTGTATTTCTCCGGCCATCTTTTTAGCTAGCCGAAGAAAGATGCCTCTTCCAGGCACCGCTAGCACCAGCCATGCTTCCACTGAACTGCCCAAGTTACTTTTCCTACCACCTCACTCTACCCCTGCAGCAGAAAGGCACAAACACGCACAGCAGCTTCTGCTTTTCAACATCTGACATTGGCAGCCACCGATCTGTCAGAGACAACCCCAGCCAGAGCAACACTGCCCGGTGCAAGGCAATATTTAGTTTAAACAAAAGGGTACAAGGCTTTTCAATCACTTCTGAACTCCACCCATATAACATGAACCACCGGGAACAGTCTACAACAAAGCGTCAGCAAAGCTACACCATATTAGTCTTGGACTATGTTGTCTTGAACTAACCATTCTGCTACAGATGCAAATGGCTTTAATGCCATCCTACTCTGGCAGACTCGACAAACCATTTACATTAAATAGTTTACAAACAAATTAGCAAGACAAGTTTATATATTCCTTTTATAAACCATATAAGGACAGCTGCTGGTAGTGTGAAACAGAGGAGAGGCAGAAATGGGAAAAAAGGGAACCAGATGAACACTGACCGTGACTTTGAAAACCTTAATTAAAGGTTTGCAAGCATTTACATCTTTCAAGTGTCCTTCCAGTCACGCATCCTTCACAACAAAATCCTCCAAATAGGATAATTAAGATAGTTATCTCTACTCCACAAAATATTCAGAGCAGTTTCTAATTGGATGCACTGTTCAAGATGTGCTTTAGTCATATATAAGAAGGGGCAAACAGAAGTGCTGCATTTGCAGATGACAACTGGGTAGCAAAAATCCCCAAAAACGATTGACTGAAGGAGCGTACAATATGCTAAGTGCTTTTCTGCTGTATATTTATCAACAAACACACAGAGTGAAACCATTCATAACATTACACTGAAATTCAGGTTTCCTGCATCGACTATTAAATAGGAACAAGATCTTCCCATTTTAGCAGACTCTGGTATGAGAGCACAGACTCACCGTGGCAAACAAAGTTTTCAGAGGCAGAGGCCCAGCTTACATAACTGACCCATACAAGGGGAAGGACAAGAGCCAGCATGAAAGTTAAGTCTGACAAAATACAAGTCTTATGTGTACAAGAACCAGGAATCATGTTCCATCACCATGCATTCCCTTTTTCATATTACAACACCAAGGGAGAAACCATCAATACAGATCTAAAGCAGTCTGAATAACTCCCATACTTCTAAAATTCAAGTTTCTTTTTGTGAAGTTGTCACATAATTTCTCCTATAGCAGGTCACCTACTTAATGTACCCAACTTTGTGTTTTTGAGAATTACTTTCAATACATCTGCAACCATTTGTTCAGAAACAGTCTGTTGTACCTGAAGGCCATTTGCCAGTGATTCTGCTTTGATATATCACTCTCTCAATGGTGCTTATAAGGCTTAGCCCTATCACAATTCTTGAAGTAGAAAAAAACCAAATGGTGAATCTGTAGGTTCAATATGAGGGGAAGCTACCAAAACAGCGAAGTTTAAAGAAAGGCCAAGCCTGAGGCAAGAAAACCAAACCACATTCTAAATTTTGTACAATCAACTGATCTCATATTAGACACTAAAGAGTCAAAATTATACAGGCAATTTGCACTCAATCATTCTACCTTCTGAGGTGAACCTTTCTCAAAGTTTTAATAACAGACTTTTGTGAGTACACCTTTAGAATATGCCAATATTCAAGACTCCATGGATTCTGAACTAAGCAGCTTTACAGTTTCAAACTAATAGATTCACTGAAAGCCTATAGCAACACTTTCCTTGATACAAGAGTAATACATTAGGAAGGGCTCCCATTGCTGGTAGCTCAACATCCCGACAACTTCTCACCTGCACCTTCTCCCCTTCTCACCTGCACAAGGCAACTTGAACTGCACTGCAATTCAGCAGAAAATCAAGCACTAAAATCAGCAAAAAGTAAAAACTGCAGAATAACCAGATAGATGATACACAGTAAACACAAATCAGTTAGAAAACTGTAGCACATATGATTTTTAATTGTTTTTTATTCTTAGAACAGAATTCTGGTTTGCTTAAGGCACACAAAAGTATCATTCCTCAGCCTGTCTTCCGACCCAAAACTTCCAGATTCAGGAGGAAAACCCTCTGCACACCAACCTGAAAAGTACTGTCTTTGGAAGAATCACAAGACTGTCTGTTTCAGAAACAAAATCAAATGAAATGCAGGAAAGGTGTGCGTGCAGAAGCATGGGACACACACTTCTACCCAGCTCTTCTTCACATATACTAGAGAGGATTCAACAGGAAGCACCTCCTGGCGAGGGGCTCTGGCTCTTAATACTCGCACCCAACAACAGAGCTGCAGAAATAAGAGATGAGCTCACGCCCTTGGTTTTAGGACTACAATTACCCCAGAAAACGTTTTGCTTAGGACATTCTAGAAGGGGAACCGATCCTGCACGCAGCCTCAGGGGACAGAAGTGCCCCGTTCCCCCGGCGGCTCCCAGGCCCACTATCCCGGCCGCCTCCCACGGAAGGCCCCCAGCAGCAGCCCTAGGCCCACAACGAACGGAGGCGGCCGTAGCGGAGCCGCCGAGCCCGCGGCTCCCACCGGCCCCATCGCGCCCCGGCTGGCGGGCGGCCTGAGCGAGCTGCACCTCCGCGGCGCGGCGCGGTACAGGCCGCAGCCTCTCGCCGCTACCAGCCGCAATCCTCACGCTGCTGGGCTCTGCGGACGGATGCCGCCACAGCCCGCGGGCCGGGGCCATCCCCGTGGGGAGATGTCGCACCGCTGGGACTACGCCTCCACACGGTTCCCGGGAGAAACGGGGAGGCTCGGGCCTGGCAGCGGAGGCAGGCCTAGCCACCCTCCCACGGGCGCGGACAGCGGACGGCAAAGGGGCCGGAGCCCACCGGGGCAGGGACAAGGCCATCGGGTCTCACCTGGGCCCGGCAGGTCGGGCCGGTGACGGTCCGGCGGCTGCTCGGCGGGGTTTGAAATCGCCAGCACCGCCCGCACCTCCCAGTGTCCGCCGCGCCCATTGGCCGCTGCCGGCCCCGCCCGCGCTCGCGCCCGCGCCTCTTATTGGCCCGTTTGAATGGGGCAGCCGCAGCGCGTGCTCTCCGCGCGCTCCCGAGCCGGCAGCAGCGCTATCGGGAGCGCGCACCGCCGCGGGCGGTCTCCAGCGGCACCGGGCGTACCCCGCTCGGCAGCTACCGAGACGTGCCCGTCCGCTCTCTCGGCCGCCGCCGTGTCCCCGCGGAGGGTGCAGGAGGGGGCTGCCGGGCCCACTACGGCCGGAGTAGCGCCTGGCGAGAGGCGCAGGTCCTAAGGCAGCTGGGTCAGACCGCGGGACCCGCCAGCAAAGGGCTAAAGCATCTCGGAGCTGATGGATTCGGCTCTGGAGAAGATCCTGTTACAGAGCAATGGGCCTTCTCTTTATGGTCAGAGAGTTTGTAAAGCAGTAACTCAAGAAACGACTGAGAGGGGACCTCACCAATGTCGGTCAGCATCTGAAGAGGTGTCAGAGGATGAACCAGGCTGTGCTCCGTGGTGCCCAGCATTAAGGCAAGAGGAAACGGGTAGAAACTGATGCACAGGAAATTCCACATGAATAGGAGGAACTTTACTGTGTGGGTGACCGTGCACTGGGAGATGGCCCAGAGAAGTTGTGGAGTCTCCCTGCCTAGAGATCCCAGGATTTGTCTGGACACTGTCCTGTGCCATGTGCTCTGGAGTGACCCTGCTTGATCAGGGAGGTTGGCTCCGGTGACCCACAGTGTCCTCTCCACCCTGACCCATTCTGTGAACTGGTTTTGGAGCACAGTGTGTTTTCTCTCGTTTGTTTCTTCACTTCAGCTTTAAAAATTGAAGGAAAATTTTTTATGGGTGATCAGAATAGAAGACAAGGGACACCAGAATGCCATGCACACAACTGCAATTAATCTTACGCTGCCCTCTCCCCACCATGCCATGTGAGCATCATCAGTTTTTTGGAAGAGAGGCAATTTTTTCATGACCTGATTGAAATGGATTCTGCACAGTTCTTCAATTGTGAAATGAGCAGAAATACACTTGTTTTAAATGTTTTAGGTAGTTTTTTCATCAGAAAAGGACAGAATGTGTTACAGGACTAGCACCAGTACTGTAATGTCAGTTATTAATGGACGTTTCATTCATTACTCAGCCTTTGGCACTATTTAAACTCTTGGTTATAAAAAAAAGGCAACAGAAGCTTAAACAAAACCCCCTACAGAAAGAAAAAGCAGCTCTTCTTCAGAACTTTATTTTCCACTCGGCAGAGGCTTGAGATCTCTACAGTCCTAATATGTACAGTCCTAATATGAACAGCCCCTTCTGCTGTTGCCATGTTAAAGAGGGGGTGAAAAAGCAAGATGGGGCAGAGTGAGAGGTATTATGTGTGTGAAAGAATCTGCAGAAGCGACTGTAGATATTGGGCCCTTGATTCAAAATCAAAGGGGTACAGTGCGTGCTACAATCAGGTTTCTACAAACCCAAATCTCTTCCTATCTTCTTGCTCCTCTCAAATAAAGCAAAGTTGAGGTCCTGTCTGAACAGGTTTGGGAGTTCCTCATTCAAAGGAGAGTCCAAAGAACATGCATGATTCACAACCAAAAGCCAGGCAGAGTGGTTAAGAAAAGCTAAATTTATATTAAATTATCATCAACCCCTAAAATATTGAGCACAGTGGTTAAATAACTCCAGAAAATCCAATGTCTCCAGTGAGTAACGTTAAAACCATTACACAGGAACACACGGAAATCACTGACGTTAGCTCAGGACAGACAGGAGAGAGGTTTGCTTTTTACATAGTAAATCAGTGCTCAAGAGATCATCCTCCAGTAGCCTTTCTACATTCTTAACATCCTAAGTGCAACGAGGGTCTTCTCTTCCCCGGAATGGGAACCATGATGCATCCCCAAGGCAGCATCTCACTGGGGCTGTCTCTAGAAAAAAGACACAAATTTCTGCCCACCTCTCTGGTAGAGGAGGCTGTGTGACATTTTTTTGCTCCTTTTCACCATAATCATTTGAGGAAGGGAGCAGAGAGAAGTTATGAATGGTTGTTAGGCTGGAGTGTGCAGGGTCTCTCCTAAGAAACAGCAGAGAACATTGATCAAGGTGGAGATCACAAACACCATGAGTTGTTGAGAAGACTGACTGTGTTTTTCCTTTCTCTTCCACACCTGCGACTTGGACAGCAATTACTCTGATAGGCTGACTTAATCTTAAGTGACAGGTCTGGGCAGATGTTTCCCTTCACCCCTGTCCCACCACAGGATTTTGGTGCATGGTCATATAAGCTACTGGGAAAAAAAAAGAACAACCCGTTCCAAAACCCAAAGAAACCCTGCTGTCCTACAGGTCAGAGCCTTCCTTCCCCATCTCCCCACTCCCAGCCCTGATGCCCCTGCCCCTATACATGGTTTCTGCTCATGATTTGATTCTTCTGCTTATGCTTGAACCCTCTGGTGTTGTCCCTGCGTGAAGTGGCTTAGATAGGCAGCATCCATGTCAGTGATATGCACGCCTTTCTCAGTTCCCAGTCAAGTCCACACCTCAATCCGAAAGTGCCTCTGCCCAACAAAATCAATGCTTCCAAGGCTGGAGTCAAACAAATAAATAATTAAATAAAAATCTAATTAAAAAAAAATAAATCCCTCTGGGAGTAGGGAAGAGTCCCACATTACACAGGGAAATCCAAGCCTTAGCTCCAGTTCATTTTCCACAGGAATATACACCAGTCAGCCCAATGGTGCAGTTAGGGACAGAGTCTCAAGCCACCTAGCCAGGTCGAAGCTGCAATCTTCCCCTATCTACAAAGCTACCTCTACTGTGAAAAGTACAGGCAAACTACTGGAAACTGTGGTGTTTTTCAGGGGTAGCAGGACTGTTAGCATATAAACAAGGTTCGAGCAGAGTAGGATGATTCTCCTTTTTAATCAGCTGAAAAATATATTGCATGGGAGTTGTACCCTCCCCCTACCTCTGAACCATACCCCAGTGTATGTTTTGTTCTCTTTACACCATGGATGGGAATGTACTTGACCTCTTCCCATGTGATAAAAGAGGTTACAAAGTTTGCAGTGAGAAATTCTTCACTGGGAACTTCTGCTTCCAAGGATATGGCTTAATGCTTAATATTTTACCATGTGATTTGAGGGGTTAATATCAATTTTGTTTTTGAAGAAGTGTCAAGCAATATTTTCTCTTTTTTCTTTTTGAACAAACAGATGACAAGAGAGTATGAAGAGGTGGCAATAGTCCTTGGGAGCATACAAGACCCAGCACCAAATGCTGCTGGGTTTTGGCTGCAAGGATAGGATGACATTCCCTAACGGGTAAGAGTCTTGGAGGCGGGAGAACTGAAGCTCATGCAGCTGATGGGAAAAATTATTTGGCAATGAGAGCTATTTAGTGGTAACAGAAGAACTTAAAGTGCAATTCTGTCTGATAAACAACTACTTAGAATGGCCTTTGCAGCTCCCTGATTATTGCCTCCCATTCTAGGTCAAATGGGCTCAGCCTAGTAATAAAGCAGTTCCTAACTGTCAGCACTGAGCATTCCCCTGGGAAAGACTCGACCTAGGAATTATCTCTTTTCCCTTATTATGGTAATCAAAGGTCCTAAAGGCCAAAATAATTGGGACCTTGCAGAATTGGGACTAGTGGGGACCTAGCAAATTTTCTTTTTCTTTTTTTATAAAAGTATCAGTTATGCAAAGATCAGTAAAATTTAGGTGTTGTTGAGACCCATTTCCCCCCATTAGCCCTGTAGAGCTAAGTAAAATACCAATTTCTCCTTGTCTCAAGTTCAGCACTCAGACTCCAGTACCCACAGGGAACAGTTCTGAAAGGGGCATTTGCTGACTCTTGTTTTTCCAGAGTAGAAACATGTTTTAACGGGAAAGGGGAGAACAGGAGCAGTGTCCACTGCCAGCAACAGACACAGTGCTCCCATCTGAGCATTCCTTAAAGTTTTTAGTAGCAGATATGAAAGTAAGCAGTGATGCTCTCATGAAGTGAGTCTCGGCAGCTGTGGTTATCTCCTCTTTATGCCTTTAGAAGGTGACCTGATGCTGTGTCAGTGTCCTCTTGAGCCCCAAAGTATATCCCATCTATAAAAGACCTCTCTCATGTCAGAGACCCCTCAACACAAAGCCTCAAAGAGTGCTGCTAGTGCTGGAATGACTAGGGGTACTTCTGTGACCAGGAGCCAGCAATGAGGCAGCTCTGCTCTCTTCATGGGCATTGACCGTGAGCTGGATGGCACAGGACTTGCAGGTTGCCAGGGAACAGACACTCTGAACCAGATTCAGGCCAGACAAGTCACTGCAAAAGTTAATGCGGCAACTTCCAGGAAAAGGGAACATATAAATAAACCACAGACAGTGAAAATGAGTCAAAAGGGTCTCTGGGTTCCAACCAACCCACCCATCCTCCTTCTCCAGACACAACAACACAGCTGCCCAGGCACCATGCTGAAAGGCAGTCCCAGTCTCAGGCCCCTTGCAAGAGAGGCTGGTCTCTGTGCCCCTCCTTGCCAGGCAGGCAGAGTCTGTCTTTTCTGTGCAGAGCAGAGGGTAGGGAGGGTACGACTGTTTCCAAAGTCACGTGTACTTTAGACCTCGCTCTCTGTGGAGGGCTTGCGTTGGTGTTTCCAGCCTGTGTCTGGGAGTGAACCCCGCCGCTCAGGAGTGGCTGCTGCTGTGTTAACACTGCTGCATTCAGACTGTTCTTCCTGTAGCAGCTGCTCAGTTTCGGTGTCATCCAGTGACCCAGAACTAGCCTGGATAGAGACCGTATCTGTCTTCATGCAGACGTGGTCCCGGAGGATCCCTCCACGGGAGCTCCGAATCTGCTTCAGGTCATCCCATTCGGAATCATCACTGGATAAAAGGCATATCCCCTCCACAATCTTGATCTTCTCCTTAGTGTAGCTGTGGTCAGGACCAGTCTAGGGAGAAGACAGATGAATGAAAAAAATACATCTATGGAAAAATATGGCAAAGAGCAATGCAGAGCTGGAATAAAGACAGGAAAGCAGACAAAGAGCTGGACCTCCACGTAAACAGCCACTGGCTTTAACTGCCACAATGAGAGAACCCATTTTAAGCTTTCTTTAGTTCTTTACCACCCCCAGATGAGTCCTCCCTGCAAGGGCTCTCATTCCAAACTCCCTGATTCTTCAGTCATGGAAGCAGAATGAGGATGAGGCTGCTCTTCTCATTCAACTGTACATATTCCCTGACAGAAGAAAGTAAGAACACTGAGACTAAAAAGGAAGGAAAAAAACCCCACCAAACAAAATGGGAAGCAGAAACAGACAGAAAAGCTCATGGTAAAACTAGGCAGGAGATCAATTCAAGGTTTGCAAATCTTTACATCTGAGTCATTCTAGATTCACCTCTCACAGCTGGAATACCACTGTTGAGTCCAAGTCTCACAGCAGCAGAGGGGAAGGAGATTATAGGGAATCAACAAAAATGATCAGAGGCAAAAGGGACCACACTGAGATTAAAACAGTGAAATGTAACTTGGCTCACTGTGAAATAAGGAGCACCTGATCTATCCCTGAGGAGAAAGTGGAGGTGGTGGGGAAATATACATCTGAGTATATCAAGGAGCATCAGAATTAAGGGAAAATGGAAAGCATTTAGATTCCCAGATAAATAATCCTGGCTTATCCTTAACAGATAAAGCTAAAATGGCTTGAATATTTGGGGAATCTATTGGATAGTACCTTTGAAAAACAGTAAGGGAAAACTTTCCCCTGTGTGAGTCTGTGATCCCTGCCAGAGGAACCAAGTAATCTAATAGATAATCACAAACTGTCCTAACAGAAATTGCCTGTTCAAAATATCAGCGAGTATGAGTAGCCAAAGCCCAGACCAAACAATCTGCCACAGAAAATGACTTGTATGTTCCTGACAGACAGTAGAGCTAGTTTAAGGACATAAAAGCAGGGGAGGAAACCAAGAAAGAGCAGTTAGTACGGACAGCGCTTGAGCCACACAACAGAGCTTGAGTGAGGGAGGCAGGATCAAGCACACAGAGCAGTGATACCTGACGTGAGGATGTGGACGGAAATCAGAACAGGGAAGATGAGAAGCTATCTGAGTGATAAGAAAGCTTCTGAGGAGAAAAGAGAGGAGAAACTAAGTGCTGCAAGATATCATATTAAACTCTCTCCACCATGTGGCACAAAGTACGGACCTCTGAAGGGCCTTTAAAATGCTCTATTTAATAAGGGCTCTATTTTTTTCCCCTATCCCACCCTTTTCAGGCTGTGCACAGCCAGGAGCCATTTTCTTGTTACCAAACCCCTTCTGACTGCCTGGTTCCCCTGGTGACTGTCCAAAGCAACCTTGGTGCAAGTCACTAACCAGGACCTGTATCCAAGGAAGACAATTTCAATTGGCTCATGCACTTTCGAGGGCCAGCACCCAATGCAAATGAAATACAAGACACTGTGGGAGTGGGTAAGAAGCAGAGAACTAAAGACAGGTCAAATTCACTACAGCTCACTAGTGAAGAAGTGTTGCTGGCTGATATCCATAGCAGTCTGAGCAATGCACTGAAGCTGTCCTTCTGTGTCCTAAAGGTAAATGCTCACAAGTTGCAATCCTTCCACCTAGTGAGGCCTGTGATAACAGCAGCTTGGGCTGGGCTTCCATGTCCTTAGTAGCAGTTCTTACCTCCTTCTTGTAGCACAGCTGGTTGTACATGGTTGGTTTGGGAATGGATTCAATCTTCACCTCCTGGGTAGATGTCCGATATGAAGGATTACTGTAGGTTAGGTTTCCCAAGCCAGGGTCCGTAAACTTGGACTTATTATGCCTAGAGGGAGAGAGCTGTCAGAAAAGTCACAGGAACCCACTGCCAGGATCCAAAGTTCCTGAGTGCTCAGCAAGTGGATGGCTTCAGCCATCTCCACTGTCCCCCAAAGAGAGAATCCTGGCTTCACCTGGCTCTTCAGCTATGAATCCATTTACTAGTTACCAGTACAGCAAGGCACTGCCATGTAATCACAAAAGCTATCATGGCAGTAACTGGTGAAGTTATCTGTCAGAAAGCACATAAGCTCATCCGTTTACTGAGATATGAATTATCTCATATTACTGTCCATAACTCATAAGCTCTCTGCAGAAAATTTAGCTAATAAGGTTTCAAATAGTAGAACTGCATTGCAAACACTTTAGAGGCACAGGACTCTAACCTCAAATAAAATCATCAAACACTCCTTCCAATGAAGGAAAAAAGGACTGTAAATGAAAATAAAGAAAGATTTAGTGCTTTCAGAGACTTTCTTCTCCTACAATCCAAGAGTTTGCAATTGGCCAGGAGAGGGAAAAAAGATCACTTACCTATATATAATTAAAGCAGCGATAAGCAGCAAAATAAACAAGATGCTGAGAAGACCTCCAATAATGTAGCTGACATGCAGTCCTTCTCCTGAAAGTGAATACCAAGGGTAATTTATGCACTTTTATATTTCACTGGGTAATACTGACCTTGGTGTGATGCCTGATGCTGGGGCTTTACCCATACAGAAGTACGTAAACTAAAATGTCAGCACATAAATGTTTAGCAAAGGGTTTTGTTTGGCTTCATATGAAACAAACATATGGTCAACTTTCCTCCCACCCAGGCCCCAGCAAATCAATAAGTGTCAAGATCTTTGTAATGGGGCTGTAATGGAGGAGTTACATGACAGGTTACTTGCTGACAGGTTACTCCTGCATTGGGAAGCAATTACTACAGTCAACCATCTTCAACTAAACACAAAGGGGACAGTGAAATAGAGTACTATTAATGGGAAGAGCCCAGTGGATGAGGTATAGGATGAAAGAAAACAGAACAATTCTTCAGACCAAGGAGTCACTTGGAAAAGTCCCCATCTAGGTTAATGAATGTCTACAGAGGCATTTTGCTCTACTCAGAGGGCATTGGAGTAATTTAAGTCTGAATTTCAGAAATTTTAGTTTCAGACACTATGGACTGGAATGCCTGAGCACATCTGGAGGAACAACTCTGGTGGAGAAGAGTTAAAGAAAAGCAACTCACCCATGGTGGCCAACACCGCCTCATTGGCATGAGTACACAAGCCTTGCCTGGCATCTTTGTCAGAGCAGCTGAATGACAGAAGGACAGTTATTTACTGAAAATAGAATCAACAGTAACAAAGGTATCAAAAAACAGGATGGAATGGGCTAGCACTGATATCCCTTCCCTTTCCACTTAAAAAACACATGTCTTCCTTTTTCTTCTTCAGTATTCTGCAACCAGAGAAGAGACAACTACACATACAGGTGGTGTGCATGGATATATCAAGTATTGGTTTGCAGTATCTTTATATCCAATTAATTCTAGATTTGCCTCTCGGGTACACAGGTGTACTCATATTTTTCAGGAAACAAATTGCAGCAGCAGTGCTGAAGCAAAAATGAAAATGTCTTAGAATCAGCATGAAGACATTTCTGTCCAATAAATCATACTCAACAAAGTGCAAGTTTTGCTCTCTAAATAACTCAACCATATACTATAGAACCACTCTTTTGCTGAGCTGTATAAATAGTAGGCTGTAGGGAATTAGCAGAAAAGAGTCTCTTAACTACTTGCATTGTAAATTGAATGTTAGAGCTGCAAAGATTCTGTTCTGCCCCAAGCAAGCTATCCCCTTCCCAGGGCAGAACCATTTCCTCAGCTGTGTGGGTCTAGTCTGAGATGTTTCAGTGAATTGAAGCAACAGACTCCTCTGTCCTCCTCTCAGAAATAGGTTCTCAAAATTAGGAGATTCAAAAATCAATCAAATTATGACACATCAGCTAAAGGTGGATTTTAACACTTCAGTACAGTCAGCCCACACACACATTTCAACAACATGGACAGAAAGGATCTCCAGCTGTTTCTTGCCATCTCAACAATGGCTCTTTGCCGTCTCAACTGCATCTTTGACATAATAGTTTCATTCATTAAAAATGTGAAATCTGGAGCTGGAATATCCTCTTTTGGCTAGGGATAGACATATTCGGATGATTGTAACCAGAGGGGGCTTCCATGTAGAACCTTGCAAAAGCTGGGACTTTCCCACCCCAATTCCAAGAGAACAAGAACACTTACTTTCCTTCCACTGTTTCCAGAGATGTGAGAGGTTTGGTTGTTGAAGTACCTAGTCTGCCAGGCGGTGTTTGACTTCTCTCACTTACACGGGTTGGTTCTGGACCAGAGGGCACCACACCAGGAACTAGAACAAGAGAGAAAAATAAGCAGGACTCCAACTTTGTGGGACAGATAAGTCTGATAGGCCATTTCCAAAACTCTCTATAGTTTATATGAGCAGCCTTTCCTTCTCAAACCCAGTCTGTCAGCAGAAAGAACAAGAATGCTTACTCCCAACCACTGGCCTCAGTTCCAATATATGACTGCATAAGATCTATACACTGGAGAGCCTCAGCTGCTCTGGTTGCCACTGCATTAGCAGTGGCAGTGGCTCACTTATGGAAGCTACTACCCAACTGACACTCAGTAAACTCACTCGTAGAACAGGGCCGCCCATCTGGCTCATCCGGACACGCACAGACAAAGTCAGAAGCCCTGGCAAAGCAGAGGTGAGTGCAGCCTCCATTGTTCACTCCACAAGCATTACTACCTGGAAAGAACAAACAATTTTCTAAATATGTTACATCTGAACAAAAAGGGGCTCAGAGCAACAACCTTCTTTGCTGCTCAGCCAGAAATACTTCTTAGAAATCCAGCAAGTTATTTTGTTTTTGGCATATGCCTGTCATCTGATTGCTAAAATTGATGACAATAACCAAACACTGAATTGGACTAGGGCAGTCTTGAAAGGAAGGTACTGGAAATCTTTAGACAGAAGCCCAGACAACACAGTTGCAGAGATAAAAAAAAAGAAAAAACAAAACCAAAACCTCACATTCTTCTGCTTTAACACAATGTTGGGTGAACAACAAGAAAGTGACATTTGCTAATCAAAGCTTTAACAGAAAACCTTTAATATGTACTTGACTGAAAAGTCACAGGCAGACAAGGAATGAGCTAAGGGAAGATGCATGAATAGTTTGAGCATAAAAAAGGATGTCATCCTTACTTGACATCCATAATAGTGCAGTGGTTCTAGAGTTCTTTTGGTCTACAATCAGAATTTGCCTGAATCAAGGTCCTTCTATTTACCTGTCTGTCTCTGAGGAGAAACCACGATGATATCCATCAATCCCTCAACATTGGCTAGGACCGTCTCTTTGTTCCGCCCAGAGTATTTGTCCACTCTTTGGATAGATTTTGTTTGCCAGTCAGTCCAGTATATCCATCTGTCCTGCTGCTCAGGGAGACAGCAAAGAAAAATCACAGCCATTATTAGCATATTTAGTCATATAGACACAGGGTATCCATAAAAAACACATCCCAGTGGCAGAAGGCCCAAAACAAAGGCCTTTCCAAACCCTTACCCTCTTATTGTAAAGAAGATGACTGTCTACACCCCACAGTTCAGACAAACTTCCTTTGTTAGCTCCAGAGAAGATTTAAGTATTATCCCCTCAGCCATCTTGGTTTCCTCAGACTGTAACATTTCCCTGTTCCCCAACTCCACTGTACAAACTCATCAATACACCAGGGAGAATGGTGGCAGCAGAAAAATCTTCTCACCTGTGTCAGAGCAAAGGGATGTGACACCTGGCTGACCAGCACTTGTCGTAGCTTTCCGTTGAGGTCACAACTCTCTATGCGATCAAGGTGAGCATCCACCCAGTATATCCTGAAGGCACAGGGAAAGAGGTGAGCTTCCACCTATACAACCTCTCTTTACTTTCTAGTCATTTGCTGACCAAGATCATGGAATCATAACATGAATCAGGAAATAAAAGCTATAGAAGAAAGCCCCAAAACACCCCAAAATCAAACCCAAACCCACAGTGCTACTCCAATAAATAAAGCTAAGAGTGCTAAAAAATTCATTACATCCCTTAACCCTATGCAAGTACAGGAAAATCTTTCACTGACCTCCTGGTGTCATAATCCAAAGTCAATCCATTGGGCCATCCTAGGTCAGTGTTAATCAGGATTTTACGTTCAGAGCCATCCAAATTTGCCCGTTCAATTTTAGCAATGTGACCCCAATCTGTCCAGAAGAGATACCTGAAGAGATAAAAGGCAAGTGTAAGAAGAAAAGACCATTTCACTCGGCCTAAGGAAAGTCTTAGTTATGAATGAAACTGCCAGATTCTTCAGGTTCAAAAAGGATAATATAGTCTGTAGCCTGCTTCTCGCAGCTATCTGCCCAACCTTCAAATTCATTGTCTGCCTCACTACTACGAGTCACTCAAAGTCAACCTCTTACTGGTACCTGCAGATTCACATGGCACATCTCTTCTTCCTTCCACAACCTCCTCTTCCAGCTTGCCTCTGTGCAGCCCTTCCCCCTGCCCCGCCAAAAACCCCATACATACCCCTTCTTGGGAAAGACAGCAATGGCTCGAGGTTCATCCAGGCTGTTATTGATCAGCACTTTCCTGGAGCTTCCATCCAGTCTAGCCACTTCGATGGTATTGCGTCCTGTATCTGTCCAGTAGAGGTTCCTGGCAACCCAGTCCACTGCCAGGCCATCCGTAGTCTTCAAACCCTGACCAATAACAGTTTCCATGTTGCTGCCATTCAGATCAGCCCGCCTGGATCAAAATCAATGACAAAGGGCAGTGAGGAACTGGTAGTTCCTGGAAAGCTGGATCTCCATCAATCACAGGGCCACTGCATACTAATACCTCCTAAAAAGTAATAATACTTTTGCCCGTGTCTCCAGCAGGTTAAGCACACCTTCAGAATAATGCTGTGTACCAAAGACAAGGTGTAAGTACTGGAGTAGTGCTCAGTCTCCCCAGTTTATTGGCACACTCAGCACAAATCACTGGGTGATCTGGGCACTGGCCAAGAAGCTCACTGGCACCTACCTGATAACATCAAGAAATACATCTGTGTAGTAAATCTTGCCGTCCACACTATCATAGTCCAGAGAAATGACATTGTTCAGCTCAGGGACAGGTATGTGCACATCCGTGTGGTCACTGGTGTCCAGCGAGATACGACGGATGGAAGCACGGCTAGAGAAAAGTAGGTAGGTCTCTGGAGAAGAGTCACATGTCTGCTCATCTCTCTTCAGCTGGATGCCAGTGGGGCAGGCACAGGAGAAACCAGTGGGGTGAGGTAAGCAAAGATGGGAGCAGCCACCATTACGAACTCCACATTTATTGAAGCCTTTAGAAACAGGGAAAGCGTAGTTTTAGGATCTCACAGACCAAAGCTTTACTTTAAAGGCTACGTACATGCACAACTTGCTAGCAGCTGAGTTCATCCTTACCATCCCAGCCTTGCTGGGAATCTACAGCCCTTTGTATAGAGATGCTCTCCCCCCTCTGCAAGATTGACAGTAGGTATGGGCATGACTGGCAAAGAGAACAGGAAGGTCCATAAGAAGAGGGATCATTTTTAGAAGAAAAATCTTAACCTGCATTCCTTGCTAATCATAGTTTTCCCAGGGAAAAAGAAACAGCTAAATGCTCTCAAACTTATGCAACTGCAGTTTAACTTTATTACTGCTACAAATGGTAATGCTGACAGAAAGACCCAACCCTGTAGGGAAATAGTGTGACAATGTACCAGAGGCCAAGCTGACAAAGAAGCTTCTGTTTCAACTTAGCTGCACACAGTGGCAAGTAAACAAAGGCATCAGAGAAGCCTGCTGGAAATGCCTGACATATTAGGGTCATATAATTTTTTTTTTTTAAATTGCAAAGAACCCAGCATACATTTACTAGGAGGGAATAAGCCCAGAAGACAGGTGCAGGGAGTAGGAAGAAGACAATGTGGATATGATGGCTAGACTTTTGGTGAGCTTTAAGTTATGTTGCCAAGTTATGCAATCAGGAGTGATGTTCTGCTGTTAGTAACCACAGGAAAAGCAGCAGAGTTTTCTATAGAAAACTGTATTGGGGAAATTCTACAGAAATAAAACCACAGCACAAAGCAACAACTTCCACTGAAAAGCAAGGAGGCAAGAGAGGGTGTTATAGGATCCCCAAAGAGTAACAAAGAATTGACTCTGGCACACAATAGTTGGACAACATGATACATTAAGAGCAACTAAAGCAGCAGAGATTTTACAGAGCAAAGAGGCAAGAAGATGAAGCCTGCAGTGATTGGGAAATAATACTAGAGCTTGAAGTAGTATTTCAGCAACTGGTTTAAGAAGAATTAGAGTCTTCTGGAGTTAAAGAAGGGAAATTGTCCAGTGTCAGTACAGTCTGGTGAAGCCTAGTAAGGCATGACTTGTTCGGCTGTCCTAAGAAAGTGGCTCTGCTGTGTGCAAGAATGAGGTTGTCGGTGCAATCCAATGAAGGAAATGGGACAAAGGAGTCAAAAGGCATGCAGTAATCAACACTAGATCTACAGAGCTGGGTAAACAGGGAGGAGTGCAAAATTAGTTAAAGAGGGAAGAAGCGATGCCTTAAAAGAAGGCATCGGAAGAAAAGCTGATTTTTGAGAAGTCCCTCTATCACTCCTGCTTTACACCAAAGGACTGTTTCCAATGACAGCTCAGGACTCCCCTCGCCACTACCACCATCCGCCAACTGGGAAGCAACTTACCCAGGGGCCGTGCCCTGTCAACAGCTTGAATATCCATGAGGCCAGGCAGGTTTGCTCTCACCAAGATGACATTAGCACCAGTGTCCTTGTCAGCCCTGTGAATGCTGCGAGTTTGCCAGTCAGTCCAGTAGATGTAAGAGTCCAGCAAAGTGAGGCCATAGGGATGCTGCACCGGAGACAGCAGGGTGCGGCGGTTCGCGCCATTGAGATCCGCAGCCTCGATCCGCTACGGGAAGAAGCAGAACGTCAGCCCATACTCAAAACACTTCTTCTCTTGCTAGCACTTATTGTAGCAAGTGGGAAACAGTCTCAGCAAGTGATGTTATTCAGGTTCACCCTCCCTCCACAGCCCATACTTTCAGAAAACCTTGCTCTTTTGACAACTTGCTCAAGACCTTCAAAGCAGCGTCCAGGCTACCAAATACCCAATGATAAACAACACTGAAGAACAGAATCAGACCTCTGTGTGTGCATCAGCCCAGAGCAGCTGGGACCCAGCCTTATCCACTGCCAGTCCATTAGGCCAGCCCAAGTTGTTGCTGATGAGCACCACACGTGCAGAGCCATCCATCCCAGAGCGTTCCAGCTTGGCATTCTCACCCCAGTCTGTCCAGTACATATACCTGGGGAAAAGTCAGCAAGTATTACGGAAAAGGAGATCAGAAGTCCTGTGTAACTCCTAGACAATCTCTTGACAACACTAACCCCATTTCATGGTATAAAGCTATTGCCCGAGGGCTGTCCAGGTTCTGCCAGACCAAGACTTTCCTCATGGAGCCATCGAGGTTGCCCACTTCAATCCGGTTTGTTCCTGTATCTGTCCAATATATCTTCCTGCCAATAGCATCCACGGCCAGCCCATCTGTAGTCAACAGACCTGAGAAAATAGCAAAACATTTTGGTCACTGCTTTTTCTCCCAATTTAGTCAGGAATTTCTAGTATTTCTCTTGTCCATCTCGTAGGCAACTTCTTTAGGTTTTGCTTGCCTTTCCACCAAAAATGTATTCTACCAGTGTATCAGTGAATCTCTCTTTTCATACTGCAAAGAAGCAAGAGGCTCTCAGATCAAAATCTCCCTCACCTGTAGTGATGATGTCCTCAAATTGTGAGCCATCAAGGGCAGCGCGACTGATTTTCCGCAATGTGCTGTCTGACCAGTAAACCTTTCCTGGGTTGAAGAAGAAAGAGAAATTTGAAAAAGCCCAGAACAAAACCAAACCAAACCCCAACAACCAAACAGCAAAATCCTTAAAAACCAGATCCATGTGTTTGACTACCTGCTACACCATTCAAACTGGACCTGATTGTACAGGAATAATAAGAGCACAAGATTATTAAGCTAGAATGATAAAACAATGCAAATTCTCCCCAAAATATGTAGGACATTTACAGAAGATCTGACCTTCACACGGAGAACACCTAATACCATCAGCTAGTAGTAGAGCTCCACATCTGACTTCTCTAAATGAGATCATCTACCTTACAGTGCAACAGTGTTTACATCCAGCACAGCATCAGACATCAGATGTTTACTATACATGAGCAACCAGCATCTCAGCTCTACTGTTGTAAAAGGCCTCAGCAAGAGGAACTTTCTTAAATCCAAAATGCAGAGGGACCTACTCAATATTGCAGGCAGTTTTTTTTTCATATAGTTTGGGTTCTCTGCTTTCCTCTAAGGATATTCCTTTCCTCACTGGAAACAAATTATCTGCAGCACTTACAAGGAAAATAAAAACCTACCCAAATCCACAGCCTACAGTAAGATCTGTGGCTGGGTCTTTACTCAGGCATTTAGATAGGAAGTTACTTGTTGCCTTTCAAACACAGCCAGATACAGTAAGAAGTTCAAACCTTCATGAGGATCCACTCCAATTGCAATGGTGTTCTTCATGGTGACATTGACTGAGACAACAACATCTGCAAAGTAGGGGATATCCAGAGAAACCATTCGGATGTCAGTCCTTCTGGCAAAGATCAGAAAACTGGTCATTCCTGCAGAGTGGACAATGGACACATATTAGTGAGGAACAAGTTCAGTCAACTGTAGGCATAATTTATCAAGTATTCTAGAGTTTACAACCACTTCAGTGGAAGAGGGAAAGTGTTTTAGATAGATCTTGGCTTATGGACAGTCTGTGTACAAAAGCATCACTTTTATGAGCATCACTTAATGCTTCTTTACATCCAAGTTGAAAGGCATAACACTCACAGAAGAATTACTTCTGCTAATATGTGTGGGAAATGTAAATTAGGAGTCATTTTTTGTCTCCTAGGAAGGAAAAGTGGATGTACTATGGCCTGAAGCCAAGTGCCTTCCACCATCCACAGAAGTGGTCCAACAGGAGGAGTGTATACAGACCTATTAAGAATATATCACCTTGTAGTTTAAGAATTCACCTCAATATTAGGGCAAAAGTCTGGGAAAAAATGTGATGTTTGGTTTACTTGGCCAACATAATTTCAAGAAAAATGTCTCCTTCATCAATCCATTTATCAGTAAGTTTCTTCACAGTAATTCCCACTCAAATTGAAGGTACAAGCACCAAATGGGTTTTTCAAGGCATAAAGCAGGTAAGCACATAAAAGTGAAATTTTTTCTCTAACACGGCAGGGGCAAAATGTAGCTCTGATACAAAACTGCAATGAGGATTCTACAGAGAACACTCACCAGGGGAGCAGGTCTTGCCATCAGATTGCAGATTGATCCCTGTGGGGCAAGTACAGCTGTAGCCTTTTGGAAGAGGTGCCAAAAGGCACAGGTGACTGCAGCCCCCATTGTTAACTTCACATGCTGTATGTACTACAGAAAAGAGGATGAGAAATCCATGAGCCAGCAGCACTGGCACAAAAAAGAGATGCAGCAGCTATAGAAACACATTGTAGAATGCCCTCAAATGCCAAGTCAAGAGTTAATTCTCACGTTCTCTTACTCCACACAGACACTTAAGACAATGAGAGCTGACAGGTCAGCTGCTTGCAGAAAAGACATGCCACATGGCAGAGCCTGAGCAAGCTCTCAGCTCAGTGGGGCTTGGGTGTGAGCTCTGTACCTGGTGGCCTGTGCCGGTGGAAAACATGAATATCCATAAGATTCTCCAGATTGTCCTGCAGTGTTTCCCGAGACTGCCCAGTTCTCCTATCTGCACTCTGGATGCTTTTGGCCTGCCAATCTGTCCAGTAGATTCTCTCGCCATAAAGAGTAAGTCCAAAGGGGTGAGGCAGATTGCTCCCAATCAGCACCTGCTCAGATTACCGCCATCACCCAAAGAAAAATATTATATAAATTAAAATCCTTTAAAAAAATATTTTATATACATATATATATATATAAGTGACTATGAAGTCACTAAGGAGAAGAGGCTTTCCTTGCTCCCTCTCAACATCATAACATACAATCACAGCAAAAGGAGAATGATGAGGCAACCTTGGCCCTCAAACTTCCCTCACACAGCTTCAAATTGAAAAGGAGTTCTTTTCTCTCAGTAAAAGCCACCATGTACTTTGATTTGTCAATTTTCCTTTCCATTGGAAAAAGAGGCAGGAAGCATCATTACTTTGTGTTCAGACTCCCAGAGCTGCTCCTCAAAGACGGCTTCCTTACCTTCCTGTGGCTTCCATCCAGACTGGCATACTCGATGGTCTTCATGCCTGCGTCTGCCCAGTACAAGCGCTGTGACTCGTAGTCAATGGCCAAGCCATTGGGCCATGTCAGGTTGGAGGAAATGATCACCAAGCGGTTTGAGGCATCCATCCCAGCACGTTCAATTTTTGGGTTAGCTCCCCAGTCAGTCCAGTACATGAACCTGAGAAGAAGCCCAGATAGAAGTGAATGCCCACACTTTTTCACTGCCAGAGAAGCAAGTGACTCTGGTGCCTTCAGACTCTAGCAGAAGCATTAAAGTATTAGTGTTCTCGTGTCCAGCCTTGGGTTCTTGTAATGTACCTAAGATCATACTCAAATTTATAGACCTTCTACTGCCCATGGGCTGGCCCAATTACAATGTGTAGGAAAAAAATTCAAGAAAATAAGTCGAAGTCTAAAAATTAACTGATTATTTAGCAATGTACACCACTAGCTATTTACACTCTTGCTGTATTTGTCTTCCAGTAATCCACTCAAGGAAAGAATAGCACTCTTTCATTCAAGACATTAAACACTTCTAAAGCAATTGCTGGCGAGCTTTTTCCTACCCACCCTATCCCCATCTCCAAAAGGTCTGAGAACATACTTCTGACTGAAACTCAAGTCAATAAGCAGGGAGCTTGAATACAAATTCAACATATATGCGCAACAGAAACAGAAAATATCTAGATGGCCCCATTCTCAACATTTTCATACCACATCTTTAGTTATTACATCCCCAGGATAAACAAATGAAAACACCAGCCAGTTCCTGCAAGCTCCACAGCACAACAGGAATTACCTCTGCTTATCTTGTTCTATTAGCATCTAAATTCACGTCTCTAGTTTCAGTCACTAGCAGGTTGTAGAACAATGGCACCAGTGAGAAAGAAAATAGTACAAAACCAAAGAACCAGAAAGTCTTTAGACATGCAAGAATTGTTATGTCATCCTAGAAGAAAGACTCTCTTACCCTCCAACAGGGTCCACTACAATATCTCTAGGTCTGTCTAGGTTCTCCCATATTAGAACAGTTCTCATGGTCCCATCTGTATTGGACACCTCTATCCGATCTGTTCCTACAAAAGTTGAGAGAGAAAATAACAGAGATGAAATTTGAATTGCAAGAGCTAAGGCAAAAAAACCTCCGTACAACAGTGCATTCTTCCCCTATATCCATCTGTGTTCTTAGCTGGAAGATAGGTAAGAAATCTGGCTTAAAGTGTCACTTTCCATCCTCTAAAGTCACCTCTGTGGCTGTCACTGATGTGGAATCCTGTATATAATCCACCTCTTACCTAAGCCCCCATGCCATGAGAGAGAGAGAACAGCTAGAAAAGAATAATCTTCCTTACATCTCTCTTAACTATGACTATGAGCAGGGAACACGTTCCAAGTATGACCTGCTGCACCCCAAGATACACTGATGGAAGATACATAAATGCACACAATCACAAGCTCGGCAGCAAGACAACAATGACAAATGTTTTTGTAGAATTAGTACTGGGGATACTGCAAAGAGAATTAAACTATGGGTTGTGCCTCAATTCATACTCAGAAGCACATGACATGAAACTCCATCTTTCTGCTACACAGAAATTAGACAAATTTGGAATGAAACAGACAGAACTACCCAGCTGATTTTCAGCTTTCATGACTAATAAGGAAGACAGAAATCTATGTAAAGCAGAGGATCCCAGTACCTGCATCAGTCCAGTATAGTTTGTTGGTGACCCAGTCAATTGCAAGTCCAGCTGGACTTTCCAGGCTGGTGTCCACCACAACCTGAATGAAAACATAAAGAAAAAATCCTTAGTGAAATTAGACCTTAGGGAGAAAGCACTTGTCCAATGCACTACCCATTCACAAACAATGTTAACTTTCAAAAGGCAAAAGCCTGAGCAGAGCAATGCCATACAAGAGAACATTAAGGACTTTGAAGTCCGAATAAGGGTTTTATTTGGAGAAACTTCTATTTTTTTTTGTGCCTGTACAAACTGCAAATCCAAACTTTGAACTCTGTTTGCCTTGTTTATAGCACCACCAGCCTAGAAGTGTGTGCAGAAAGCATTTCCAAAGAGCATGATTCTCATTCCAAACATAGAACATAATAGAGGATTTAATACTTTTTCCTTTCAGATTCTAGGGCTACAACAAAGGAATTGAACAAAGCCCACAAATGGCCATGCTTCATGTCCCCATTCAAGGCTCTCCATGCCTCCAATTGTTTATGTTGTGTGCAGCGATCTCATTAGTTTGTCAGAACTAGGAAAACTAATGAACAAAAGATCCACCATGAACTGCAGCGCCTTAAAAAGCCAGTGTATCCCAGTGGCTTCAAATCTGATGTTCCAGGAGTCTCCTGGCCAGATGACCTCCACACACAGTGAACACTGTACCTCCTGGTTCGATCCATCCCATTTTGCTCGGCTGATTGAGTCAGTGCTAACATCTGTCCAGTAGACATAGTCATCCTTTGAGTCCCAGTCTAGAGCCACAGCACTGCGGACATCAGCAAGGGGGATGACATCATCTGACAGGTCATCTGTGTCAAAGCTGATCCGACGGATGTCCATCCTTCGGGCAAAAAGCAGGAACTTGTCAAGACCTGATCAAAGGTCGAAAGGTCTTCTTTTAATTTCTCTAAGTTCAACAATAATGTGATAGACAGACAATTCCCAGCTACATCCACAACCTTAACTACCTACATCATCTCTCACTGGCAGGCCTTTGGTCTTTTTTTTACTGGAAGCAAAATACCACTGAGAGAGGATGGGCAAGTGGGGGTCAGAGTGGTTGTGAGCTCTCTTCTGGGGTGTAATCTATGCTGAGGGAACAAGGGCAACCATATTCTTCAAAGGATGGCACTGACATCCCTCCAAATCAAATAGCTATTTTAAAATAGCTCTCGAGAATCTGGGAGATAGTTGGTCAAGTTCTTTCACATAGCTGCAAACTAAGAAATGTGGCAATGATGAGGACTTTTTTGTTCATCACTGACACAGCCATTATGAGAATTTCAGAAAAACAATTAGCTGTGCCAGGTAGCATGGTCCCAATAGCAGCCTTGAAATAAGGACAAAGGGTAGAATTTGTCTGCTTCCCCACCCATGAAGCCTAGTGAGGGCAGTGAGAATACAGAACAGGGGAATGCATCAAAAAGGTGAAGCATCCTCTGGCAGGACCCTTAATACTTCTATCTCAGTCTATCCAGCTGCATTTCCTTGGAAGCAAGTACTGCTGATGCTTAGTCCCACTGCCAGCCCTCTGCCACCCACTGAAGATCTGAGCACGTGGTCCCACCTCACTTACTCTGGGCACAGGCATGGCTGCTGGTCTTGCGGAAGCCCGTGGGGCAGGCGCAGGTGTAATCCTTGCTGCTCGGCAGGCACAGGTGCGTGCAGCCTCCGTTGTTGTCCCCACAACGGTTTCTCCCTGCTCAAGTAGCCAAAGACAAGAGCAACCACACATAAAGCAAAGAGTAAAGAAATGAGGAAAAACACTAGCTGAGGTGTCAAGACCACATGGATATAACTTCCCAATCCAGAAGTTAATTGAAAATAAGGAAACATATAAACTAACTCAATTTTTAGGGCTCAATTTTAAAATGAACATTTAACTCAATGCACTTCGAGAGCAGATAATATCAACTGAAGAGGAGTAAGGAAGATGTCAGTCATCATGACGTCCACTTACGATTTTTCCCCGTCCCAAAACTTCTCTTGTGTAAACAAGCCCCCAGTATTTCCTACTGAAAGGCCTCCACCCCCGGTGTCAGCAGGGGGAGCTGCGGTAACACCCAACTCCGAGGTACCGGCCGAGCGACCTCAACGCGGGGGCGGCAGAGCAAGTTCTGCCACAGCCCCGGGCACAGGTGGGGGGTTCATCCACATGCTGGGTTCAGGATGTCATCTCCCGGCTTTACAGGGAGTGGGCGGCTCCGGGTCTTCTACTGGCTCAAATGAGTTTCTACCCGCTCTGCAGTTACCTGCTGGCTGACGCTGAGGATGCAGCGTGTGGATGTCCATAGGGAAGTGGAGTTTGTTACGGATGATCTCCTGGTTCTTGCCTGTGAATTTGTTGGCACTGTTGATGCTCTTGGTGTGCCAGTCTGTCCAGTACAGACTGTCCTCAAACACAGTGATAGCAAATGGGTGTGGGAGCCCTGCAATAGACATCCAATACAGGAATATGATCACGTCTAACATGACTCAGGCTAGCAGGGAGACAAGGGAATGCTCTTTTCACTGCCCCTTAGGCTTCACCACACTCAACCTGCTCAAATATACTTTACACTAATTTAACAGACAATTCCTCTCTGCTGTCCTATAATCATAGATAGAACATTAGGGGGCTGGAATAGGCTTTAAAGATCATCTAGTCCCAATCCCCCCACCATAGGCAGGGAGGGACACCTCCCACGAGGCTAGGTTGCTCAAGGCTTTGAACAATGCCAGGGCTGGGGCATTTGCAACCTCCTTTGCAACCTTCCTGGGCAACCTGTTCCACCACTTCACTAACCTCACAAGTGAAAAATGTCTTCCTAATACCTAACCTGAATTTCCCCTCTTTTAATTTGTATCCAGTACTTCTTCTCCTAACACTACAGTTCCTGATCAAGAGTCCCCTTCCTGCTTCCTGGTAGGTTCCCTTCAGATACTGGAAGGTTGCAATGAGGTCTCCACACAACCTTCTCCTCTCAAGGCTGAGCAGCCCCAACTTTCTTTCCAGCCTTTGTAGGGGAGTGCACCAATCCTCTTATTAACTTTGTGGCCCTCCTCTAGACTTCCTCCAACAGTTCCATATTCTTCTTATGTTTGGAGCCCCAGAGATGGAGGCAGCATTCCAGCTGGAGTCTCACAAGAGCAGACTCACCTCCCTCAACCTGCTTTTGTTTCAGCCACTGATGACTGGATGGCAAACTCCATCCCTCAATGGTGACAGAATTCATTCCACAGTGAAAGAAGAGGAGACAAGCACAGACGCAGGAGCCAGTGTCTCAAGCTCAGATCAGCACTGTGCTACTCTGTGGTCTTTATTGCAGAAAGCACTCCCTGGAGAAAGCCTGTTACTTACCTTGGCTAATAACAGCCTTCCTATTGCGTCCATCAAGGTCAGCCCTCTCAATGACGTGATGTTTGGCATCCACCCAGTACATTCGATGTCCTGCATAGTCAATGGTTAGTCCATTGGGCCAGAAGAGGTGTGTATCCGCAATGATGCGCCGATTAGAGCCATCCATGTTGGAATACTCAATGCGGGGAGTGTTGCCCCAGTCAGTCCAGTAGATAGTACTGGAGGAGACAGGGAGAGACAGCTAGAAAACTTGTGGCCCACATACTGCACCCAGTATCACTCCCTATCAGGGCAAAGCAACATCAGTCCTGCGACCTCGAGCATGAGACTGGGTCACAGCCATGTGAGAAGTGAAAAGTAACAACCAGCCTGCTGAAAGTTGAAGGGCCCAGAGCAGGATTAAGGCTCTGCAGGGTCCCAACATTGCCAGGTTCCCCAAACTATCAGTGCCAACTCAAGTCTTGGTCTTGAGGTAACCTTTGCGACCAAGAATGGGGTTTTATGTTCAACAAAAAGCATGTACATGGAGAGCTCACTGGGGTTTCCCCCTGGTTTCCCATATTTTCACTCACCCCTCCACAGGATGTAGGGCAATTGCTCGGGGCTTCTCCAGGTTCTGCCACAAAAGCACTTTCCTGTGAGTGCCATCCAAGTTTGCTACCTCAATTCGAGATGTCCCAGAGTCTGTCCAGTATAATTTGTCATGAATCCAATCAATAGCAAGTCCACCTATGTATAAGACAGAATTAAGTACAGAATGAAACCATGGATCTGCACAGAAAAATAGATCCTTTTCTCTGTCCACCTCAGAAGAGGCCCAGTTTCTTCTTCTGCCAGCCAAGATTAACTCCGGTGGGACACTGACCTAACACCCATTCCATCCAACCCATAACCTTCCTCAGGGAGATGCACTTTGTTCTGAATGCTGGGTCCCCACTCTCCTCCACTCACCCACCCTATACCATTGCCTTTTTTGCAGTCACGCACCTGGGCTCTCCAGCCCTGTGGAAACCACCTCTTCCACATTGCTACCATTCAGATTGGCCCTCATGATGCGATCAAGCGTGACATCAGACCAGAACACCAGCTCCTTGCTGTGGTGGAAATCAAGGGCAATGGCATTTTCCAGGTTGTTCAGAAGCAGTGTATACTCAGAGCGATGAGGCAACACTTGTCGGATATCAATTCGATTGGCAAAGAGCAGCACGGGCTCTGGCCCTAAGAATATACGGGAAGACAGCATTGGAGTATTTGACAGCATTTGACTGGGTCCTGTCTACCATTCCCTCTGCACCAAGTCCCAGAACAGAGTTTTGCAGTACTGGCAGCAGAAATCAACCCTCAAATGCAAAACACTTCAGAGAGTGTTTTTACATCCTCTATACATAGTCCTAACTCAAAGATGAGCAGTTTTAAACCTTCTGGCAAACATTAACTCAGCAAGAAGCAATCATTCCAGGTCCTACCTAAGCCTGCCTCCCCTCAGCCTCTGAAACTACATCACTGGATAGCCGCTTGGCAGCTGGACTAGAGTTTCTTTTTCCTATATGCATTTCCTAGCCATGCAAACACACATGCTCTACTACACCTTCTACTACAGACAGGACACAGTTGAAATCTTCCTCAGCCCGATATAAACTCAGCAGACATTTCCACTGCAAAAAACCATCCTCAAAATATTAACATCCTTTATGGATATCACTAGGGGAATTCCTAATGAAATCTAAAGTCTTTAAGTGAAATTTCTAATTCCTCAGCTCCTACATTAGAGGAGGAATAAAGTTAAAGAAGTGTATAGGTATCTTTAAAAAAGCTAAGACACTTCCTGAACAGAGACAGAAAGCTTGTTTTGTCCCAGGTTCTGAGTCACAAGAAATGACAAAGGACTAGGAAGAAAAGGAAGGATCATCTCCCTGGCAGGGAAAGGAAACAGTGTAGTACCTCTCTCCATGGTCAAAATCACGCAAAATTTTCACAAACACTTATCAACAGTGTGGGCATATCTAACACAAGTACAGGTACTTCCTTTCCTTCACAGGTTTGTTTGTGAACAGCACAATGCTGCCAGTGAAGCACTAAAGACATCATTATAAGAACTGGACCAACAGACACACACCAGTTGTCTGTTGTTGAACTCCCCTTTACCTAGAGCTTTGCAGCTACGTTTGTCAGGGCGCAGCTCGTAGCCCTGCTCACACCAGCACTGGAAGCCTCCTTCGCTGTTGGTACAGCCTTGGCTGCAGTAGCCTTCCTCAGCACATTCATTCACATCTGCATGTTACAGAGAAAGTTACCATTAGATAGATCATCAACAAACCCAAAAATCTCACTGGTAGATTGCATCTACTTTCATACTCTGATTTTCACCCTATCATAGCCACTAATTTCAAACATACCAAAGCAGCAGGGAGGAGGCTACTGCTCCAAAAACCCACCTTGGCATGATCGGCCATCTTCCAGGAGCCTGTAACCTGTGTGGCAAGTGCACTGCACCATCCCTCGCACCATCTGGCATTTCTGAGCACAGCCACCATTGTTGACATTGCAATTCTCCTCCCCTGTTCTTGGACCTGCAGAAGAAACATGTGAAGATAACTGAGCAGAAACCACAAGGCAGCTGCTCCTGCCTTCAGCTGTTAGGCAGCAGTCACCCTTCAAAGCAGGCTGAACAAGAGGGGGAGGACACAAGCTGTGCTGGAAGCTTCCTCTTTGCAGCCAGAGCTCTCCTCTGCAGGCCACAACTGAACAGGACAACAGAGCTCAGATTAACATGTTTTTAGGATTCGGTGTCTCTGCAGACAAATGGTGATATCTGAGATCATAATCTTTTCCCCATCATTCCTTGTGTGCAGTCTTTAATTGGCAAAACCAACAAGGTTTTTTTCCTCAATCTTTAACTTGCTCCCATTATCACAGCTCAGACTTTCTTTCCTACACACATCCTTCAGTAACACCAGACAGACTCCCACACATTAATGGGCTTCCATTTATGTCTAAGACTGAACTTGGGAGGACTTACGGCAGTTTTGATGTGGGCTCTCATCACTGCCATCTCCACAATCATTTGCTCCATTGCACAGCTTCCTCTGGCCAATGCAACGCCCATTCCCACACAGGAACTGGTCTGGGGCACACTGAGGGGTGCCTGCAATAGAAGAAGGGAAAAGTAGCACATCACAGCTTACTGATGGAACAATAGTTATGGTGAAGAAAAGAATACAGAATATTTTCCAAGATTTGTTACAAACTTTTCATATGAGCATAAATACATTACTTCTTCTTCCTTTAAATTCAGCTCATCTAGCAGCCCTTACTGCTCTGCATACTTTTATGCTGATTTGGAGGTCTGCAAACTCTCTGCTAGTCTGAGTCCACTGTTGCTTTACTGTGAAGTTCTTCTGACTAGTTTCTCTTAGAATGACTGGAAGGTCCTGGCTTAGCTCCCTTTGGTTTCAGAATCCACAATCCTACTCAGCATGTGCAAAGGAGAAGTCAGTTCCTCACTTTCATAATCTGATCTGTCACACCAGTACAGCTATGGATCTTGAGCCTGCCTAGGAAGGAACATCTTGTCTAGCCCTAGCTGTACTTTGATGGACTTGGAATGAGATTTACATGCATCCCTGAAATCTGAGCTCAGGCAACAGGATTTCACATGACCTACACGCTTCAACTTCTGCTGTTGGCAAGGAGACTGCACAGAATTCTTGTAAGCAAAGTAATACTGTTTGTAGGGACTTTGCCAATCTGATTGTTTCTTCAGCAATAATTGCACTGTCCTGTTGCCTCTTACTTCTTGTACTTCTTGAGCTAACTTGATTAGCGGTCCCTAAATCATCACCCTCTGATAATCTTACAAAGATAACAGGACAATACAGTTACCAGCAGAGAAACAATCAGATTGGCAGACTGCCTGTAAACAGTGTGGAAAAGGGTAGTTGTGAAATTAACAAGAAGAGTTAAGAATTACAGACATACCAGGTGCAAACACAAAACCAGACAACATCCAGATTCACTTTTCAGAGCACAGGAATACTGTATATGAAGGATTCTGAAACTTGGACTTCATTTGTCACATTGAACATAAAGATCCTTACACCAGCTGATTGCCTAGCATTTTAGGAATCTTCTCTATGGCAAATAAAAATATATCTCTGCTCTAAAGCCAAGAGGATTTTAACTCTTGCTACAGACATTGGGACACCACACTATGTCGCTTAGATGAGTAAGCACGCTTCCTGGAAAAACCAGTTTCATTTTCACCATAGACCTTTCACTGTCACCACAGACCTAACGTAGAACTGCACAACTAACCTTACAGTAACTGCACCTTGTGTTTGGTTTGATATGGAGATAGTCAATTTCAATGGCTCTGGCAGTTTGACTTGGCTTCTTTCAGTACCTCTAAATACCTTTGTTATCAGGATGAGGAAACAGGGTTACCAGCTTGTCTTTAAGTACAATTGCTTTTTCCAGGATCACCACACTGATGCTCGCAACAGCTGACCAATTGAGAGCAGCTGCTCCCAAACTGACTACAAAGTGTGCCTCTCCAGCTCCTCTGAGCTCAGCTGTCCTCATAGAACAGCCACTCTCCACTCCTCAACAGCCCCAAAACAAGAGGTACAGTTTCACAAATCCATTATGTTACCCCTGAAACCACTGTTCAGAATAAACTGATGCAGAAGGATCAGTACATATAGCTGGGCTCCACACACTAGGGTCAATTCATGGACCAGCACACTCTAGTCCTCAACAAAACCTACAGACATCCTGAAGACTTTAAGGAAAAGAGAAGATTCTAGACATTCCTTGAATCCTACCATAACACTAGGGTATGTTAAAACCCTCCTGCTCCCCATAACCACTATCACACAAAGGAATAGCAATATGTGAAATGAATACTAGAAAAAGTAACTCCTGAGCAAATGTCTAAGGGGGAAGCTGACACCCTTAATCCTCTAAAACAAAGGTCTTGTTATTCTCTTCCACTAAATGTCCTCCTTGATTCTACTGTCTGCTAGAATTGTTCAGCAACTTCACAATGCAACAGGAAAGCTATCCAGAACTACCTAGAAGGCATAAGTTAGTATAGCCCATGTGACAAAGGTAGTAACTTGGTACATTATTGATGTTTCCAAGTCTGAATGGAATTGTCCTGGAGCTCTGCGGTAATTCACAGTGTAAGGACAAGACAGGAGGATACTTGACCAGAAAACACCTTCACCTAAGTTAGTGTAAGCACACAGACCTGCACAAGTTGGCAAGCATATAAGACAGATCCCATTCTCTGGGAAGGAAAGAAACTCTAGGCTGAAGTCCCTGAAGCAACACAAGAGACTTTACTACCTACTACCATCAGGATGGAAACTTAATTAGCTATTAAGCAGCAAAGCAGCAGGTCAAACCTGTGTTCTCACAGTTCTCCTCATCACTGTTGTCAGAGCAGTCATCTTCCCCATCACAACGCCAGGACAGACGGACACAGCGTCCTGACTTGCAGCGGAACTGGTCAGCTGTGCACATAGACGTAGCTGAGGGCCCAAAAAAGGAACATCAGACAAGCAAGAAGAATCAGAAGAGACCCAATTCCAAAGCTAACTGTCCCAAACACTCTTTTGCATCCACAGAAACAGAATGTTTCCACCAGTTCCCAGCACTTACTGCAGTTCCTCTCATCTGACTGGTCATCGCAGTCAAAGTCACCATCACACCTCCAGCCAGCATTAATGCACAAGCCACTGTTGCACATGAACTCTCCAGAGCGACAAGGCTGGTGAGATGCTGCAGAAATGATAAAACACAGAAAGAGCAAACTCAGACCAATGCAACAATCCCCAAAGCTCCTCAGTTTCACCCTTACCCCCCATTATTAAGGAACTTGGTCCTGAATAGATTTCTTCTGGAAACTGTAGTAATTCTTGTAAGCAGAAGTGCACTGACTATACAGTTCTCATCACTATTCTCACTTTCCAGAGTTAAACAAAACCCTTAATAATGAAGGAGCCAGCTTATCTGTGAATAATTAGATTGCCATCTACACTGTAACCCCTTCTCCAGCTAACCCAAAATGCATTTAAGTTTGCAACTCTGATTCTTGGACAAGGACTGTGCTAACTTACAGCAGTCAGATTCATCAGACCAGTCCCCACAGTCATCATCACCATCACAGTGGTAGATGTCCAAGATGCAGCGTCCATATGCACACTGGAACTCCTCCAAGCTGCAGGTGGCAGCTGGAACATCTGATGCTAACAAGGGAATCAAAGAAAAAATATGTGAGGTGACAAGGCACACTCTAGTTTAGAGGCAACCTTCTCAGCCCCATAATGGATTGGCAAGTATTCATTGCTGCTTATCTCTGCATGATTTGTATTACAGAGAGGAATGCTGGTTTTGCTTCATTGAAAAGCAGGTTAAACTCATATGTAAAGACTCATGCGGATGATCCAGTAAATACAATTTTTAAAAAAAGTTACATAGGATATTAGGCTATAAACACTGAACTTTTCAAGAGCCATTAAATTCCAGAGAAGCAAAAAGATATGAAGGAAGAATTTATGGCAAAGTCTCAAAAAGGATCCAAGAGTGTCACCTTCCATCTTATGCTTGAAGCACTATGTCTTAGTGCCAAAAAAGTGTTTAAATTGTTTAATAAATCTGAAAATAGGTAGACAGAAAAATAAAGAAACCTTAGGGATAACTGCATATTAAGGACTGTGGCATGTCAGAATGCAAGGTTAAACTAAGGAATGATTCCTTTAAAATTTTAACAAAAATAAGCACTTGAAGACCAAAGAAAGCAAGCAAGCAGCAGGGTGTCCAGGCCAGCACCTGACCTTTGAGGATTTCCCCCTCCCTTTCCTCTCAAGCTCTGGCCAAAACAACCATGCCTATTCAGTAAGGAGCACTGCCAGAGAGATGACCCTGGGCAAAGCCAAACAAACTAATGGTCAAGGATTTGCCTAATGCTCTCTGTTCAACAGTACACTAAGTGGGAAGGCATGAAAAATATTCTGAGTCCCACACAACAGAATCTGACACCTCTTCTCATACTATTTGGAGAATGCACTGTACTT
This sequence comes from Agelaius phoeniceus, assembly GCF_051311805.1. Taxonomy (NCBI): domain Eukaryota; kingdom Metazoa; phylum Chordata; class Aves; order Passeriformes; family Icteridae; genus Agelaius; species Agelaius phoeniceus. The sequence continues at coordinate 25,107,847 of NC_135270.1, read as the reverse complement.
TTCAGATATACAAGTCTCCCAGCTGAGGAGTTCTGAATATAAATATATTAAACAAAAAGGAAAAGAAAGATTGAAAAGAAAGAGCAGTCCACAAAGTGAACTACACCTGCCTGTTCAACTTGAAGAAATGGGCACAGCCTGAAGGCATGAGCTAAGAACTTTAATTCAGTGAGTGTCAGTGGCTGGATATGAAAATGTGTGTTAATGTGGCCCTCACCAAAAAGAGCCTGAGTGTTTCAGTTTCCTTGAGAAAATTAAATCAGTGACTTAAATTATCATGCTGTGTGATTCAATTATAACACACACATCCCCAAAAGAAACAAAGGAAAAAAACCCAGACAAAAAAAGAAGTGTGTAATCCCACCTTGTCCCAGACGAGTGACAAACATGATTGGAGATAAGAAAAAGATGACAACCACATGGATGAAGATAAAAGAACAGGAGGTAGCCAAACTGAACTTCTTAGCAAGTTACTTAAAATGTCTTATAGAGACAACTGCCAGCTAGGACTGAAATAGCGTTTCAGCTCAGAGAAACAGGGACACCACTTCTGGGTGTCCCTCCACTCCCACAGGAGGCAACATTGGAACATCTCTCTTCCCTTCCTGAGGGTCTATTCATGGCCTTCGGTGAAGTGACAGGCAAGGGAACAAGAAAGGCAGAGAGCGAAAGGAGAGGGAGAGAGGCTGGCTTCCTCTTAGAGTCCTTTCCTGGCTTAGAAATGTTTGCAGCCCCTGGCTTTCTGCCAAGTCTCATTATCTGGAAAGATAAAAGACAACTCCCCCATGCATCCACTCCCCCTGCCCTTCAGGAGCTGGCAGCCCTCATCCCCCTCCCAGAGCCTTTTGAAGTTTCCTGCTATCTAGAACAAATTCTGCAAAATGCCTTTGAGAGCAGGGAGGGGGAAGGGACCACTGCAAATTCCAGAGACATGGACAGTGCTCACAGACTCAGGAGAGAGGCAGTGTGGGTTAGAAAGGGACACAAACTCCGGTCCCACTTGCTACAAGCCTGTGAAGGTGAAGAAGGAAACAACTGTTGTGGGTTCTCATGCCCCAACACCACCCCCCTCCTTCAGCATGGGTCACTTGCTGGGCAACATCCTGCAAAAAGCATTTACATGAAGGGAGACTGGGCAGGCAGGAGGTGTCTTCAGTGTGCAGTACCTGAGGGTGGTTTCAATAAGCAGAGTATGCCTCCACTTCCAAAATTTCAGTCTGGAATCAGACAAGAGGAAAAAGAAGGGAATAGTATTCTCGCCTTCCAGCTGCCCTTCAACTCCTCCGGTTTTATAGAGAGCTATATTAAGTAAAGTATAAACTCCTGCTCTGACCCAAGGTCACAGCTATGGGAAGAAAGAAGCAGCAAGACACAGTTGAAGTATGTTTGTGAGGTAACACAAGAGAGACACCATTCTTTTGTGCCCTCTGGGGTAGGCAGAAGAAGGTAGCATAGCTGCCAGTACAGGCAGAACTAACTTTCTTTTGATCTCTGCTGCAGAAAACATGCCAAAACCCAAGGCAAGAGCAGGTCCAAAGGGCTATTTCCTGTGATTACAAAGAAAAGCACTCACGGCAATTCTCTTCATCTGAGCCATCCTTGCAGTCTGTGTCCCCATCACAGAACCAGTGCTCAGCTATGCAGCTGCCGTCACTGCAACGGAACTCCTTCTCTGAGCACTTTCTCATATCTGCAGAGACAGCAATGCAAACAAAGCCTTGGCTTTTCTCAGAGTACCCAGGAAAACACCACAACATCCTCCTGAAGCTCCTCGGGCACCCACAAACAAGACTGCTCATTAAACCATACATATCCACGCCAGGCAGGGCCCGAGCAAAACCATCATTGTTCGCTGAACTGACACAGAGTGCTGGATTCAACAGGAATCCAAGGGGAATTCACAATCCCATGTCAAAGAAGGAAAGGTCTCAAGTGATTTTTTTTGCCTGGCAGGTAAGCCACATAGCCCAAGATCCTAAGCAGCCAACCCTTGGAATGGAATATCCCACAAGTTCAGCCCAGAAAAGCCAGCTGGGAGCCTTAGCCGTGGTTCTGGGAATCCTAGAATTGCAAGGCTGGACTCTGCACAACTCATAACTCCTCTTGAAGTACTGTGAAGGCAGTATTTTCATTAACTCACCACACTGCTCATCACTGTTGTCCCCACAGTCATTGTCACCGTCACAGTGCCACAGGCTGCGAATGCAGTATCCATTCTGGCACGAGAACTCATCTTCCTCACACTCCCTTGGAGCTGCAAGGACACAATGGGGGTAAGGTGAAGGCACGGCAAGAAGATTTAGCTTGCAGAACACCAAATGTGTGACTTGTTACAAGTCAAGCAACATCGTCCTCCAAGGACACGGTGATGCTGGAGAGCTGATTCTCCTAACAAATACCAGGGGAGCCACTGGGAGATTTCTTGAGTGTCTCTTTTCCACTCTGTTCACACACCAACAGTACAGCAGGCTCTAAAACTTGAGGTTTAGGTTGAAGGAAGTAGCTGGAACAGAGAGATGAAGCCACCCATCCTATGCTGGTATGTATTCTAGCACTGTCCCAAGACAGACTGAAGATAACCCTGCACAGAAAAAAGGTAATCCAAACCTCTTTTCAAATGAGTTAATAGTCTCTATCATTATCTAACAGATAACTGCTAGCAGTGTTGTATTTCCACCTTCTTTCACAACAATGTCAAAGCCGTCTTCAAAGCAAAGGACATGTTCACTGAAGAAGGAGAGAGAAAATTTGAACTTCCTCTTGCGAACACCTCAGTATTTGGAGCCTCATTCCACTCTCCTTGCAAGTCTCCTAAGGAAGCTTGTCTGCAGACAAGTAAGGAAACGAAAAGGACTGCAAATTTAGCACCTGAGGACTCCAGTCCAACAGAAACCCTCCTATGGTTACTGCTAGCCTGAATAACCTTCCAGGAATCTCTCATGCACAGAACCTTCTTTCTCCTTTCATTGGTCTCCAAATATTTTGATCACACCCTTCTCCACTGTTATCTTAGATATGAGGGCATTTCAAACTTTTATGAGAAACAGAAAACCAAAGAGACCCAGACCTACATATCTTTTCCTTCATGAATATATTTGAATGGACTGGAAAACTGAGTTTAGTCCTGCATTCCAGAGCATCACACAGGATGTCAACCCCTGAACTTTGCTTCCCAGTTCTTTGCCCAAAAAGGCAGGCAAAGATCAGGGATATACTGATCAGAAGGTGAACTAACTTCCACGAATGCAGTGGACATAGAATACTTTACAGTCAAGAGCTTTATTTCTACATTTCTTCAGATGGGGTTCCTCCAAGAGAGTCACTCTGGAGCACCATGCATACAACTCTGTGTAGGCAGTATCCTTACAGCACCTCCCCTCTCCTCAAGGAGCCCTGTTTGAAGGGACAGGATGCTGGTGACAGGCCAGCACTGCAGAAAAGTCAGACAGTGGAACCTGAGGCCACAGGAAATCAGCCAGACAGGCAGTTCAGTGGGATTTGGCAGGGGTTAGGTGTTTCCACTAACAGGGGAGGGCATGAAGAGCCCAGCTCAGGGAAGTGCTTCATGGGACATTAACTAGCAGGGCTGCAGGGCATAAACGGTTCTACAGCTGGATGGAGAAGCATCCCCTCCCCCAAGACAGGCAGCTGAACAGCAAGCCAGGTGCCAAGGCAGCAGGGCTTACAGGTACACACCTCTGTCATGGGCAGAATATAGCTTACTACAAGCCAGTGGTCCAATTCAGTGGATAGACTCTTGCATTCTTGTAATAAAAAGGGTCAGCTTTCCCCAGTCACAGCAGGCAGGCACTGCACCCACCCTCTTCCCTCAGACAGGTGACTTACGGCAGTCCTGCTCATCAGAGTCATCCTCGCAGTCATTGTCTCCATCGCAGACCCATGACCGGCGGATACATTTTCCATTGTCACAGTGGAAGTCCAAGGGGGAGCATGTGGGCAGCACTGAAAGAGCAAAGAAACACCTCATGTAGCTGCAGCCAGCTTCCTTCCTGAGAACAAAGTTCCTTCCCTCCTGAGGGAGCAGAGCTAAATCTCTTAGAAACAAAAGACAAAATTTCAAGTTACCAGGAAGAGCTGTTCCTTAGAGGGGGGTCAGGGTAGGGCTGTAGCTTGGCAGTCTCTCTTCCCCAGAGAAACACTGACCTTTCCACAATAAAGTAGCTGCTGCAATTCCCCCATTGAGTTCCTCTTTCATCCTTGAGCCTGCTGTCCTCCTATAACTGCACTTGTTTTATAATAAGCAAAGTTAAAACATCAACATCTTTCCTGCATGTTTCCCAGGGCAGTCCATCCTGTTTCTATTACACAGCAAGTTCCTTAGAGTGAGAACTATCAGAAGCAATGTTTTGACTTTATGAAGTCACATGCTACAGTGTGTGTTTCAGCATGGGGACTCTGTCAGGGTTTTTTGCCTAAGAAATCTGCAAGGAGAAGCTGAGAAGCAGGAATCCACTGCTGGGGATAATTTTCTGTACCTCAGGTGTGGACAACAGTCCCAAGCTTGCTCAAGGTTTCCATACAGAAAGGATGAAAGAAGGGGGCAGACATGGGATGATGCCTGCCCACACAGAAGTCTGTTTGTAATGGAGTGGACCCACAAATCCACAGCGTCTGAAGAGGCCTGGAGCTACAAAGCTGGAATTCAAGGGGGAGCATCATTCCTGTTCTTTCCCCCACAGATGAGAGGAACACTCAACTCCAAGAGGTTCATGCTTTTAAGTGCTGCCAGCTGTGGTAGGCAAGGGGCTGCACAAGACTGTTCCTGACAGGTGTGTTCTCCAAAGAAGAGCATTTGCTCAGTGAAGTGACGGGGCGAGGGCGAGAAAGGCCCTGAAACCCTGCCTGAAACCCTTTCATCCCAGCCCAGCCTGCCGACAGCAACTCCCATCTGTCACCAGGCAGGCCAGCCCTCTTCTGCTATGCTGCTACTCCCTTTCCTGCCAACACTATCCTGGAGGTGGGAGCGAGAGGGGAGGGAGGTGGGTAAAAAAGGAAGGTGAAGACAGCAGCCACACACAAAAGGAGGATGATTTAATAAGGAGAACAAATAGTCACATTTTCAGTTTTTCCAGCTTTCTCAACCCTCTGTTTCCCCTTGGCCCAGGACTGCCGCCAGTGTCCTGTTAAAGAAGCATGGATTATACATACTGAATCATTCACTGCTCTCCATAGCAAGTCCTCCAACATTTTTCACTAAGGGCCTGTCCTAAAAGCCCCCCCCTCTAAGAATATATTAGAGCAGATAAATTCAGACTTTCTCTAACATCCATGTTTCTAACCACAAATTCAGATAATCTTCTCAGTTGTTCCTTAGTGTGGTAGGCATTTCCATTTCTGACGACATCACTACAGATGTAATTGCCCTCAATATTCAAAGAATTTGGCATTGGCCCTCGGGAAAAGGTCCTTCCCATCATGTCTAGGCTACCCCACGCAGATAGCTATCCATCTCATATCCAGCTACTTCTAGGCCCCAGAGGGGTAGGAAGGATAAGAAATACTCAGAAAGGGGAAGCACAGAAATCTGTATTTTCCCTCTACAGATTTGACAGCATCCTGATCTTCCAATAACTGACCCCCTTCCTTATATTTCAGTTTCTGTGGTTTACTGCAGCAAAATGAAGGAGTTTTGTCTTCTTCCTCAGGGCAGGTAGAAGTAGAAAACTCTCCACTTTCCAAACTCTGCTTCCAAACAAAATGAGGACATTTTTGGACTCAGATGATCAGTCCCACAGATCAGACCTCTCTCCCCCAAGAACAACTTCCAAACACTGCACGCTGAGAAAAACCTTCCTGGCCTCAGCTGCAATTTCAGGACTAAGACCATCCTCCCAGCATATGCTTTAGCATGACTAATCACCAAAGGACTGCACAGGAGCCACCTGGAAGGGAATTTGCATGCTCACTCTCCAGGGGAGAATTCTTCAGGCTCCCAGAGGGTTAAGCCATTAGCGCTGGTTCAGAGCAGATACCATTATCCCACTGAACTGCTGCATCCCTTCATGAGCTAAGGACATAAAATGAAATTCCACCCCTACAGGAAACAGTTCAACCAATTTCATACTCGCCCTAGATATAAAAATCAAGCTTCAAGCACAGGGGAAGAGAGCAAAACACAAACTGCCATATACAAAGGAGGACCAAATTCCCTAACCCAGCAGAGATCAAGTGTGTGCTAGCCCAGAAAACACTGGAGTGGGGGCAGGGTGGAATTAAATCTCCTTCTACAGGAGCTCTCCTTTAAAGGAGGAAGAAAAACCACAAACCCACTTGAGACCAAAAAACCCAACCTAATGAATGAGGGCTGATGTCTCATAGAGCAGAGGAACTGCCAATGGGATCAGGGCAGGGATCCACATAAACCTGTAACCTGATTTTAATAATGGTCAGAAACAGATGCTTCAAAAGAAAATGCAAGAAATTCTGGGAGCAGCTTTCACATGGGGGCAATCTTCCTAATCCCCCTCTTCCTAGCTCTGCCCTCCCAATCCCTTCTTCCCACTAAAAAGCACACTGCTTACACAAAAACATTCCAGTTTCCTTCGATTTGTTTAAGGACATCAGGCTCCAGATCCACTGCACAGCCCTTTGCTCTAGGGTTGTTACTAATCAGCTCTTCTGTTGGCTATTGATCACTTCATATTTTGATGAGTTTTATTTCTATAGAGTTAAAGCCAAGGCCATATCACTAGCACACAGTGAATGTTTAATACTGTTGTAAATACATCCAAAGTGTTTGGAAATTTGAAGTTAAGAAGAAATTCAAAAGCTAGGAGGTCACACTTAGGACATTCAAACAACCACCACTATGTCTTATTCTGACATAATGGAGCAGCTATACAGTCTGGTAAGTGTATTGTTTTCACTCACATAGCTAACTTTAAAAGCCATAGTCACAAAGTAGGTACATGAAATACAAATGAAGCAGCAAGAACTCTTTTCACTGACAGAGGTGGAACAAGACCTCTTCATCTTGCTGGAGGACAAACTGGATTAGCATCAAGAAGATTAGAAACTGAATACCCATATTCTTATCCTATCTTGATATTGATGTATGACCCTGGGACATTTCTGCCTCTTTTTCCCCCTTCTCCAACCTGTAAAATGAAGGATATTTATTACTTTTTGAAACAGCTACAAGTCCTTCATAGGCATCACTTCTCCTGATAAGAGACAATCATAGATTGTAGTAAAATGCTTTCACCAGTCCTCACAGCAGGATTAGGCTATGCCAACAGTAAACACAGTTAAGCCTCAACCCCCCTTCTCTGCTCAATTCCAGCTTGATCTCTCCATATCAATGCAAAGAAACAATATTTTCCTAAGAGAGATGAGCAAAGGCAAGTCCCAGGATGGAGTTGAAAGCAGGCAAATGCCCAGACAGACAGGTACTAACTTGCCTCCCCAGGCAGAGCCAGAGGCAGGATGGGGAGCAAACCCAAGGAAGGGGAGCCAGTGGGAAGAACTAGGCAGGGCAGCAACAGCTAAAGAGAGCACATCTGTCAACTGACAGTGAGCAATACAAAAAGGTCTTTGAACTTCCAACCATTTCCCTGAGCTCATCCCTCTGCATGGTCACACTGGACATCATCCAATGTTTCAGCAAAGTTAGGTCTATCGTAAGCCTGCTATTCCTCCCCCTCTCCCAACTCCTATTACACAGGACACTCTTTTATTGCCAAGCAGAAGGAGAAGGGGGAGGGCAGGGGAAAAGGGAAGTTTATAAGGTGAAACACAGACTGAATCACGTCCCACTGTCCTTTGAACACTTTATCCCTGTTGCCTGTGGTGAGCAGGTTGCTTTGTACCCAAGGACAGCAAGCAACTGGTGTTCAGAGCTGTGGAACACTGAGAGGCTTGAACAATACTGGCTGCTTAATTAGACAAACTCTCATTCATGTGAAGAATGAGAAGTCAATTTTAAACATAAATACAACCAAAAAAAAAATCATGCTACCTACATTAGACAAGTGCAGCCTGACCCCCAGCTATGTTCATACTCGTGCATATGTATAAACACACACATACCCACAAACAGATCTGTTGCTGAGATCTGCAGCACAGCAGGCAAAAAGTCCAGGGACAAAAATAAAGGAGATTATTCCACTCTCAGGAAGAAAAAGGAGACATTGCATTTTACTAACAAACATTTTAGAAAATCTAGTTCAGAATAACATAAAATGTTATTGCACTGCTGAACTGTATTTAAGGATGTTACGGGTCAAAAGAAAAAAAAAAAGAAAAAAAAAAAAGAAAAAAAAAAGAAAATACTATCAGCATCCAATCTTTCACAGCCCTTTGATCACAAGCACTCTGCCTGAGGGGGCATTGCATTAATTCTGGTGCCTTTTAAAGGAAACATACATACTCCAGGCCCAATAACATGACAAAGTTTCAGATACAGAACTGGTGTGTTTTCAAGAGAATACTGAACTCTTAACAAGAGTTCCTAGATTTTAAAACTTGAGGTTTAGAAGTGAAGCTTCACCTGAGCCTTTGCATCTGAGCTCCTGATTAAGCGAATGGCAGAAGGAAAATTACTCTTTCAAAGTTTCTGTTAATTTTAATAAAAGACCTGTGAGATTTTTTATCCTAACCTCACCTAATTTTTTTTTTTTTTTTGGTGGGGTTGATGAGCAGGTTATAGTGACAGTCCTGCCTGGCAAGGAAAAGACCCGCTACTGGGCTTGAACGAGATATAGCTCAACAGCAACTGTGTCAATTTCTCCTTGAGATGGGAACAACAGATCACTTTCAGTAAGCTTTAAGGCAAAAGAAATAAATTTTTTTCAGTCCCTTCAAATGAAGAAGTTTTGTACAACAGTGCAGGGAGGTAAGCAAACAAGTCTGCCTCCCGAAAAGTAACACATTTACAAGTCAATTATGTATGATACAGATCCAAAATTCAGAGCAAGAAAGCTCTTCTGGGAGGATGGTTATGGGGACATTTGGTGTATCTTATGAGAAACAGAACTATGTATCAGTCCTCAGGCCAAGTTTACTCAGTTGTCCTTTCACCCCTGCCACAGGAAGTAAGACTCATTCACACCATGAGGACTTCAAAGGGCGTGCAGGAGGACAGAATGAAAACCATTCCTCTTCTTGCATGCGGCTTTCGTTAGGGACAGGCCAAAGCAGTCTCTGCTGGCACAAGGCAGGAAGGAAGCTGAACTACCCTGTGCATGTGCAGCGAGAGCTTCCAAGCCAGACACTGTCAGCCAGCCAGAGAGCTGACAGCAGACAAAGTCTATGGAGCAGGCATGACAGCTGGCAGGTTGCTTATTGCTATTATTACTACAGCGCTCTGGCTTGTAAACATGATCCAGAGCAGGAAGCAAACATGTCACGGAATAATTGGCTTCCATCACAGCACGGCTTCAAATTTGCAAGGAGAACAATTTCTGAGACAGGTAAGCAGAGGCAGGGCTCTCCCAAAACTAATGGAAAATACCTATGGAGAGGTAGATGCTCTAAGGACACTGATACTGAAATGTAAAGTGTCTGGGATATGCAGAAACAGTGACAGTTGAGGAAAAATTTAGTGGAATCAACTCAAGAAGTGGTGATGTGTTTTATAGTGTGCAACACAATATTAAAAATCCAAACAAAGTAAAACATACCATATTTTAAGAATTTATCTCAAAACTGAAAATATCTCTCAAAAGGAGGGTTTCCCATGTCTGCTCCTGTTTTTCACAGTTGTAACTCCACTCACTACCAAGTATCTTGCTTTCTTTTTTTTTTTTTATACCACACACTGCATTTCAAGCTGTTATTCTCTAACCAAAATTACAGATTACCAATTCAAGGCTAGAAAATTGCATTAATATAGAATTTAGCAAACTCCAATCAACTACTCAAGGATATATGCAGTACTGTATAGACACAGATGCAAGACTGAATCTTGACTTGCTAAAGTAATTTTCACCTTAACCCCCAGCCTGCTTCAGCCTCTTGCTTTATTAGGAGTACAGTAGTCCAATGTCTTCCCATTTTCCTCTTCCCAAGGAAGTAGACAGAACTCATTCTTCTCATTGAATTGGGTTAGACTATACATATGAGCATATGATACACTGAAGAAAAGTACACTTTAAAATGTATGGTTGCAGATATATTTCTCTGGAAAGTCTGGACATTCACAGGAGAAAAAAAGAAAATCCTGTAACTCTAAAACTAGCTTGCGGCAGATCAGTGGAAAGGTGAGATTCCTTGCAAACACATCTGTTCACTCTTTCAATCAGAGACATCTACTTGATATTATAATTCCAGCCTGTAAAACTCAGAGCTGAACATCCATACCATTTCTGGAAAAGAATCTAAATAGCTTTAGCATCTCAGAAGATTCCATATAAAGTGGTTGCAGATTGCAGTCCATAAGTCAGAAAAAACAACTGGGCCCACTCTATCACAAAGATTAGCCCCAGTTTTTTGAGGAATTTTTAAAGTAGGCCTTTAGTATATCTGAGGCTTGCTGGATGACTTCAGAACAACCCAAATCTTTAGCTCAGTATTTGTATTAAAAGAAATTTAATCATTTCAGTCAATAAATAAAATGATAAATCAAGTTCAAAACAGAGAAGCTCAAAATTTCATTCCAGCCAGGAAACTTTATGCATGTCACAGACAAACAGCCAGGGAAGGAAAGAAAAATTAGTGAACCAACTGTTCTCATGTACTGTGTGCATCACTGCTGATTCGTGAGAAGCTTAAATCAATTTAAAGTTCAAGTTGCTGTTCCAAGGGGCTCAAGCCCCACCCCTGCTCTTGCACTCCCTGCTGCCCTGTTTATGCTTGGCACAGTCAGCAAGCAGAGAAAATGGAAGGTTAACCCCACAAATGAGTACACCTTCAAAAGGCTCCTGTAAGCCAAGCAGAAGAGAGGGATTTAACAAGCAACCTGTTCTGGCAAAAAGGTTTGGTGCTATAATAACTAAGCCAGACACAAAACAGCACAGACAGTTACCACAAGCCTACTCTGTAGAGCTGATCTAGTTCTTACAAGCTAAGAATAGTATCATACTTGGATTCATAATGAGCAGCCACTCAGAGCAAGATATAACAGGCTTAAAGGAGGAAGTGTTCCTCAGGCTCCTCCACTGCAACCTTGAATGTGTGTGCTGAAGTCATGCACTTAAAAAATAGAGCAAAGGATGCTACAGAAATGTTAACTTTTATTTCTGCTTTCTTCTTTCCTCTAAATTGCACTTCAAGTACTGCTGGCTGTCAGCTGAAAAAGTTCTCTTTGTATCTATTCTACCAGGATGCAATATTTAAAATGACAGCTCCTATTCTAGTCCTTCCCCTTTGAATCACTTTACTACTCTGTATAAATGGAGCAAGTTATATTCTGATTAAGATCACAGAATCATCAAGGTTGGAAAAGACCTTCAGGACCATCTAGTCCAACAGTCAACCTATACCAGCCCCAAGCCACACTCTCAAGTGCCACATGCAGACACCTCTTAGACACTTCCAGAGACCATGACTCCACAACCTCCCTGGGCAACTTATTCCAATGCCTGACCACTCTTTCAGTGAAAAGTCATTTTCTAATGTCCAATCTTGCCTGGTGAAACTTAGGGCCATTCGCTCTCATCCTTTCACTTGAAACATGGTAGAAAAGAGACTGACCCCCACCTCATTACAGCCTCCTCTCAAGTAGTTGTAGATGGCAATGAGGTCTCCCTAGCCTCCTTTTCTCCAGGCTAAACCCCAGTTCCCTCAGCTGCTTCTCCCAATACATGTTTTCTAGACCCTTCACCAGCCCAATTGTGCTTCTCTGGACACATGTCAACACCTCCGTGTCCTTCTTGTAGAGAGGGGCCCAAAACTGGACACAGCACTTCAGGTGTGGCCTCACCAGTGCCAAGTAGAGGGGGACAATCACTGCCGTGGTCCTGCTGGACACACTATTGCTGATACAGGCCAGGATGCCATTGGCCTTCTTGGCAACCTGGACACACACACACTGGATCATGTTCAGCTGTATGACCAGCACCCCCAGATCCTTTTCTGCTGCACGGTTTTCCAGCCTGCAGTGCTGCCTGGGGTTGTTGTGATCCATGGGCAGGATCTGACACTTCACCTCGTTGAACCTCGCACAACTGGTCTCAGCCCATCGACCCCAGCCTTTTCCTCATCCACTAAATGGGTCATGTTGTCATAGAAGATCAGGTTGGTTAAGCAGGACCTGCCTTTTGTAAAACCATACTGTCTGGGCCTGATCCCTGGTTGTTCTGCACATGTTGTATGATGGCACTAGGATGATCTGCTCCATAACCATCCCTGGTACCGAGGTTAGGCTGACAGGCCTTTAGTTCCCTGGACAATCCTTCCAACTCTTCTTGTAGGTGGGTGCTTCATTTGCCCATCTCCATTCAACTGGAACTTCTCCAGTTAACCAGGACTGCTGCTAAATGACTGAAAGTGGTTTGGCAAGTTCTTTTGTCCTCATTACTTTTAGGTGCATCCCTTCTGGGCTCATAGACTTATGGGTGTCTAATTAGCATAGCATGTCACTATTTCCTTCTGGATTATGGGGGCTTCACTCAGCTCTCTGTCACTACGTTCCAGCTCAAGGAACTGGGTATCCTGAGGACAACTGCTTTTGGCATTAAAGACTAAGGCAAAGAAGGCATTAAGTAACACAGCCTTTTCCTTATTTCCCTGACACAATGCTACCCTGTACACTCAGCTAAGGGGAAGACTCTGCTCAGCCCTCCTTTTGCTGCCAACATATTTATAGAAATTTTTCTGTTGTCTTAACTGCAGCAGCCAACCTTCTTAGAAACTGTAAATTAAAAAAGGCAGAAGTCAAACCCAGTTCCCACATTCTCTGCATCACTTTATATTCTGTCTCTTATATGTCTATCTCTATTTCATATTCTTCCCAACCTCCAGTGCCTGAGAATATCAGCAGATTGCTCACTCTTCAGTACTGTTTCCTAGTTTGCACAGTTTCTATTCAAATAGATACAGGCCAGATCCCCTTAATATATTGTGTCTCCTTAATACAGTATATCTTACTGTGCAAGACCAAGAGGGTTCCTCTCTCTGAGGCCACAGAAAGAGACACGTGAGGCATCAGAATACACCAAGAGAAGGGTGGAAGAAAGCAGCATGAAAAAAAAGTTCTTCCTCAAAACACAAACTCTGCGTCTACTTGTAATACAAAGACTTCCCAAACAAGAGGTGGCATATTCATTTTTAACAGCCCTTAGTGGATTATACATCCATAAACTTGTCATATTGCTGTTTGAGAATGTTTGAAGTTTCAGAATCAATGTTTTGTGGCAAGGCTTAATTCAAGCCTATGTTGTATGAAGCAACTCTTGTTAGCACCTCCTGCTTGTTCCTATGGAAGATCTTATCTTTCCCACCCCCAAGTCCTACCATGCCTGCTTAGCTTGAAATTTTTGGTGCTGGAAGTTGTTGAATTACCAGGAAAATTATATCAAGAAGTATCTCTTGTCTAAATCATTACTGAGCCCACAAAAAAAAAAAAAGTTAAAACAATCCCACCACCATCCCCCAATCTCCTCACCTACCTGCAAAAAAAAACCCAAAAGAAAAGGAATTTTCTTCTGTGCTTAGGAAAAAGCCAATAAAACCAGCTTAGCTATTGGATATGCCTCACCTCTCCAAGACTAAAGGTCTTCCATGCTGCTTAATATTCACAAAATTTTAAGAAGCAAGAATCCAGAAGGAAGAAAATTTTCATGAAGCTGGGTTGACATCTCCCATGTTTAAGGAAGAAGAGATTCTTTAAGACAATACTTACAAGATTAGGAAAGCTCCTTTCCATACAGTAATCAACAGCAGAAACCAGGAAAGGTTAGAGAGAAGATCCAGCAGAGGAAGATAAATTTCTCTCTACTGTCCACTGACAGGAGCCTTAAATTTTCAGCTCTAGGGCAACATTTAGGAAAGGAGTTTCATGAGACCAGGCGTTTTTTTCTACTCTTCAATTCTACCATGCTCTGTGGAATCCAAAGTGGTGGTAAAAAAGGAACTTACTTGTGTCTCCATAGAAAGAGGCTTTCTCTATTCATCTCTATCATGCTACATCCACTCAAAATGACATTTCACATCAGTTCTCACCTATCTGGGCTCAGCTACAGATGCCAACACTATGCAGATACACAGTACCTACAAGGTAATGTCTCTCAGCAGATCCCAAGACCAGTGAATGTTTATTTCAGTGCTTACCTTTCCCTCCCTTCACAGGGCAGCAAGGACAGAAACTAGAACGTTACCTAAGAGGGGAGACACTCTCAATACACCTCTTCACACTATTTATTTTCCATTAATATTTACAGCCAAATCATATAATTTAACCCAGAGACAGTGCTTTTGCAAGGGTAGAAAAATGAGAGGTACTGTTCTCTGTCCCTCCTCGCCCTCTAACATATTCATGTCCAAGCACCACCTAAAACCAGCTGCAAAAAAAGCCAGAGTTGGGCTTCCACTGTGTTTTATATCACTGGACAATGGCTTTGTTCAACTCCAAGTCAGTCAAAAGTACAAATCATCAACAATCAAAAACATTTGTCACACAAGTGGTAGGATGTGCCTGTAAAACACTGAGAAAAAGATACTCAATTTTCCCAAACACAGGTCAAGGATAGTATTCTTACTGCAGCCATCTTCATCACTGTGGTCCCCACAGTCATTGTCTCCATCGCATTGCCACTGAGCAGGGATGCACGTGCATTCACCAAAAGCACTGACAGCACAGGTAAAATGATTACGCCCACAGGAGCACTCAGTGCTACTTGTAACACCTGTAAAGAAAGAAAAAAAGAAAGAAAAATGTTTTGAAGAGATCCCATCTATTTTAGAGTAAACATTAAATACAAAATGACATCTATTTTTCTCTGTCTACACACAGAAAGTGTATACACACTACTGTGTACAAACACATCCTTGACTGCAAAGGAAAATATTCACCCTCCTCACATGCTGAAACTGGAGATCAATTACTATGCACAGTTTCTTGGCAAGGGGCTCTTTGAAGGCAACAGCAAAGTGCAATCTGCCAAAAAGAGACTTGGGAATCAGCTGAAACATAACTCAGCACTAATCACAAAAATTCAAGGAATGCCAGGTATCAGAACACCCCTTTATTTTGCAAAGTCAGTCCTCTCCTAGACCACAGTGCTGCTGCTGCTCCTCTTCACTTAGTTCTGACACCACAATACAAGGAAAAACTCTCTGAAGTAGAATCCTTGCTATTTGAAGGGTCTTCTCCAAACCCTAAGCTTTTTAGATGCAAACCTTTTGCATGTCACTATTTTAGACATTTCCGACTCAAGTGACAGTGGAAAAAATATCTTTTATTATTTACCTGTAAACATTAAACTGTTACACTAGGCTGTGCAAAACTGACATTTATAAGACCAAGCTTTACAAACTGACCAAAAGAAAATGCAGTCCAAACGATAATGTATAACCTGATAAGCCAGCCTTAAAGTTAGCCTAAGGACCTCCCAGCCCTCCTTTCCCACCTTCAGAACACTCTAACACAACTCTTGACTCTGACCCCTGTGCAAATGCAACTATTTAGGATATTAACCCACACTTCCTCTTAAGAAAATCTGCCTTGAGAAAGAACAGGCTGTAACACCCCCCACCCCCAAAAGGAAAAGGTCATGCCTGAATTTCTGTCTGACATTATTTAGGCAATCTATATAATCAATATCACTGTTAAACAAATGATTATCAACCATCAACTCCCTCAAGGTAGTCTGGTTGGATTTTTTTGCATAGTTCCTCCTTTCTGCAGTTCAAATAAACCTAAAGCTCTTAGATTAAACAACAGATCATAAGGAAATAATTACAGAGAAATACCTGCCCTAAGTGGTAATTAATTACATACATACTGAACTATTTGCAGCCTTTTTGATTTCATTGATCTCACTCATACATCTAGTGTACCTGTGATTAACCATAACCTCTACCCATTAAGAAAAAGAAAAAACAAGCCTCATACTTAATTTCCATTCTAATTGAGAAAAGGAATATCTACAAAATTGATGGAATATTTCCGCAACTTTTTCAACAGCAGTGTTCCCTCCAGTGAAGACATCCACTTGTGCCAGTAGAGCAAAGATTTAACTTCAGAGAGAATGCACTTCCTTGAAAAAGGACTACATTATGTTTCTTCTGCACAAAATTGGCTGAAGAGATTTCTGCTGGCCTCAGCTGCCTGCTTGCAAATGCTACACTGCAGGTTGCAAGGCCTTAATACAAACTATTTTCCAAGCTGAACTGCACCCAACAAATTGGTTGTGGGATTTCTGTTCAGTCTGTCATGGATGTGAAAACCTTTTATTTTTTCACTCATGTCCACTACAAGTTACCTTTGAAAGGTTTAGTACAAAACATACATCTCAAGGTATTACTGCATACAACAGAAAAGCAGCCCTCATCTGGTGTAATGAGGGACAAAGGCTAAAAGAACAGGAGGTGAATAAGGAATGCAAGAGGCCAGGGCAATCAGATCTTCAGAGGACTTACCAGGTATGGCCAGGGCAAGGGCTGGCTTAAAAGGACAGCAAGTGGGTAATGTAGCCAGAAGGCAAAAAAAGCAACAGACATTCCTAAGAAAAAGCAATTTATTTTCTTTGCAACATTTCAGACTAGTAGAAATAAACTAACAGAAACTCAGAAGAACCACATCCACCCACAAAAATCAAACAGGTTTGTTCAAACCGACAACGCAGAAAATTCAGAACAAACCATCTTCTCCTGTTGTAGGTGCTACGACCTTTTAAAAAGACAGAACTAGTTGTACATTGTAACCAAAGTAGCTGTTGTTTAAACTACCTTTTCCAAAGCAATTTTCTACCATTATCCACAAAAGCACCCCAAAACACTCATCCCAGCTACTTTAAACTCTAATACCCCTTCCAGCTGGAGTACACAAGACCACTATCATTTAGGTAAGAAAAGATCTCTTTGGTCACCAAGTCCAACCATGAACCCAACACTGCCAGGTCCACCATTAAACTGCTTCTCTAAGTGCCACATCCACATGCCTTTTAAATACCTCCAGGAATGGAGACTCTATCATTCCCTGGGTACCCTGTCCTCCATTGTTGACAGCCCTTTTGGCAAAGAAATTTTCCCTAATATCCAATCTAAACCTCCTCTAACACAACTTGAGACTATTTCTGTTCATCCTGTCACTTTGTACCTGGGAGAAAAGACACCTACCTCCCAACAACCTTCTTTCAGGAGTTGTGATAGGGTCTCCCTGAGCTTTCTTTTCTCCAGGCTAAACAACCCTAGCTCCTTCAGCCCCTCCTCTGAAGACTTGTTCTTCAACCCTTTCACCAGCTTTTCTGGCCCTCCCCATGAGCAGCATGGCAATACAGCACTGCAACAGCAATGAAAGAATTAGTGCAGCTGTCCCAGTCTGCAAACTGTAACTTCATCTGCTGTATTGTCAAACACACAGTGCTCTTCAAAGTTGTTACTAATATTAGGTTACATATAAGCACACACATACTAAATCTGTTCTTCTCGCCTCATTAAAGCTGCTATGTTCCATCATCTCTGCTCTGTGATTTTACCATACTACTGAAACTGTTGGAAGCTGAAGGACATGCCATGACCCAGATACCAACACTCCCTCATATGCACTCGCTGGTGTCTGTACAGCCATTATGTAAGCATACTTTGCTCAACAATTTCAAATTAAAACCAGTGCAGATCTAATGGTTTGTGATTTGTGACCCTTAGGAGAACTAGCCCTCTAGTCATTTATAAATCATGATCTACCCTGGTTTTGCACTTGTCAAGTAATGCATATGACTGCTGGGAAAGCACACTGATTTCAGCCTATGAACAGTTTCAGAAGCAAATCCTGGATGGGAGTCTTTCCCAGCCAAAAGAACAAGGTGAATGAAAGCTGGCGCACCTGAAGGCAGCAGGCAATTTTCTCAATGATTTCACTGTGGATAGTATTTCACCTCTGGTGTCTCATGAATATTTCCCAGTGCTCAGAGCTCCAGTGACACTACCCTGTAACTGTATCTGTAACAGTAGAGGGTCAGGAAGGATCAAGATGAGAAGCATGTTTTTTCCAACTCCAAGCGGAAATGGTGCACTTGGTGTGAGAAGCCTTAGCAGGAGATCGACTCCCTTACCTCAAACTCTCATTAAACACTGGGAGCCTGAGACAGAAGACTGACCAAACACACACACAAAGCTCCAGTGTCACGTTTCAATCCCAGTTAGTCAGTGGGCCAGGAACAGGATGGAAATCAGCGCTTGCTGTTCAGGCAACTGGAACAACAATCAAAGGGGACATATCTAATTGCACTTGTACACATTATTCTAGAGCAGGAACACCGAGAGGCACCTCTGGGCTTAGTGATGACAAATATTTTTCCTGAAATTTTACATCACATTGCAGGCTTGGACATTTTATTAACTCTGTATTCAAAAATATTTTCACTTATGTAGGAGGAAAAACCCTGACATATTTTAGCAATGCAATATACACAAAACGACACAAAAAAGCTAAACAGAGATACTGCCACATGCTGAGCTGATATCACTCAATTTTCATGGCCTCTCCTGATCCCTCATGTGACCACAAAAAAACTTCCTACTCTCATTTGCCCATGGGTACAAACAACTAAAAAATTATCTTCACTGTCTGCAGTTTGGCTCCCTCCTGATGCATAGCAGCAGGATCCAGTAACCAAACAGTTTTCTAGCAAAGTATACAAACAACCTCCAGATTTTAAAAACAGGAAGTCAGTCTAAACACAGGCCTCATACTTAACATCTGCCATCACCTTCAATTTAGCATGGTATGCTCAGTTTCTTCAGACTGCTTCCAAATATCCTCCACATCTTCACATTTATCTGATAAATGAAATGTCTCCTAAGGAAGGGTCAGTTCACCCCTCTTAAAACAACAGTTAGGATCTATGTAGTTTTATGTCTAAAGTTGGCAAAGCAGAAGTCAATTAACATCCTGTTATTTCTGCTTATCTTTTTTTTTTTTTTTTGGGGGGGGGGGCAAGCAGGGGCAGGGCTGCTTAAACAGTAGGTTGTTCTGCTTCCTCACCTCCCAACAACTCTTCATCAGGCCAAACAATATAGCCCCATAACGCAAAACCTAATAATATACACAGCTTCATTTTGCTTTGCAACTCTCAGAGCTATTACAGGGCAACCCTTTATTTGCCATAGATCGATAAAAATATTGACATTATAAAGAAAACTTAGGTAAACAGGAAAATTACCAAACTGGGGTCTGTAGTTGTTGCTTTGACAGAAACAGTAGATTTCTATTGGAGAGTGAAAACACTGTTTTGTTTAAGTCCTGATGGCATGCTTTATTCCAAAAAGAAAGATTCTAACCTGTTCCCTCTTCAGTAAAAATAATGACACATAGCAGCTCTTAACACTATTTTGCAGCAATTCAACCTTTGACAGGCTGTTGATACAACATGGAATCATGCAACAGCCCAATTTGAAAGGTACCTCAAAAGATCACCTGGCCCAACCTTTTGTGGAGAATGGAGCCTGGATGAGACTATCCAGCACCCTGTACAGTTGCATCTTGAGAACCTCCAGTGATGGGGACTCTGTCATGTCTTTGGGGAGGTAGTGGGGAGGTAGTATGATTGTTCTCACTGTAAAAAGCATCTTTTGTTGAGATCAACACATTCCTGTCAGTCTCTAGTAGCATTCTAGCACTATCAGAGTTTTATCATATTCACATATGGATGAAGTTTCCTCAATGAACAACTGCAAAAGAATATGGCTTTAATGGTCAATACCATGCTGCCTTTCCAAATTTTCTTTTATCCAGGTATCAAGAAACAGCTACATAAAAGAGACTCCCACTCCACACTACCCTGTTGATTGTATCTTTTCCCTCTGATCCTAACATACAACCTCTTACTGCTATTTTTAAAATCAACAGTAGGAAGTTCACAGCCATCAGTTTGTTTGCACCACCCTCCAATTCCTCATGTACCTGTAGCATCAGATAGCACAGGTAAAACCATGGCTAAGTATCCCTTAATTGCTTCTATGCTGCAAGGAAAACAGCAGCAATAGCTTTAGAAAAGCCAGAATTACAAACACATTTGGCATTATTTACAGTTGCAGACTGTTCAGCTCAGACTCAGAAGCCTCTGGAAAGAACAATCATTCTCTTGGTCCAGCACTGAGTAACATACTTGGTCCAACACTGAGTAACAGATCCGGGTTTCTCCCCCTCCATGGACAGGCATCTAATTCTGGCCTATAGAAGACCTTCAATGGAAGGCAAAGATCTTTCTGCAAACCTCATTATTACAAGAGATACAACCAAAAAAATGACAATACCATATTTTATAATTCTAACTCTACCATAGAAAAGTGTTGTGAAGACAGAAGGTATAAGTGGATATTGAACGAGGGTGAAAATACAAGACACATTTGACACTTAGAGTGACAAAGAGGAAAAAAGAAATCCAAGACTGTGTAAAAGAAATGGAATATGATTAATGGCCTTAAAGGTAAAAGGAGAGAACTGAAGTCCTAATAGTGATGGTTATAAGGCTGTACGTTTTCTTTTCCCACAGAGAAAGCATGGAGGGGTATCCCCAGAGGCATTTTTGAACAAATCTGGAATAAGCATCAGAATATTTTGCCCTGGCTTCAACAGAGGCACTGAATTTGTTTCTTCTGTATTTTCAGAACTCACGAGCATCTGATTGTTTACTTGGGGTTAAAATTAGTGAATTCTGTAGCACAGCCTTTAATAGCCTTCTTAACACCTTGTCCACCTATTGCTAGAAGATCTGTGTCAGATAACAATTATCCTTCTTTCTGCACTTCCAGGCCAGGCTCTCTTTTGCATTCCCATCACATAGACATCTTGATGAGGGCATATGAGGGGAATGTCAGATGGTCTTGAGCATAGTTCAGATTATACACTTTCCTTCTTTATCCAGCACTTCCCTTAATTCCTACAGCAAAGAAGCTCGGCTTTATTTGCTTGCCTGTCTTGAGGGAAAATGAAAATTTTGGATTCCTCTCTTACCCAAATAGCAGTTTCCACTGAAGGAAAAAGTACAGTTAATCCAGCTTTAGAAAAGGGATTTGCTGACCATTGTTTAAACTCAGAGCTCTGCTGGCAGACACAGAAAAGGCAACATTACAGCAGAACAGCCTGATGTCAGAAGGGGCATCATGCACTGATAAAAGCCAATAGTTTTCTCTTCTTTTCTACTTCCATTACAGAAGCATCTGAAGCAGTTCTGATTGGGTACCCACATGGTCTTTGAGTTGTTGAAGCCTGCCTAGACTAAAGCTAACATCATTAGGAGGAGCAATCCAAAAGTATTCAAAGCTTTAAACAGAATTGTTACAGTTTTGTTTGAGGAAGTATGTGATAGTGGAAAGGTTAAGGGAAAAAAAAAGGACAAAACCCTCAACAAAACCACATGAATCAGAGAAGACACGGAGTTACAGCTTTTTGGTAATGGAATATGGTGCTTACTTTGGCAGTCTCCAAGTGAGAATGAAAGTTTCCTAGTCCTAGAAGTTCCCCTTTCAATTTGAAAAAGCAGGGATAACCTCAATGCTGAACCAGCTTGTTCTCAATTAAACACGTGACTGCCCAAAGTGCAAGGGAGAGGCACATTATCAAGCACAATCACCTTCAGTTACCATATTAAACTGCACAACTACACACCTCAGACCTCAAAAATGTTACACTTAATGTGAGCACAAAGAATAGAAAGCATAAGGAAGAGAAATTCCACAGGGCATCTGCTAATTAGGACTTGAAGAAAATAAGGGGTACAATAAAGTGCAAACTGACTGAGTGTTAGTGCAATGGGTGTATGAGTTAGAGTGACACTGCAACAGAAGCTATATTTTCAGAAACACTGCATGAGGAGTGAAATAGGAGGTCTTTAAAAACATGCTTGAGTCTCTGGATCCCAATTCTGATCCCACAGAATTGAAGACCAACAATCCCACTGAAAACTTCTACGTGCACCTGGGGAGTAGGAAAGCATTTACAGAAACAATTATTGAAAAAATACACTGAAGAAGCATTTGATTTGAACATAAAAAGACTCAATGATCAAGAAACAACTGTTACAGTTCCTTCTTCCAAAACTTTAGTCATAAATTAACACCTTGCAATAATCAATCTGACTATAACAGAGGTCTCTAGATACTTGTCCTAACTCTCTATCTTCTACAGAACTTGACAAAATGACTTCTTCCCCTCTACAAGTGGGTATACTACTATTATGCCACCACAATGTACTGAGGCTTAATGTTTAATCTGTTTCTACATATACAGAGGCTTTGAACAGAAGGTGCATTATTATTGCCATAAAATCCTACTCAAAATCTTATTCAAATTGGCTGGGTTACCAGCAAACACAGATCAAAAAAGTCAGCTGAAGGACCATAAACAAAAGATAATGAGAAATGGCAGCAAGTCAAGCTGCAGGGGGTAGAGATACATAGTAGGTATTACAGGGATCAGCATTAGATCCAGTCCAATTAAATAACTTCATTAATGATCTGGAAGAAAGAATAAGTATCAAGTTAAAGGAGCCTGCAAATGATACCAAAATAAGAAATATTGTACTCCAAACACAACAGAGGAAAAAGAAATAATACAGAAGGGACCTTAGAAGATTGGAATTATGGGCAGGAAATTAAGATTCAACCTTTAAAAAATACTTTTTAAACTAGTACATCTGGTGAAAATTAATTTGAAACAGATTGAACAAATTAATAAAAGAGGCTGGGATGCAGCAATGCCTGGAAAAATCAAGGAGCAATAATAAAAGACTAGCCATTGGTTTCTGCTATGACACAATATGGCAGCCAAAAAAAAATACTTTAGGCTAATTATGCATAAATGTCACATCATGGAGGAAGAAACTTTCTCCCCATCTGAAGAAGTGGAGTGTAAGATTAAGGTCCATACTGAGGCTTGCATAGGGAACTTAGGCATCATATTCTAACCACAGTAACCAAACATTTATCAAAAGTGTGTTACAGCCCACAGCTCCCTCAAGATTCCAAAAAGATTGTTTGAAGCCTGAACCAACATGGTATATTTTTATTCCCTGCCATTTAGTTCTTGAAATCAGACAAAAGGCAACAACTACCAATTCTATGAGGGCTTTTTTTCTGAATAGGAAACATTGTTTCCTGAGCAACTTTTTAATTACCCATGGATGTAGCTCACAGTGGACAACACATGAAGTCTCAGCATAGAAACAGGAACCTTTCAACCACCTAATGCATGTTAAACACATCAAAATCTCAGCCTTAAGCTCTTGTCCAAAAGCGGGTATGAAGTATCAGGTAAATGACAACTATTTCAAATGGACTGAGGAATTTTAACAGGTGAGGCTAGACAGGAGAAAGCTGTATCTGAGTGACCACACCTGCTGTGTTATCTCCAGCTCTCAGCTCCTCAGCACAAGAGAGACATGGAGCTCCTGAAGCAGCTCCAGTGGAGGGTTAAGAAGATGATTACAGAGATGAAGAATTTCTCTTATAAGCAAAGGCTGAGGGAGTTTGGCCTATTCAGCTTTGAGAAGAAATGACTGAGAGGGGACCTCATCAATGTCTATCAGTATCTGAAAGGAGGGTGTCAGAGGATGGAGCCAGGCTCTGCTCAGTGATGCCAAGCAACAGGACAAGAGGCAACAGGCAGAAACTGATGCACAGGAAGTTCCACTCAAGTATAAGAACTTTGTTGTGCAGGTGACCAGCACTGGAACAGGTTGCAGAGTCTCCCTCACAGAAGATATTAAAAAACTACTGAGGTGCAATCCAGTGCCATGTGATCTAGGATAATCTTACATGAGCGGGGGTTGGACCACAATACCTACTGTGGTCCCTTCCAACCTGACCCATTCTGTGACTTTTTCCCCCAGCCTTCTCTTCAGAATCCTATGCAGCTCCTTCCTGGGAATACCAGAACTACTTTTTAAGGACCTGGTAAAACACCTCAACTCTAATTTCCAGATATTTCGGCTGAAATGTGATCATACAGTGATACATTTTGCATATTTAATAGCCATTAAATGGCAAATGTCCTTTCTGTAACTACACGGTTCCCTCAAACATTTGGAACTGGCAGGAGACTAGAAAATGTTGGTTTTGCTCTGTAGCTCCACACACATCTGTCAAATACTGCTGACATCCAAGAAACCAAGCACCATATCAGCCTGCTTCAAACATCATGTCCTATGTTGACAGAAATAGCCATTTTAAAAAAAGTCTTTGAGCCTTTCAAAAGATCAGAATTCAGTATGGTGGTTCTCCCACTTTCTATCTAAGTCTGTACAAAAACATTAGATAGTGGGAACATGTTTGTTTTACCAAGAATCTACGAAGGTACAAAGACCTCAGAAAACCATGAGCTGCAGTATGCTACCTCTGACATTCTGTTTCTTACCTCCAAGGCCGTAACTGGAAGAGATTGAGCCTCCTACAAACCTTCAACCCACATACTTTTATTTTCTCTGTGGACTAAATAATTTTTCCTACATGGATTCCAAGGAGCAGGAACATTGTTTCCCACTCTGTGAATTTGTTTCATGTTACTGTTAAAAGCATCCCTTCAGTCTTGGCATTTCATTACCTGTAGCTTTTCTCTCTTTGGCAGAGAGCATGTCATCCATTTTATATTATGAAGTGCAGAGTGATACCTGAAGGATGCCATCAAGAAACATGCTTTTGCTGATTTTAACATGAAGCAGCATTTTCTTACATAGCCGCAGGCTCCTGTGCAACTGCATGTCAATAGAGAACTGCAACAAAGAATTCAAGGGACTTAGCCCAGCACTAAGTTACTTGTCATGCAGGATCATTCCACTCAAGCACATTAAAAATTAAATTAAACACTGTCCACTGAGAAATAGACAGAATGACAACAGGCTGTTACTGTATAACATTACTCAAGGATATCACCATCCAACCTAAAACATTGTGGGAATGTTTTGCTGGACCACAAGGGCCTGACAGGCAGAGCTACAGGACTCAGATCCTTTCAGAATACACACACATGCTGGACAAACACTTTAAAATACTACCTTAAGCCTACTTCATGCTTTGCAAGAATTAGTCACTTCATTAATATGACACATAACTTTCCATTTCTTTCAGTGGGGTTGTTTTTTTTTTTAACCCACATGCTAACAACCTCTACCCTTTCCCATTCCATAAAGGTTGCAAACAATTTACTGTTCATTTATCATGAATCATGCAGTACACTAAATTTTAGAAAATAATAGCACAACAGCAGAAACGTTACCAGGTGACTTTCAAAATTACTAAGTGCCAGCTAGAGAAGCAATTGCCAAGAGCCAGCTGGAGAAGCAACCTGCTGTTTTAAGCAGATAATCCACAGGAAGAAGGTACTTCTGATGTACTTCACCTAGGACAGTTACCTATGAGTTTCACTAGCATGACAGCACTCATGAATGAAGGTCACTGAACAGCCAGAAAGTGTTCTGCTATATCAAAGTTCATGGAAGTAAAACACTGGACTTTGTTTTCCCAGTTACGGGGTAGAAAACATTGGCATTTTAAGTTCTGTGAGCTTTCCTTTAACTTTTCCATTACTTCATAGACAGATTTCTCTCATCCTTGAAATAATTATCCTAAAGTGATCCTTACATTATCTCAGCTACAGAAGCATCAAAGGTTAATTATAGTCACAGTAAGGATAAGCTCTGTCACTTCTGGGAAACAATCTCAAAGAATCAGAATCTCAGAGCTATTGCAGAAATTCTGGAGCTTTGCAATCCTTCCCCTTCACTAAATGGAGAAGAATGCAAGCAACCTACAAGACCTAATGAAAACCAGCTTGGCATCTGTCACTCATAACTACAATATGAGAAAATAAAGATTTAATTTGAATACATGCATTCTTCCCTCTTCTACTTAATTTCTCTTATTTTAAGTAACTCAAATATTAACTTTTAGCGTAACAACAATCAGTGCTTGTCCAACATCTATTCTGCTTCTGCCCCCATTCCTCTTCCAAGCTGCAAGCATCCTTGAGATTTCACTGAATTCCTTGCTTCACAGCTGAGAAAGACACAGGTGTCATCTCACCACTAACTAAATATGAATTGATATAAAAACAAGCAAAAAAAAAAAAAAATCCTCACTCAGTTTTCAGTTTCATACAGGAGATCCATATATCTTCCTGTCTGCACATAATGTTGAACCATAACAGCTTCCAACCATGACAAAGGCTATTTAAGGAGCCAGTTACAGGTCATAGCATTAACAAAAACTGAAATTAATGTCAATTTGTTTTAATCTACTGGCTGTAAACTGCACTGATTTACCTGCAGTGTCATGAGCAGCTAAGGTGTCTTAAGGCGGGCCAAAGGAAAATGGAGTGGTCAAAAGATGGCAGCTAAGAGGAGGAAGCACCACTGCCATCTTTGTTTGAGAAGTTATGCTCAGAGGCTTCAGGGATCCAAGAAAAACTACAAGTGGCATTTTTCAATCTGGGTTGCAAGGATAAATGCTTTGGAAAATTCAGAATCCAGCCACTTCCTTACCACAAGGTCTACAGGAAAATCCTTTTCCCTTTGATTTAAAAGTGGCTTGAGCTTTTAGCTTCTTCTGCCACACCACTCATGATCTTTGTTAATTACTGCATCAGTGCTTCTCCAGTGCTCTCTCGATTTACAAATTACCCATAACCTTGCTCAACACAATTTCAAAGCCATTTTTATTCTGTCTTCAAGGTTTCTGGCATGGGCTCTCTGAACTACTCTAAGTAAGTTAGTCCCACAGGAAATTATCAGCCAGCTTCTTTCATCTTTCAGATGCTCCAGGCACTGGACAAGCTGTAAGGACATTCTACCCTCCAGAACTTCTCTCCAAAA
Organism: Agelaius phoeniceus; assembly: GCF_051311805.1. NCBI lineage: Eukaryota > Metazoa > Chordata > Aves > Passeriformes > Icteridae > Agelaius > Agelaius phoeniceus. Next base: position 25,080,920 of record NC_135270.1, on the reverse strand, counting down.
CCCAGAAAACTCATTTATTTGTTTAACCTTTTCAAGACTTCTATTCAGTCCCAGAACACACCTATCAATACTCATAGCCATACAGTTCTTTTCAGAAAGTAAAAGTGAAAGCATTAAAAAGTCTTCCTTTTCAAGGAACTTTAGGTTCTAGCAGGACTGCAGTTGTCCAGGCACATAGTGCAACGAGATCAACTGGCTCAAAAAAAACCCATTTTGGCTTTTGCAGGCTGCAGTCAGATTCTTCCCATCATTATGGCATGATACAAAAAAGACCAGGTTCCTGGACAAGATAGAGACTGTTTTCTTATAGAGAGATCATGTTAAGGAGTTTATTTTGGTATTCTATAAAGAGGCCCTCATGTTAGCAGTGGAGCATCTGAGCTTTGTAGCTTTCCAGCTCTGCCACACGAGAGACTGGGAAGCCAACCACAAGAGCCCAGCCTAGCAGATGAGTCCTCCAGGGAAGGGATAAGATACACAATGTGGTTTTGTGGCAATAAGGAGGCAGGAGCTTGTTTTTGCAATCCCACGGGCAGGAGGACTTCAAAAGCACAAACCACAAAATAAATGCAGCTATCTTGGGACAAAGAGAGTTGTTCTGTATGTTGTTTTCTAAAAAATAACTCCACACATGATATTATGTTGCCCTCAGAGGATGAGGGGCAAAGGGGCAATTATTAACAGGCCAGATTGAGCTGGAAGAACACAGCTGGGTCTGGCAAAGAGAGAGGTACCACACAACCACAGACATCACAGCAACTGTGCAGCCTACCAGAGAACTGGATTATCTTTAAAGTAAAAAAGAAACCTTTACCAGCAATATTTTTTAATATATATATGCACACACATATACACACAGAGACATGCACTCAAAACCACAAGTTTAATGCAAATATGCTTTAGGAGCTTAGGTGGGATAAGTTCTTTCTAACAGAATTGCCAACAGGAAGAACAAGAATGTCAGTGTTGGGGTTACTGCAGGGCAGCTATACTGTACATCACCCCCTATTTAGCCCACCCACATTTGTTTGCTTTCAGGGCCGCCCATGAAGCACCGACCTACACCTCCCACAGCACCTGGACTTCAGACTGCTTCGCAACACTTAGAACATGGTCATCAAACTCTTCCTCTGCTTAAACTGGAAGTCTCAGGTGCTGCCTCTACAAACCCCCAAGTTCCACAGTTCATTTATATTCACACCCCAGAAAAATTAACCACAATAGTGAAAAGCACCAGAGAATCCCTTACAGCCAGTTTCATACTGTTCACATTCGGTTTCACTTTCAATTAAATAACAGCAACAGCACTGAGGCAGGCAGAGGAAGACACACAGAAAGCAAAATGGTCCAGTCATGGAACCACATCTTTCTAGGTATGTGGGTGGTCTCTACTATTACAGTGTCAAGTTGCCTTTTTCTAGTAATGAACAATTTTAACACCTCTTAAAAAGCTGAGAAGTATTATCTTCAATACAGGAGCAAAAAAATGGAAGCTAAACAGCACAGAACTGTGAGTATTTGGGTGCCTAAGGCAATTAAGATCAGTAGAAAATTAGACATTTAACTCTCATTACACAGCTGGCCTAAGAGACTCAGACCTGACTCTGAATATTACAAAATACTCATACCTCCCACCACAGGCAGTCTTCACACTTGGAAACCTGAGCCTTAAGTGACTTCCCAAAGAGCTTGTGGCCAAACTGAGAAATTAAAACAGATCCTACCCAGTCCCAGTCCACCTCTTAACCAGGGCACAATGTGCCCTTCCATACCTAGGTTCTTACCCCAGAGAGCTTATTGAAACAAACTTGCAGGAAATCAAAGCCACTATTGCACAAACATGGAAGGATTTACACACACTGCTTGGGAAGTCAACACCTCCTGCTCTACCTCACCAGTCTGCTCCCCTATGCCATCTGACCCAAATTATATCAGATCCAAGTCCTGCTTCCAAAAAAAAAGGTCAGAGCCAGGGTCCTGAGACTCTCCTGGGGGTTCCCAAGTTCCTGTATTAGCCTTACAGTTCTTAAAAGGACAACATTAAAAGGAAGTCCAGTCCTGAGGCCACTGTTAATCTAATAAACACTGGAATTAGATTTCTTCTCAGTGAAGAGGCTGCCCGCCTGATGGCACAAAGCCAACATTTAAATGCTACTGTTGCTCAGAGCCCTAAATTAGTTTTGGATCTGGGGAGTTTGCCTTGAGCTACAGCCAAAAGAAACATAGGAACTGGAGGGAAATTTGTTAAACGTTAACAGAGCTGCAGGAAAGGACTACAGCAGGACTAGTAGGTGGTGGGGAAGAGGAAGAGAAGCCACAAATGAACAGCAGAAAAAGAAACAATAAGACATGGGAAGTGACCAAAGAGTAAGGAGATTTTTGTATAGAAGTTACTCCCCCCATCCCTCCCCTCCACATTCAGCTGCATGAACAGCAGACTTTTTAAGTCCCACTTGCTCACAGGGTTTTCTGCACTACAGTAGTTAACATCTACCTTCCTATCTCCATGTTCAAAATACAGAATAAGAATCTCAGGAAACTGTCATTCCTGATTCCTTGGGCTACACTGTTTCTGAGTTACCACAAAATTTGATTGTCATCCTTGGTCAGTTGAGAGTGAGTGAATATTTCCAGTATCCCTTGATACGATCTCAAGAGATCCCAGGTTCTCAAGGGGAGTGGTACACATCTGTCTGCAGGAAGAACTTTTGCAGCAGTCTCTTTTTCATGAACAGGATGCAGTGAAAATAATGCAAGATCCTGTCTGTTCACGTTGTTCTTCATTTTACGGATGAATTGTAGGACTTAGCATAATGCCATTCTTCCTTGATCCAACACAAATGTCTACATGGAGAGAGTTTAAAGATCATGTTATCACTTTTTTTTTTCTTTTCCCAACAGGAAGTGAGCATGAAGAGTTCCCCATTTGACAGCTGCTTCCTGTGAAGCCAAGCATTCTGAATGAAGTGACCAGAGATGTAGGACAAAAAAAGGAAGATAAGCAATTTCTACCTCAGAAAGCTCCTATGACAATGTGACCTGTTTAGTGGATGAGCGAAAGGCTCTGGATGTTATTTACCTCCTCTTCAGAAAAGCATTTGACACTGTTTCCCACAGCATTCTCCCGGGGAAACTGGCTGCTCGTGGCTCACATGAGTGCACTGTTCACTGGCTAGAAAACCAGCTGGGTGGCCAGGCCCACAGAGTGGTGGTGCCTGGAGTTACATCCAGCTGGTAGCCGGTCACCAGTGGTCATCCCCAGGGCTCAGTATCGGGCCTGGTCCCATTTATTGTCTTTATCAGTCTGGATGGGGAGATCAGGCACACCTCAGTCACTTGCAGACAAGTTGGGTGGCAATGTTGATCTGTGGGAAGGCAGGAAGGCACTGCAGAGGGATCTGGGCAGGCTGGATCATGGGCCAAGGCCAATTGCACCAGGTTCAACAAGGCAAAGTGTCAGGTCCTGCACTTGGGTTGCAACAACCCCATGTAGCACTACAGGCTGGGGGAAGAGTGGCTGGAAAGCTGCCCAGCAGAAAAGGACCTGGAGGTGCTGGTCAACAGCAGCTGAACATGATCAAGCTGCGTCCAGGTGGCCAAGAAGGCCAGTGGCATCCTGGCCTGGATCAGCAACAGTGTGGCCAGCAGGACCAGGACAGTGATTGTCTCCTTGTATCAGCACTGGTGAGGCCACACCTGAAGTGCTGTGTCCAGTTTTGGGCCCCTCTCTACAAGAAGGACACTGGAAGTGCTGGAGCACATATAGAGAAGTGCAATGATGCTGGAGAAGGCTCTGGAGCACAAGTCTAATGAGGAGAGCTGAAGGAACTGGGGCTATTAGCCTGGAGAAAAGGAGGCTTGAGGAGACCAAATTTAACTCCCTGAAGGAATGTTGTAGTGAAATGTAGTGAATGTTGTAGTCTCTTCTTCCAAGTAACAAGCAATAGGACAAGAGGAAGTGGTCTCAAGTTACACAAGGGAAGATCTACTTTAGATTTATGAGGAAAAATTTCTTCACCAAAAGGGTTGTCAAGCATTGGAACAGGCTGCCCAGGGAAGTGGTAGAGTCACCATTCCTGGAGGTATTGAAAAGGCATGTAGACATTGTACTTAATGACATAGTTCAGGGGTGTACTTGGCAGTACTTGGTTAACAGTTGGACTCATTGATCTTTAAGGCCTTTTCCAACCTTAACTATTCAATGAATTGGAAGGAATGAGGAGCTTTAGAGAGCAAAAAGCAACCCCTCTGTCATTTTCCCAGAGCCCACAAAGGACCTTTGTTTGCTCCAACCGTATCTCCACTCTTTCCACTTCTCTACAGAAACATTTCCAAGCCAGTGGGCACACATGTGCACAGGGTGCTGTAGAAAAAGATAAAACGACTGGAGAGTACACTCATTAGAGGACTTATGTGCCATCCTTTGCTGTGCCACACTTGAAGCTGAGCATTGCTGGGGGGCAAGAGCATCTGCCCCCCACCAATCTCCTCGCACTGCAGCACAGAGACCTCTTTCAAAGCCTGAAGAGTCTATTTGAATAAATCATCTGTGCTTCTCAACAGAAGCAAGCTACAAACAGGGTATTAAAGAAGAGAATGAGCAGAGAGCATTGAACCATGTCCAGACACTAAATCAGATGAGCAAAAAAATAGGTTAAAGAAAACCACAAATATCACAACATGGATTTTTTTTCAAAATTTCTAAAATTAAATCAATATATAACAGAAATGAGTTTTTAGTCCTAGAAAGGGGTTTCTAAGCATTCTGAAATTCCATCCTATCCTTGCTGAGACAACATATATCCAAGCTGCCATCCACTTTCCAGACCAGTCCCCAAATTGAGCTCAACTACAGCTTTGTTCTCACACACATTACAGCTTCCTTTATATACTCACTGGTTTTTATGCTTTTCATGTTTCTACCAAGTTCTTTTGCAACATTCCCCATGCAATCTGTGGAACTTTACAGGTCTCTTTGCAGAATTTTTCCTACTGCCACATTCAGGATTGCAGAGAAGGAAAGACAGATATGGGTGGACAAGGGCTACTGAATTCCGCAAAACTATTAAAACATAGCTAGTAACGTTTGAGCAAACCCTCATACATCCTCTCCATGAACAAAATGACCCTAAACCCTATTTTCATTCTCCAGTCCCTTGTCTTTCATGAGACATAGTCTGTTTACAGGTCTCCTGCTGTGCACACAACTCCTTCCCCAAATGACAGAAGTCCTGTCTCTCACAAACACATATACACACACTGAGCAACATTGACTCTGGTGAGGATCCCCCTCCCCCATTTGCCTTGTAAAGGGTTAAGGCCCAGTCATCACATGCTGGTAGGCTGACAGCTTTATGTCTAATGTCTGTGTGGGTTTCAGACTCTGCCTTTAATCGGGTTCCATTGCAATTAATCAGTGGGTTTCTTTATAAGAAAAAAAATAATAATAATAAAAAATGGCGAGCATTCTATTCAACCCAATTCAATCTGTCCAGCCAAATCTCACGACCAGCTGGAATGCCCCTTTCCTAGCCTGCCCAGCAGGATGCCCAAGAATGGCGTGTGAACGTTTCTCTCTGCTCCTGCTCCAGCGTTAAAATGAACAATAGTCCCTGCCAGTGTCATTCTTCAGCAATTCATCTCTTCCTGTCGCCAGACTCTTTCGTTCCTTCTTGCCCCTTCCACCTTTTTTGTATCAAAAACAACAGCAGATCAGCAGCAATATAATAAAATAAAATTGTATTTACTTGGGAGATTTGAGGGAAGGGGCAAGAAGGGGGTTGAGAACAGCAAGAGGCCCCCACCCCCCTTCAGCAATGAAGACACCAAAAGGGAGCGTTCTCAAGCCCCAGCTGACCTGCTCCGCTCCACGCCTGGTTTCCCTGCTGCAAGGAACATCAAATTTGCCAGGGGGGCCGTAGCAGGGGACAGGGCCCTTTTCTTCTGGAGGATGTTGGAACTGTAATTACAGAGAGGCAGTTTCCGGAGGGAAATTAACATGGATCTCAACTCATGTTCCCTGTGTTTTTCATCTGCAGACCTGTGGCCTTTACTCAACGCTCTCATTGAACAGGGAATGGGTCAAAAGAGACTGAAAGAGGCTGCAAGCACAGCGTTACGAGAGACCTGGACCTTCTCTTCCTGCAGGAGCAGGAAGAGAAAGGAACTGCTATGGGACAAGTCCAAGCAAAAATATTGTATTATATACAAATATACTCCTCAACAGAGGAGGAAATAAGTAGCGTAATTGAATGCATTGAATGGTCCATGAGCAACAGGTTAAGCAGAGGTAGCAGTAAACACCATACTAGGAGACACACCCCCAACACCAGCTCTCCTTCCACTGAAAGGAAATGAGGGGCCAAGGCCTGGAAGATTTTAGTAAATTTTGTTTCACAGGTGTGAATTTAAAAGGGTTGTTTCCTGGTACGCAGAACTGAGCAACAGTCTGGCAAAACAGTATCTTATGCAGCATGCTTCAGAAGAAAAATCCAGCTGTTACTGATTACACAGAACATTTAAAATCCATTATAAACAAGTTAGAAAAAGCTTTAATGAAATCCCAGAATTAAATTCACCTGTACACTTTTATGGCACCACACAATCTCCATATTGTTTGCAATACAAACTCCTGAACTCAATGCACAGTTATTATATGGTATTCATCACCAGAACAGTCATGCAATCCATTAACACAGATTCACCGTCACATCTTACTTCTTTAAATGGTATCATCAGCTCTGTTTTCTAGACCTCTGACAGAGTCCCATGACAGAAACCCAAGTGTACAACTTGTTTCCAAGTCTCCAACTTGAAAAGCCAAAGAATGTTTTGCAGAGGGTTGGATGCTTGTAAAACACTACAGAAGGAAAGGGGAGTAACACAGGTGATATGAAGGTAAAACAGAGTGCCAAACAGGTCAGCCTCAGGCCTCTCAAACTAGCAAGTCCCCTTTTCCTAAGAAAAAGGACAGGCTACAGAAAAGAATGTGAAAGACAGAAGTTGCTTTGTGGGTGAGCCACTATAGGAAAATGGGGCTTGGGAGTAAAAGGTACAGGCTAGATGAGCTTGGGAGATGAGGTACAGGTATGAATGAGGTAGATGGAGGAAAAGAGAGCATGAGGCAGAGTGTCCCATCTGACAACCACTACCCAGAACCATCCTTACACATTCCCACATTCCTTCATTTCTTTCTGTCTCTTAACAAGCTTCCCTACTTCTATAATCTTCAATTCTCTTCTGCTACTCCTTCGTCCTAAACTTTACTGTTTTTTTTTCCCTCCCCTGAAAAATGTCCATAAATTCAATCTTGGTCCAAATCAGATGCCAGCACAATCATTTTTCTCTCTATTCCCACTGAGAACAAATATACAAGTTTAACCAGGTCCACACTGATGTCAACAGAATAGCTCTTTTCCATCTGGATCACTTAGCTACCAAAAAAGTTAATCCTTTAAAATTACCTGGAATAATTTGACCAGGCAGACAGGTTGTATTATTTGGTATTTGACAGCACACAGCTGCACTGGTTTTGCATGTATCCTTTGTGGGATGATAGACTCAGCTCTCCATGCTATTTCTTGCATTGCAACACAATCTTCAACACTCCTTTGTGGCACACAGAAATAGCCTCCTGCAGCTGCCTTCTCCTCCTCCTCATGGCCTGTAGGTCAGCAAAGAAGCCCTCAACCCATAGAGCAGCCTCTCAGAAGGCATTCTCTGGACCAGAGCTCCTCTGGTGCCCTTCACACGGAGCAATAACTGGAGCAGAGCTCCTGGGTAACTCAAGCCTCTGTGACTGGATAGTCAATGTCCACCACAGTAAGCATCAAAGAGGCTTCTGCTGGCAGGGTTTTTAACTCCTACTCAGCACATACAAATACTGATTGAAAGTTTTTAAAACATTAGAAATGTTTGAATATTTACAAAGTATTTGCAACTCCACTATTCATGGGTGAATTTCAGACACCAAAGAATCCTTAAGCTTCTTCTGGTTTTGGATTGGACTTTTTCCTTTAATTTTTTTTTTTTTTTTCTATTTCTAGAGTATGAGAGGCTCTCTAACATTCTCCAACTTTTCTGTACTATGGCAAGGTTTTAAACATGGAGGGGGGAAGCATTCTCCATCCTTATTCTGCAAACTTACCAAATCATGTCTAACTTAAGTTACACAGACACTTATAAGCAGAAACTCTTCTCTCTCTCCCTCAAGTTTCAGCCAAGAAAGTTAGAAATTGGTGACACTTTAATCAACTGCAAGAGAGAATCAGGCAAGGACTGGAATAGGCTTGGCTCCTAATGCCCAACTCCTTTCCTACATATCACCCCCCCTCTGCTCCAGAAGTATCAGGAACTTCCTTTGTAATATCCAATTCACCAACACAGTCAAGCTGAACTCAAAATGACTGTTCTCAACTTGTGCTTAATTTAAAGACTTAGGCTTCTACTTTAGTTCTCAGGACAAACTGCTCCCAAAATCTTGTTTGTTTGTCCAGCCACATTAGTTGGTGTAACTAAAGTGGTTCTCTTTTCCTACAAACCTTGCCTCACTACTAGTTGTGATGTTCTATGGATAGAATGCTTCTACAAACACTATATCATCAGTAATAGGAAACAATGGTGCAGTAACAAGACGCTAGTGAGGGTAAAGGTGTTTGAACATCTACATAAAGAGAGATGTTATTCTATGTTCTTTTTACTCAGCTCTGTATTTGGCCTACTAGGAATTTCCTCCTACAAATAAGGATTCATATTCTATGCTCATCTTCAAATGAAAGGAAAGGATATCCCTTATTTAAAAGCACTGGTTATATCTATGCTAAGAACTTTGCTCTCGGCTTTACCATTGCACAGTAGTCTTGCTCATCCTGCATATGGCCTTGGACAGAGAGTCCAGGAAGCTCAGTCTCCATATGTGCAGCCCCTAGTTATGCTCAGTGTGAAGCATCTGTGGAACCATGACCTTAGAGCAAAAGTATTCTGTGTTCTAGGAGAATACTGACACAGGTAAGCACCTCCTGCCCAAATTTAATTTCTGACAGAATACATCTGGAACAAGGATATGTTTCTTGTATCATTCCTACTGTAACAGAAACATCAGGTCTAAGATGACATTTGAACCTTTAGTACACATGCAACACAGCTTAACTAATGTAAGAATTTAACTCCAAACGGCAGCAACGCCAAGCTTGCTGCCATCCCTGCAGAGGTGGAAAGCAATGTTTAAAGGAGGTGTCCTGGCTAATTTTTCCTCATAATGCAACAGAGAAGTGGGCTCACATGATCTCTTCTTGGCCCAATCAAGCAGTTTCATGTTGCTTAGGTATCTCCATTGCAGCTTTAGAAACAGGAGACAAAACCAGCACCACATCAATATGAGCCTACATGTCGATCCCAGGGCTACAGGGGTGTGTTCAAGCAACATCCAAGGCCAAAACCTATCAGACAGTGAAGGTGAAATAATTTGCTTTAAAGGGACATCACTTCTCTGATTTCTTCCAGTCTTGAGCTGCGACCCAGATCAAATAAACTAGAAACTGAGAGGTAATTCATAGGTAAAGAGAGAATAGGAAATCAAGCATAAACCCTACAGAACAGCTGAGCAGAAATAAGCTAGACATAACACAAAAAAAGGCTGTACTTTCAGTCCACACCAACACTTTGGATTAAACTACACAGAAAGGGCTTGTCAGCTATGCTTCCTTCTTAAAGGAAAACAAAAAAACTAGACTGGCAGAGCTGAAACCACTACGCACTGTCTGCCTTAATCTCCTTTCTCCTTCAGATCCAACAGTGATGCCCCCCAAACCCTCTCTAGCTTTAGCAAAGGCACAGATGCTGACAAAGGTTCCTTTTAGAAGCCTGGACCACAGAAGCCAGAGATAAATCCGTCCACCCATATATATTTTTGTCTCCTTTGCATATACAAAATTTCATTCACCCTCCTACCTCTCAAACCCATCTCACCCTCCTTCCCTCAAAAGCGATTAAGGAAAAGCTGCAGAAATATTTGCCCAAAGCTGGAGCCGGTTGCTGGGCTCAGCTGTATTGTTGGTAGGAATACACACAGCAAACTTTCACTGTGAGGAGCCCTGCGGGACTCCAGGCACTTCGGGGAGGCTTTGTGAGCCCAGCTCTGCATGCACTAGCCGGGCTATTGTGAAAGGGAAACAGAAAAAAGTGTTACAAACCCCAATGCTCTCCCACTCTCGTCTCCCCCCACCTCCCCATGTGCCCCCCTTCCATCAGCCGCCACCTTCCCCAAGACAAATCGAGAGGGGAGGGGGCCACTGATGAAGAGACTGAAAAGGTTTCCTCAGTTAGATTTAAGGCAACAAGTCAGGGCTGCAAGGAGGCCTTTATCCACCAGAGAAGCCTCCCACTGCTCCAGAGCTGGGCCGAGCGGGGATCCTGGGGGCCAGCTTTCTGAAGGCTGCCATTGATTTGTCACTGATGATAAGTGAGGCCGGAGTCGTTCCCACCATCGCCTGCAGAGGGGACGACTCCCACAACGCCCGGCAGGGGAGAGGGGCGGCAAATGAGGAAATGCAGAACCCAATGGTTGAAAAAATCCCAAATGGCTATTTTTCCTCTAACGAGCTGCAACAAAAAGGAGCAACCGTGCTGAGACCGAGGCAGGGGACAAGAGACAACAGTGCACAGGGGCAGTGCAGTCACTCTTCAGTGGACAAACCTTCCCCATGGAGAAAGAGCAGGGGGGATTTCTTCAGCCTCAGCCTCCTAAGGGTCTCACAGTGCCAACTCGGTCAAACAATATTCCTTCAAAACCTCCCCAGCTGCTCCCTTGCCAATTGCTTTTAAACCTGTTCTATTTACATAGAGACACTCTTCTCTCAAGCACATGCTGCTGGAAACTCGTTCTTCTGCTTTTTGGGAGGGGAAATCTTTTCTCACAGTACTAAATAAATGAGAGAGGCTAATGAAGCACCATGTCTAAAAGGTGAATTCCCAAAGCAACAGGAGATCTTAAAGGAGCACCAGAGCTCCCCCAGGGAACATACAAATAGAGCAGCAGCTGCCTGGGCAAGACCAGATGCAGATGGGTGAAATGAAAGCAAGACAAAAGGTGGAGGGGGAGGAAGGCTGAAAGAAAAAAAAAAAATCAGCAAAGAAATAATGATCCTTGGCCTTTCTGATGTAACTAGTTAGGAAAAACCATCAGAACTGGTTCAACTTGCATTACAAAATGTCTCTCTTGTGCTTCAAGACACAGAGGATGTTTAGGAGTAAATAGGACACCTTTCCTTCCTTCCCCTGCCCTCAGCAAAAGCCCTCAGCTACTTTCTGCCCTGGCCAGGCTGAGGCACGCAGGCCTCGTAACACGGCCTGAAGAGCAAGAGGCACATCTCCGGAGGGAAAAGAGAGGCACGCCTGCAGCTTCCTTCCAGTTCAATCAGACTAGACCCAGCAATCCAGAGGATCTTATCTGGCAATACATCACCTCAGGACACTTGTGCACAGCTCCTAAAGCTCCAGTTTACAACCCAGCACACTAAAATAAATGAAAGTTGCCAGGCTGTAAACTGTGACATTCAGCAATATTTTACCTCATATTCAGCCACTCAGAGGCACAGGGCAGATCACTGGGAGTAGAAATTATTTCAGATATTCTACTTAGAATTTCTTGGTATACAAGACAGCACAGCCTCCATGGACCCTTAAACTGGGGATAAGCACAATATCAGAACCTTAACTCATAACATCCAGTCCAAAAACTTCATGAGTTTAAACATTAAAAAAAAACCAAAAAAAAACCACAAAAAACCCCATCCAAAACCTCATTCATATTTGGGAAATAGCCAGCAACCAGTTAGCTCAAAACACAGGTTTAACATGCTTCTTTCCAGAAATATTACACTCTAACCAAGCAGCCACATCCTAAAGCAAACAAAGCTTTTGAGTCCTGAAGTGCAACCCAATTAAAGCCCATTAAAGACCTCTGCCTCCCAATGAGAGAGGACTAAACATCTCCTGGCTTGATGAACTAATCACTCAGACCATTGCCACTGCTTGGGGACCTGGAAATAGGCTTATGCCCAGTAAGACCTCAACTTGCACACCTGAATAATCTCAATAGCTACATGAGAAACAGGATTCACCAAGCCAGTTTCAGATGGATTCATCTCTTAACAGACAATTTTGATGCATCTGTTGCCAGATAGATGGAGGGGATTCTTTCATGTCTAACAAAATGCAAACTCATGAGGAATCTTCACCCACAGCCAGGTTGCTCCTGTGGTCCCCTCCCTTTATTGTGCTGCCTGTTTTCACGGAACTTCTATTCTCTGGGACCAGTTTTTTTGGGTGAGAAGATATGCACACATATTGAATAACCACTGCTTCCATACAAAAGCAGGTTAAAAATGCCTGTGGATTTTTCTCATGAGAATAGTCTATATTAGCAATATTATTAAAAAGTGCTTCTGATACTACTTCCTGGACCAGGTTCCAGGGTTTGAAGTGCCTATCCAAATAAAAGATTCCTCATAAAGCTCAGAAACCATTTAAGCAGAAACATCATTCAGCCCTGGAAGAAGAATTTTTTCCTACTTGAAAAGTTTTTAAACTCTTCTGTGTCCCCCATGCATACATCATTTTGCTAGAATGATCTCAGGGCCAAAACCCATGAATAGACAGTGTGATGTCTCCTGTCTTACAGATGCACTTACCACAATGACTCAAGAGCAATTTTCCTTCTGTTATTCCAGCATACTTTGGGGAGTAGGGTACAAGAGACAAATTAAGTTGAATCAGGCTTTTGAGCCAATTTGTGGGCATTGCAATACAATATTATTCAGCCAAATATAGAGTACTTCCTCTGATCAAAGAGCAACCCAAGCCCATCAGTGCTAAAAATGCTACCTAAAATGACTGGATAACAGTAGAGAAGTGACAGAACACAGGGCTATGTGTCTACTTGTAGCAGAATTTTACCTCCAGTAATTACAGTCTACCTTGAGAAGTTCTTGGGAGTTTTTTCTGTTGAATACAGACTTTTTCCCCCTCTCTTTCCACTCCTAAGTGGAGGAGTTATTCTTTTCAACAGTTGTGAAGTAAAATTACCTTTTTTTCAGTCAGGAAGAAAAAAGAAAAAAAAAAAAAAGAAGTATTTCTGGGGGGGGGGGGGGAAGGCCCTAATGTGCAGTTTGTTTCTTGACTAAATTTGCTGAATTTTTCTGGTACCTTATGCTACCATTTTCAGACACAGTAAGAACATAACATGTATTCCAATGGATCATTCTCTAAGTAAGAACATCTGGTACATTCGGACCTCCAGCCAACAAACCTTGATGAGTCAAGATCAGGTCAGCTTAAGTCACGGTACCCAATTAAGCTACAGAGCATTACCATCATGACAGCATCCATCTCAGCTTCAGAGGCAGAGCTCAGTTAGCTTTCCCATTTCCTGGCCCTTTATTCTGAGACTAAATGTGGTCCACTAAGTCCAGATTCTGAGAAGCTTGCTTAGAGTTTCATTACTCTCCCTTCATTTTTTCACTGTTCGTTATCAAACATACAGTTTGATAATGTGGAATTACAAATAGCAACAGCCTTTGGGAAATCATTCCCATACCCCTCCTTAAAACTGCACAAACACTTTGCAAACTGAATACACACATGATGATTTAGGTATCAAGTCCTCAGAGGAAGATATCTGCTTTCCATGGGGAAGATAAAATTTTCTGCCCTTCATGCTGTAATCTAGTTTCTTAATTTCTTTCCAGGTATCCCTCTGAAACAAACCTTCTGTGCACAATAAGCAAAGGACAGAAAGCAGTCTTGATTTAACTATATTTAAGTGTTAACACAAGTCTCAGGCTCTCCAGAAACACAAAGATGTTTGCTCAAAATGAGAAAGAAGACTCAGGATGGTGATTTTACATCCATCAGTTGTCCAACCCTAAAGAGCTCTTAGCCCTCCTTCTCTAACTGCCAGTCCTACAACCCCATAAACTGGCTTAGTTTTGTGCAGTCTGATAAAAAACCAGATGAGTAAAAGCTATGCAGTGGGCAATGAGCTTCAAAAAGATGCAAACTTGAAGGATCTCCCAACTCCTCCTAACCCAGCCCAGTTTGATTCCTTCTGTTGCTTCGCTGCTTGCAGAACCATGGCCTCAGAGGCAAACTGACAGAAGTAGTTGGGGTCATTTCCTGTTTAAGGCTTTAAAAATGTATTTACTACAGTGGGTCATGCGTGACTTTCTTCTTACAGTCTGCTTACCAAGTGTTTGTACATTTGGAAGTAGGATAGACATGCTACTGTGCTGAAAATTCTTATGAAAAGGAATAAACACAGGGAATTAGATCATTCTACACTTGAGTAAGTAAATGTTTAAAAATGTAACATTCTAATCTGGGAAAAAAACACTGACTTCAGTGTGCAGAAAAAAACAGCTATTAAGCAACCAGTCACTGCGGTTAACTTATTTACCCTCAAAAGAAAAAAGTCTGTAGACTCCAAAATAAAATTGTCAACTATCCTGCGAGAAAAGTAAAAAATCCCAGACCTAGCCATGAGCACACCTGACCCAACAACCATAGGGAATCTTTATGTAACAGCTTGAAAGGATGGCACTCCCAATCCAAGTTCTGTACAGCTGATCTCCAGGGGGTGCAGGGAAAAATACTTGAGCTCTTGAGCTATTGGGTAAATACAGCCACTGGAGCAAATTACACATTTATAGAATTCTACCCAGCAATCTAGCTTGCTGCTACAAAGCAGCAAAAAGGAACACTTAATTTTTAGGTGAAGTTGTCAACAGCTACACTATCCCAAGCCAGGAATCTAGGGTTAAAACTTGGATTTCTAACCCAGCCCAAGTTAAGCTTCTGGTTCTTGACCTTTGTGATTACATGGTT